>NW_028274812.1:62920957-63222547 GCF_037043125.1 Eumetopias jubatus
CCAGAGCCTCTGAGCCACTCCATGGTTAATTTTAGATCCTGTCCCTTAGAATGCCAGGAACAGGAAATCTCTATGGTCTTCATGGCCACTGGACACTCATTTGGCCTGATAAGGATTCCCATAGAAATAGTCTGGTAAGCAGGATATGGGCCACAGAATCCTTTCTTCTGGAAAGAGACTAACATTTATCAATTCCAATACATTAATTTTTTTCTCCTTTTCTCTTAAGCCCCATATTTAGGCCATCACCCATTGTCAATCTCTGCTACCTATATTTCTAAATTTTCAATGTGCTGTTCATAAAATAAAAATATAATGATTAATCATTTCCATTCATGCTATCCAATTTCCAACAGCCTGAAGACTCCCCACCACACAGTCTATACAGCTGCAGCAAAAATAATGGTGCTCCAGGTTCTCTTTCAAACTGATTTAAATCCCTTGATGGGATTTTAAAGTGATCCTCCATTATGGGCCTTCTCTTCCTGCTTCATACTTCATCACCTGTGCCTCGAAGGAATGCAAGGTGGCTTCCTGCCTCAGCCAGAATTCTCTAGTCACTTCTCCTCATCAAACCACCTACAGCCCCAATTTTCTAGGCTCTGATAAAGAAAGACCCTCAGCTACAATTTCTCATACTGCTTCTATTGGACTCATGTTTGCAACTTCCCACAAAGCCGCACAACAGGTGAAAATGGAAATTGGTCATTTATTCGGAAATGTATACTACTGGATTACTCATTATAGATTAAAAGAACCTCTTTGACATATGAGAAGACATATCAGGTACTTCGAGTTTCCGTTTTCTTAGAGATCTGGTATATTTCAAGAGAATACAGTGTGACCTATGTTGAACATATACTGTGAAGTGAGTCAATCACTTGTCCTCTGTGAGCTTCGGTTTCCTGACTTGTTAAAATCTGGGTAATATTTGGTTTATCAACTTTAACAGGCTGATGAGAGACTCAAATGAAATTATGTATGGAAAAAATGCTTTTAAAATATAAAGCTCTCTGGGATTGTAAAGAATTGTTATTGTTGCTATTATTATTATTGATGAACTTCTATGCCTAGCCTCGGGGTTTCTACCTCATATAGAGCTTATAGTTGGCTTTTATTTTTAAATCCCTGATAACCCAGGTAGCAGCAAATATTACTGCAGGCCACCAATGCATAGGTAATATTCTCCAGCCAACTTTTTCCTTCCCATGGCAGCAACAACAAAGTATCAGTCTGGAAACAACATGAATCACAGTGAAAATTAGAAGCAGAGAACATAAATATGTCATATCTCATAAATCACCTTGTTGTTCTGTTGTGCTCATTAAAAAAAAAAGGGAAAAAAAAAACCCGATTAACTCATGGGAACAGCGGCGCATGAATACAAGTTAGGTCTCCTGTAATTTCTGATAATTACTGCCCCTCACAGCTACTTGACAACACACAGATCTAGTGCTGAGGATTAGCTGAAGCAAAGTCCCTCTGAAATGAATGTTTCATGCATCTTGCAAAGGCACACAGCCCAGACAAACAACGGCAAGGCCACCAGTCAAGCTCCTGGGATGCGTCCTCACTGAGGAATTAGCGGCATGTACATCAGGATGAATGACTAAATATCCACTCTGGCAGCTTCGAGCACCAAGGCCCTGAAATAGCAGGATTGCTCAGTGTCCAGCTGGGTGCCCTCAGAGGATAAAACACCCTCCGGGCACAGCACTATTTGGGATGCAAAGGAGCCACAGTTTATTCTCTTCCCTAACACCCATAAGAAGGAAGAGGAGATATCCTCCTTACATTTATAGAAAAGATGGTATGTAGTGGGGAGGGAATGCCAGATATTTCAGGAAGAAAATCGAGAAATGGTACACGTTTAATTAGGTTAAGGAATGGGAAGTAAAAAAATAAAATGGGATACCATGAAGATGCCCAGAAAGTACCTTTCTGAAAAAAAAATAGTAATGCCTCATGTATATATGAAATTGAATTGAGGAAGGCTGGGAATAGAATGAAAAATTATAATTTTGTTTGGGGATGAGCGTTTTCAGGCCATAGCATTTTATTCTAATTCTAGTTACCAGGGTCCAAGTGTTAAAAATGATAATGCTCTTCACATTATTTTCTGATTAAATGACCACTCACAGTCTGATTTCTTTGAGGCTTGGACTGCACCACATGGACTGACAAAGGTTTGCAAAGCTGTTTAGCGGGTACAGAGAATGAACAAGAGTTAACAATGAAGAAAGCACTGAGAGGAAGGGAAAGGGACTCTACGTCGTGTTGAAATGCCCAAACAAAAGCATTTCATTTTTCAATGTACCCAGATCATGTCAACATGCCCCAAATTAGTGAATTATTTGGCACAGGTCAGTCCCCACTGGGAAGGAATCAAGCATGGTGGGAAAGAGTAGCAGGTGGGAAGCTTCACATCAGACTCTAAGATCCATGAAAGCAGGGCCACGTCAGTCCTTTCCACTCTGACTGCCCAGAACCTGCCACATAGCAGGCAAAAGTAGGACTCAATAGCACATGACTGGGTAGGGCAGACACTCAATAACAATTTGAAATAAATGAAGGAATGAATGAAGTGCATACCAGAGAGCACAGGGTCAAAACTAACAACATGACACAGACATGGATGGAGGCAGGCTTGGCCATTATCCTTTCAATCTCTGGGTACCACAACAGAGAACACATATGGTCCAGCCCTTCCAAATTTCTTTTAAAGTCACAGGAGGGACGCCTGGGTGGCTCAGTTGGTGAAGTGTCTGCCTTCGGCTCAGGTCATGATCCGGGGTTCTGGGATCGAGCCGACGTCGGGCTCCCTGCTCAGCGGGGCGTCCATTCCTCCCTCTGCCAGCTGCCCCCCCTGCTCGTGCTCTCTCTCTTTCTCTCTAACAAATAAATAAATAAAATCTTTTTTTAAAAAGTCACAGGATTAATTTGATACACCTCTGTGTCCATTACCCCCAAGTATTTTGAGCTTGAATTTAGAAGCTATGGACCAGAGTAGGAAGGGCCCAAGAATGAGAAGACATGAATTTGATCTCTAGCCTTGTTACCTCAGTTTTTCCATTTGCACCACAGGACAACAAAGCAATGATAAATGCAGAAGCATTCTTGAAACTGTGATATGATACTCAAATATGAAGTATTATGACAGTACTGTTTAACATAGAGTCCTGTTCAAAGTCCTTGCTTCCCCCTGGCCAGAAGTACTTTTGGGTCAATTTATAACGTAAGAGATAAAAGATGACAGCTGTGTATATCCCAAGTGCCCTCTGCTTTCTAACCATAAAGGAATAGTTGCTTTTTGTTTGAGCTCATCTTCTGGGACTCCTTTTAAATCAAACTGCAAGTGGGTGGTTTTGTGGTATAGATAAAAGCCTGGAAGGGGCTTGTCAAAAAAAAACACAGCATCTGAGATTGTTGACTACTGTAAACAGTGTGTGACTCGTGTCTCTAGAGATATAAAGTAAATGTGTTATTAGCAGTATGACTTATGGAACCAAATTTCCAACAAAATATAAGGAAAAATGCAGTTTTAAAAGGCCAAACTCAGGGGTGCCTAGGGGGCTCAGTCGCTTCAGCAGCCGACTCTTGATACCAGCTCAGGTCTAGAGATCAGGGTCGTGAGTTCAAGCCCTGTGTTGGGCTCCACGCTGGGCATGGAGCCTACTTAAAATATAAATAAATAAACAAATAAAAATTAAAAAAAAAATGAAAGGCCAAACTCATTTTGTATACCAATTCCTAGAATGAACCCAGCCCCATGTAGGAATAGTAGGATGTATTCTTATCTATTCAATACATTTTAATATTTGATACATTTTAATATGAAAATTCTACATTACTGTTTTTATTTATTATTTATAGAGAGCAAGAGAACAAGGCAGCGTTCAATGCAAACATAACAGGCACAGCCTCTGCCTCTGGGAACACACAGTCAAAGACAAATGCAAACATGATTACCCCCAAACCCAAACCAGGGGACTCAGCCCTCTTGCCATACTAAAGTAGAACATGACCAGGGTAAAGGAGACTGTCCTTGCTGAGGTCTGATCCCATTCAACGTCAGTGATATGACCACTGAATTGTCTGGTCAAAATACAAAAAGAGGAGTCTTCAACCCGAGGGTAATAAAGAAAGAAAGCATTGATGTACGTACTGTTCTTATAGTAAGTCCTCTTCACTGAAAATAGCAATCAGTAAATAAATTACTAATTGAAGGAAAACCAAAGTTCTTCACATTCAGAGATGAAACTAAACTAAATCTAACTCAATAATGGAATATTTCTGGAAAGCTTTTTACCCCAGGACCTAGCTTCTAACACGGTACCTAGCATGTAATAGGTGCTCAAGAAATATTCACTTTTATTTCCACAAACTATCTTTATCCATTTTAAAATATCCTTCTTGTTTCTGCTACTTCAGAGATGAAATAAAATCCAGAGAGCTGAACTAATGGTTTAAAATCAGGCGTACCTGGGTGGCTCAGACAGTTAAGCATCTGACTCTTGATTTTGGCTTAGGCAATGATCTCAGAGTCCTGAGATAAAGCCCTGCGTTGGCTCTGCACTCAGCATGGAGTCTGCTTGAGTTTCTCTCTCTCCCTCTCCCTCTGCCATTCCCCCCACTTTCTCTCTCTTCTCTCTCTCTCTAAAAATAAATAAATAAATCTTTTAAAAAATATCATAAAGATCCCTCCTATTGGGGGTGAGGCATGGGAAAGGAAAACCAAGTTAACAAACCTGTACTCGGCCTTACACTCCAGCACGGTTTTGGGCATTTCATAGGTGCTTGATAAATAGTGATGGATGGAGAACCACATCTTTTCTATGTGCTAGCAAATGTAAGAATTTACATCATATTCGGGCTTTTTCCACTCCTATGAAAAGTAATCTCTGAGCCCTCATTCTGGTAAGAGAGAATCTGGGGTAGAAGAGGCAGATAATGCATTTTCCTCGGAAAAAAACCTGATTGGCCAGCACTTCCTATGAAAATGAAAACAGACCCAATACATGGGAGTGGTATGGAATGGTTCATGAGTTCACTCAAGTTTTATAGCAGGGCCCCGTCTCAGTAGTCCGAAACTCTATGTTGAATCTAACAGGAAAAATTTAACAAGACCCTACTGAAACAAAGTCCTACATTAGAGCTAAAACCCGAAAGCCAAACAAGACTGGCAGAGATGTGCCAGGTCACGAACGCATGTGACCTCATGCCCCACGTTTCCTCTCCAGCTGATTTACTCATTTTTAGTCTCCTATTTCTTTGAGCGCCATAACCAATTTGGTGTCTTTCATCTGGAACCTAGAAATCGCTGGCCTTGGAACATCAGACCAAACTGTTAAGCTGAATTGAACTGAATTTTTTAAAAAGCATTTTTCTGAGGGGACTTCTATGCCCTTATACACTAAAGTGTATATACGGTGCAATTCTCTACATTACCCTATGATTGTAAAGAGAAGTTACCTAACAGGCCGAGCAGTTTCAGGCCATGGAAGGGAGGAAAGATTGTTTATGGGGGATGAAGAAGGCCTCTGTGAGAGAAGAGACTTAAAGTTTAAAAAGGTCAGATGTGGGGGGAAGAGCAGATATAAGGCATAATCTTGGGGGATTTCACAGGTTTTCAGATCCACAGAATGGTTATTACAGCCTGCAGCACATTTTATCAGGAAAGGAAGCGGATAAGGGACAGCAGGAGAAAGTAAAAAAGAGTTTGTTCAGTGAGGATTATTTGAAGGGTCTTAAGACGTCTTCAGAGACGACTGCGTGAAATCTGGTGAATAATGAAAATGATACCTTTTACCAAAAGAAAGGGAATGTCCCAGATTACATTATCAGTTGACAGTGGAAGAAGCACATGTGTAAACGTGTGTGCACATGCGTGTGTGTGCGCGTGTGTGGTGTGTGTGTGTGTGTGTGTACTGGGCTCTCGCCTTAAGTTACTAGTTGCACATATTAATCAAAGAGCACTACCCCTCCGTCTGCTTTTCTTTTACCTGTCCTACTTTGTGTCAATTTCCTTTCTCCTCCCCCACACCCCTTGCTTCACTGTTCTTCTTTAAGACATGGGATGGGGATTTGTCAAAGTCAATGAGCACTTTATTACAGTGAGAACGTTCCGTAATGAACAATTCAGCAATTTAATGAGATTCTGTAGATTTGTCTCCAGCCTGTCCATCAAGATTCACTTCTATAAAGCACCCTGACACTAATCCTCTGGCATACCCAATCTTCACCCAAGGCTGAATATTAGATTCTTCCCCGGTATATTGCATTACTAGTATAACCTCAGCAAAAATGATGAACTTAACTATACTTGAGGCAATATAGCTGGTCTGATTTAATTTTTCTCTATTGGGTTGAGTATGAGGGAATTACGTATTTACTAAGATAAAGCAAAACAGTTTCTTATTGCCTGCTGAATGCCTAAATTGATCATATTTATGTGAGTGTTTTAATTCTTTCTTGAGGACCAGGTACAAAAAAGATATTGCCTGCAGCAGAAAGCAGTTTTTAAAATTCTACATGATAATATCGGTAACCTTTACAGAGGCAATTACGATAACTCTTAAGTGGACAGTATGGAATTTTTTTTTGGATACTCAGACATCTACACATTACCTCTCTGGCAGTCCCTTCAACCATGCCACAAAAAGAGAAGCCACAAGGATGACTGGCTCAGATTTCAATTCAGTTAGAAATAATTAAATGCAGAATTCATTCCAAGTCTTTCTTTTTCCCTTTGAGAAGTGAAGAAAAATTTGGCAACCTCCCAATTTGAATTGACCAGAAAGTGTTGATGATTTGTGTTTATAGGGGAGAGCCACAGATAATTAAAATTCATACCAAAACTCATCCTCACCAACTTTTGACCTCTGCATGAACAAACATTATCAGAAATACCTAAGAAGGAGAAAGAAAATATGGCTTATTCTTTTTCCTTATATTTTCTTTGTCAAGACAGTGTGGGATACTGTAGAGATGAAGACAGGTGTCTGCAGACTTGGATTTGTAGGCCGGCTTTGCTCTGTAACTCTAAGTAAGGCAATGAAGCCCTGTTTTGCTCATCTGGAAGATGGGGTGATAACAACTATACTTCAAGCCCATTGTGACAATAAGTCAGTAAGTTTGCGAAGAGTCTGGGTCCTGGAAGGCCCTCACTACACCATTAGCTCTTAGTATCCTCAGTGGTGGAGCAACAGTAAAGAAGGAAGTTGCTGATTAATGTAAATAAAGAAATAAGGGAGAAAGACTTCAGGAAAATCATTAGTGAATAGAGTCAGGTGTTAGATAATTAACAGCTCCCTCTGCCTGTTCTGGCCAGAGTTAGAGTACTCTCCAAACGTCATTTGCTAAGATACCAGGAATTCACCGTCCCATCAGCTAACAGAAGACTTCATATTTTCTCTTGTATTCTGTATATAAATAGTATGAACATGTATATAATACATGTTCATGCTGTATATATATTTCTACTTCATGTTCTGTATATAAATAAAATGATCGTGAAATCTTGAAGGTATAACAAAATGGCCAGCCAGCATTCAGAGTGAGGTGGTTGACATAAAACGAAAGTGATAAGATGGGCTGTTTCCCAAGGCACCAGGTGGATTGTTCAAGCAAAGCCAGTGAGGATGAGTAGAAAAGGATTTAAACTGAGTAATCAACTTGAAAACACAAAAAATCCTTCCATCCCCTAGACAAAGGATATTTGGAAAGAATGCTACGTCAGGTGAAAGGCAGGGCTTAGGAAATGCAGAATTAACTAAAGAGGGAGATTTTTCCACTGCTGTGCAAGAAGAGCTTTGTTTCATTTAAGGTCCCAGCTGCTCTCGGCCGCAACAAAGAAATGTTTCAGAATCTATTCTGATTCCATTGGTCTTAAATAATATGCATATATGGTGCTTGACAATCCGTTTTTCTCACGTTCAGTTTAAGAAACTATCTTTATCAGGAGAAAGAAATTCTTGACTCTTTCTGATGTAACTCCCCGCCTTAGGGTTTTGGGAAGGCGCAAGGGTCTGAAAAACCACACCTGTGACAGCCCGAGTTAAGCTGAGCAGAGGCTGAGGCCTCCGACCCTCAAGGGCTGGTGTTCTCCAATCACTTGCCCATCAAGGGAGCATGACTTCTGACTTTGGCTCTGAGGAGAACCAAACCAGACAAAATACTGTTCAACTTTTAACCATTCCGTGCCTTTTCCCTGCCACAAGAAGACCCATGCAGAGCGCCCTTACCTGCCAGATCTGCTCTTCACTCAGGGAGGTCAGGCGGTCGCTCTTCAGAACCTCCTGGAGCAGACAATAAGGAAGCGTTAGAACGTCTTCTGGGCGACTCTTCAGGAGCTCAGAGAGATGTTTCACTAAGAAATCGATCACTGCCTTCTCCAGCAAAGTGAGGTTAAAGAGGTCAGCAAGTCTGTACAGATCCAAGTAATTAAAGCTATTTAATTCCTGGGTGCCAAAAAAATAAAAATGGGGGGAAAAAAGATCTCTTAGAAGTTAATCCAAGAAAGAGCAGGCAAGAAATTCAGACTGACTCACTAAGGTTTGTATGACAGGAGTGGGGGAAATGGGACTCCACTGATAATGTTAAAAAAAAAAAAATCTCTTAATTATGAGACTGGCAGAGAACTGCATGTTCTAGAATTCATCATTTCTCCTTACTTTGCCCCTCTTAAAACACATGTATTTAAAGACATCTTATTTTTTTAAAGATTTTTTTATTTATTTTTGAGAGAAGGAGCGAAAGAGAGCACAAGTGGCGGGGGGGAGAGGGAGAAGCAGGCTCCCCGCGGAGCAGGGAGCCCAATGTGGGACTCAATCCCAGGACGCTGGGATCATGACCTGAGCTGAAGGTAGACACTTAACTGACCCAGGTGCCCTAAAGACATTTTAATAAAGGAGTTGAAAGGAGTTTCTGACTTCACTGACTGAAATGTTACTTTGCAACTTTTCAAGAAAATTTTACCAATGAAGAAAATTGATTTTTCTACCCTTTCCATATTTTACAGCTCTCAGGCGAGAAGTTTATTCAACTACAGAAAATGTGAGTTCAGGTAAAGTAGGAGTCGTGATTAGATGACACAAACTACATGAAGGCAGACTGACTCTACTTTTTCTAAAACTTCAAAGGAAGTATGTCTTCGAGTAAAGACAACCCATCCTGACTTGAAATTAAAACACAGATTTTTTACATGTAAGGTCTCAGGAAATGAAGGAATCTCACAGAAAAGATTCCTGTCCTGAATAATTCTATATTGAACCTGCCTAAGATGAGCAATTTATAATTGTTCTTTATTTTTTGTGAGCCTCAAACATTCAGACAACCAATGACAATCTTTCCTTCTTATTCAAAGAGTTCCTGTAGCAATGCTCATTTTGGGGGATTTTCCCTGTCTCTACCAGTTCTCAAGTTCATAGCCATGGCTCTAAAATAATGCACCCAGAGAGCCAAGACTCCTGTGGAAACTTTCTTTAATTCTGCAAGAATCACAGTGGGCACACAGGCCTGATGATAGAAAACTTACCTATTTCAAGTAGAATGAAAGTCCTGTTTCCCGTTTTTATTCTTATTTTTTTTTAGATTTTATTTTGTTATGTTAGTCACCATACATTACATCATTAGTTTTTGATGTAGTGTTCCATGACTCATTGTTTGCATATAACACCCAGTGCTCCATTTAATACGTGCCCTCCTTAGTACCCAGCACTGGGCTAACCCATCCCCCTCCCCTCTAAAACCCTCAGTTTATTTCAAAGAGTCCATAGTCCCTCATGGTTCGTCTCCTGCTCTGATTTCCCCCCCTTCATTTTCCCTTCCTACTATCTTTTTTCTTTTTTTTTTAACATATAATGTATTATTTGTTTCAGAGGTACAGGTCTGTGATTCACCAGTCTTACACAATTCACAGCTCTCACCATAGCGCATACCCTCCCCAATGTCTATCACCCAGCCACCCCATCCCTCCCACCCCCCACCTCTCCAGCAACCCTCAGTTTGTTTCCTGAGATTAAGAATTCCTCATATAAGTGAGATCATTTGATACTTGTCTTTCTCTGATTGGCTTATTTCGTTTAGCATAATACCCTCTAGTTCCAACCACAGTGTTGCAAATGGCAAGATTTCATGGGGTTTTTTTTTGATGGCTGCATAATATTCCATTGTATATATACATATACCGTATCTTCTTTATCCATTCATCTGTTGATAGACATCTTGGCTCTTTCCATAGTTTGGCTATTGTGGACATTGCTGCTATAAACATTGGGGTGCACATACCCCTTCAGATCACATTTGTATCTTTTCCCCCCATTTTTAACTTAAAAATTTTAATATGTGAGCAGTATTTTCCACTAGCTTAAGGAGTGCAGAATACCATCTGATAGCTAATTCACTGATCTATTTAAGTAATTTTCAACATATTTTCACCTTTTCCAGTTACCCAAGAATATTAAGAACTCTTTCTAAAATACTTATATTCTGTTTGAATGTATTTGTTTCTAGAATATTTGAAAGTCTAAAGGAATAGGTTCTAAATCTGTGCTGTCCAGCATGGGTAGCCCCTAGCCACAGGTGGCTACTGAGCACTTAAAATATGGCTAGTCTGATTTGAGAGATTCTATAAGTGTTAAAGATACACCAAATGTCAGGAAGAAGAAAAACAGAATGTAAAATATCTCATTAATAATTTTATGTTGATTATACATTAAAATGATAGTCTTTTGGATACAGCAGGTTAAATATGTAATTATAATTAATTTCACCTGTTTCTTTTTACTTTTTTTAAGGTTTTATTTGACAGAGAGAGAGAGAGCGAGCACAAACAGGGGGAGTGGCAGAGGGAGAAGCAGATTCCCCACTGAGGAGGGAGCCCAATATGGGACTCGATCCCAGGACTCTGGGATCACGACCTGAGCTGAAGGCAGACGCTTAACTGACTGAGCCACCCACGTGCCCCTCTTTTTACTTTTTTTAAATGCGGCTACTAGAAAATTTAGAATGACATATGTGGCTCCCATTATGTGCTGTTCTACTGAATAAAATGTTAACGAAGAAATTGTAAAAACAGCTCTTTGAGTAACAACTGCATCCTCATCACGGCTACCTGATTTATTATTATTATTATTTTTTACTTTAGATTCTATTTCTTTGGATGGGAGATGATGCTTTAATTATATTCTAACAGGAGTCAAGCTAGATGACGAATCAGCATAAGATTCTGGCTCCTAATAGCTCTATATGCCAACACAATCGAAAAGGAGTACATACTTACCTTTAAAATGAAGTTTACTACAGATGACCACTAAAATGCAATACAACGCAAACATCTAAGAGTCCACTCACAGCCATTCAATCAAAATATCCTGGCTTCCCATTCAGCAGATTTTATCAAAGGAATACTGAAGATTTTAACTCTAGCGACAATTATTTCAAATAATGTTTAAACTTGTTCTCCAAATCTTACTTTTTAGGGTTGGTAAATTTTATTCTGGGAGTACAGAACATGTCACCCTTGTTTCCATAAAAGACTTTAGGACCAATTCCTAGGGATGAATGTTCTTTCTGGTCAGTACATCTATGAAGCAAGTTTAACTGCTCAGGGTCCTGAATATAACTTTGGCATCCCGGTAAATCACTCTGCAGGCCCCCAGAAGCGTGATGGGTGAAGTCAGGGTGGTGTCAGTGCCTTTCAAATACCCCAGGCACATGTCCAAGGCATGGTTCAAGGTCCTGAGGCCATGCGCAGCAGCACTGCACGGAGAGGCTACCATGTGCAGAAACGGAAACAGCTAAGCTCCGCAAAGTTAAAGGTGGACAGGCGGAGCCCAGCAAAAATGTTTTTATCCTCACTTGTTCTCCTGCCAAAAAGTATGTACAACTACAAGTTTGGGAATGAATTATGTAGCAGCAATCAAATATTCTTTATTAAGCATCTTTATTTCCTATTTGATTAGATGCCTGCAGCTTAAAAGCAGGCCGATTCAGAACTGCGGAGAACCCGAGAATTAATTTACCTTAATTGTGGTTCTCTTCTGCTGCATTTCTTTTGAAGGTAGTCATTGAATGCCTGCTTTCCCAGTCCTGAAATGTTTTAATTTCCTAAAGGTCTAATTTTATATAACCCCCAAATGCAAACTAACGAAGTATTTCATATTAGTAGAGAACTAAGAAGCTAAATGGACAAGTGTCAGCATCTGTCTCAACAGCAAAAGGGAACTGAACTAAGACATATATTCGGGTACAAGAGAAACATCCGCTAAAAGTCTACTCCCTATCTTTACCTTTTCATTTCTCTTCTCTTCTACTTAAAAATATAATTTCTCAGTGCACCTGGGTGGCTCAGTCAGTTGAGTGTCTGACACTTGATTTGGGCTCAGGTCATGATCTCAGGGTCGTGAGATTGAGCCCCAAGAAACAGGTGTGGTGCCTGCTTAAGACTCTCTCTCTCTCCCTGTCCCTCTGCCTCTCCCCACCCCCAAATAAATAAATAAAATCTTAAAAAAAAAACACCATAATTTCGCCAAATCTCCAGTGCTTTCTCTACATGTCAAAGGTTTCCACTCCCTTTGCCATGCATACTTAGCACCTCAGTAGTTAAACTGTATAAAGCAGGGAGATCAGGGAAAAAAGATAAATCATCTTCAGTGAGATCATGATGCCACAACATGCATTCCTCTTGTCGGCGCTTTGTGAGCTTTAAGCAAATTCATCACTTCTTGTCCTTTTGGCTAAGACCATGTGTAAGCAAAATAATACCAATAATGCTGCTTTTAAAGATTCTCATAAATGTGATGTGGGGAGGTGGGAAGCAATGGTTAAATTACATTAAATGCCCACCTATAATACTGTGCATGGAAGAAAATAATCACTGTTATAAAAATAGGGCCATTATGTTTCGTTATAAAAAGTAATAAATGTTTATTCCATAAAATTTAAAGTGTGGAAAAGAAAACAAAAACCATTCATATTTCACCATGCAGAAATAATCACTATTAATGTTTTCATATACATATTCTAGATTTTTTTCAAAAAATCTTTTTTATTTATAGAGAAAAAGAAAGAATAATTGTATTCAGGGACAGAAAAAACCATCAGCAGCCATAGGCACTTGGAGGCAACCCACACTGATGAAGAGCAAAGGTCGTACATACAACCAAGTCAAACTAGTTCAAATCCAGCCCTAATACTTACCATTGTCCATGACCTTGGTCAATCACTGAACCTCTCCCATTGTTCCTCAATCACAAAATGGAGAGTTCAACCAGCTCATAGGGTGGTCAGGGGGATAATGAATGAAAAGCTCTTACCACACACAACTTGGCACATGAGAAGTAGACAGTACATTTGGTGGGCAAGGAATAATAAAGTATATTTGAGCATTGTTGTTTGGTATCCATAAACCCTGATTCAACACTAATGCAAGGAGGTGAAAATGAAGAATGTGGTCCCTTTAGATATCAAAGTAATAAATAATCTGTATCATTAAGTCAGGGAAAAGAAGAATGGCCAAAGTAAAAAACATACAATTGAGTTGTAAACTGATCACATGTTAATGACTTCCTCATCTATATAAGAAGTCCAAACCTCTCTCAGTTTTCAGTTCATTTTCCCAACTACCTGTAAGAGGACATCTTCTCTTGGATATTCCACAGAATGGAATGGATAGGGATGTGGTTGGATGACCACATCCAACCATCCACATCAGGATCTCAAAAGGTGGCCCATATTCCTCCCTCTTAACCAGTCATTCACCAAATCCTGTTTGGTCTTCCTCTTTTAGCAGTTCTTACTCTGTTCCTCATCATCTCCTATCCAGACTTCCTACAGCAGAGTCCTGAATTAACGTTTCTACCTCCAGTATCAAATTCTCAAACCTCTCTTTTTACAAGAATCTGACCATATTGATCACCTGTTAAAAACTCACAAACAAGGCCTACCTCAAGAAACAAGAAAAATCTCAAATAAACAATCTAACCTTACACCTAAAAAAGCCAGAAAACAAGAACAAAGCCCAAGGTTAGTAGAAGTAAGAAAATAATAAATATTGGAGCAGAAATAAATGAAATAGAGATTTAAAAAAAAAACATTAGAAAAGATCAATGAAACCAGCAGCTGGTTATTTGTAAAGATAAATAATATTGATAAACCTATACCCAGATTCATCAAGAAAAAAAGAGAGAGGACAAAATAAATAAGAAACAAAAGAGATGTAACAACTGACACCACAGAAATATAAAGGATTATAAGAATCTATCACAAAAAATTATATACCAACAAACTGGACAAACTAGAAGAAATGAATAAATTTCTAGAAACATAAAATCTCCCAAAACTCAACCAGGAAGTAATAGAAACTCTCAACACACCAATTACAAGTAAAGAAATTGAATTGGTAATCAAAAAACTCATAACAAACCAAAGTCCAGGACCAGAGAGCTTCACAGAGAAATTCTACCAAACATTTAAAGAAGAGTTAATACCTATTCTCCACAGACTATTCCAAAAAATAGAAAAGGAAGGAAAGCTTTCAAATATATTCTACAAGGCCAGCATTGTCCTGATATGAAAATTAGACAAAGGCACTACAAAAAAAAGAGAGAGAGAACTACGGGCCAATAATATCCCAGATGAACATAGATGCGAAGATCCTCAATGAAATATTAGCAAACCACATTCAACAATACATGAAAAGGATAATTCACCACAATCAAGTGTGATTTATTCTGGGAATGCAAGGATGGTTCAAAATCCACAAATCAATAAACATGATACACCACACATCAAGAAAACAAAGGATAAAAATCATATGATCATCTCAATAGATGAAGAACAAACATTTGACAAAGTTGAACATCGTTCATGATAAAAACTCAACAAAGTGGGTTTAGAGAGATCATACCTCAACATAATAAAGGCCATATATGATAAACCCACAGCTAACATCATACATGGTGGTGAAAAATTGAGAGTTTTCTTCTAAAATCAGGAGCAAGACAAGAATGTACACTCTTGCCACTTTTATTCAACACAGTACTGGAAGTCCTAGGCATGGAAATCAGAAAAGAGAAGGAAATAAAAGTCATCCAAATTGGTAAGGAAGAACTGAAACTTTCACTATATTTGCAGATGGCATGATACCATACATAGAAAACTCTAAAAATCCCACCAAAAAACTATTAGAAGTAACAAATGAATTCAGTGAAGTTGCAAGACACAAAATTAATATACAGAAATCAATTATGTTTCTATACACTAATAACAAAGTAGCAGAAAGAAAATTAAGAAAACAATTCCATTTATAGTTGTACCAAAAAGAATAAAATACCTAGGAATAAACTTGACCAAGGAGGTGAGAGACCTGTACAATTATAAAACACTGATGAAATTGAAGACAACACAAACAAATGGAAAGATATTCCATGCTCATGAAGTGGAAGAATTAATGTTGTTAAAATGCCCCTACTACCTAGGGATTGTCTGGGTGGCTCAGTCAGTTAACCATCTGCCTTCAGCTCAGGTCATGATCCCAGGTCCTGGGATGGAGTCCCACATCAGGCTCCTTTCTCAGCAGGAAGCCGGCTTCTCCCTCTCCCATTCCCCCGGCTTGTACTCTCTCTCTCTCTCTCTCTCTCTCTCTCTGACAAATAAAATCTAAAAACCCCTACTACCTAAAGCAATCTAACAGATGCAATGCAATCCCTAACAAATACCAACTGGGGTTTCCACAGAACTAGAACAAATAATACTAACATTTATGGGGAACTACAAAGGACTTCAAGCAGCAAAAGCACTCTTAGGAGCAAAGCTGGAGGGATTCAAGATATACTACACAAAGCTATAGCAATCAAAACAGGATAGTACTGGCACAAAAACAGACACATAGATCAATTAAACAGAATAAAGAGCCCTAAAATAAACTCACACTTATATGATGAATTAATCTATGACAAAGGAGGCAAGAATATAAAATGGAGAAAAGACAGTCTCTTCAAATAAATAATGTTGGTAAAACTAGACAGCTACATGCAAAAGAGTGAAACTGAACCACTTTCTTATACCACACACAAAAGTACACTCAAAATGGATTAAAGATCCAAACTGGAGACAGGAAAGCATACAACTCTTAAAAGAAAACATAGGCAGTAATTTCTTTGACATTGACCTCTGCAATAGTTTTCTAGGTATGTCTTCTCAGGCAAAGGAAACAAAAGCAAAAATAAAGTGTTGGGACTATACCAAAATAAAAAGAGTTCACACAGTGAAGGAAACCATCAACAAAATGAAAAGGCAACCCACTGAAGAGAAGATATGTGCAAACGATATATATGATAAAGGGCTAATATCCAAAATATATAAAGCACTTACACAACTGAAAACAAAAAAAGAAAACCCCAATAATCTGATTTTAAAATGGATAGGAGACCTGAAGAGACATTTTTCCAAAAAAGACATACAGATGGCCAACAGTCACAAGAAAAGATGTTTAACATCACCAGTCATCTGGGAAATGCAAATCAAAACCACAATGAGACATCACCTCACACCAGTGAGAATCGCTATTACCAAAAAGACAAGAAATAACAAGTACTGGCAAGGATGTAGAGAAAAGGGAACACTTGTGCACTGCTGCTGGGAATGTAAATTGGTGCAACCACTGTGGAAAACAGTATGGAGGTTCCTCAAAAAAGTAAAGGTAGAAATATCATATATATATATGATCCAGTAATCCCACTACTGGGTAAACCCAGAAAATACTAATTTGAAAAGATATATACATCCCTCTGTTTATTGCAGCATTATTTACAATATCCAAAATATGGAAACAATCATGAATGGATAAAGAAGATGTGGTACACACACACACACACACACACACACACACACACACACACACACACACACACAAATATTATTTAGCCATAAAAAAAATGAGATCTTGCCATTTGCAGCAACATGGATGACCTAGAGGGTGTTACAGTAAGTGAAACAAATCCGACAGACACAAATACCATATGATTTCACTTCTATGTGGAATCTAAAACCAAAACAAATGAATAAGCAAACAAAAAGCAGAAACAGACCCATAAATGCAGACAACAATCTGATGCTTGCCAGACGGAAGGGGGGTAAGATGATGGGCAAAATGGGGGAAGGGGAGTGGGGGTGTTAGGATTCTGGTTATAGCATGAATAAGTCGCAGAGCTAAAATGTACAGCAGAGAGAATAGAGTCAATGGTATTGTAACAGTTTATGATGACAGATGGTGGCTACACCTGTGATGAGCACAGTAGACCACAGACGTTTGGAATCACTATGTTGTACACCTGAAACTAATGTAACACTATGTGTCAACTATACTTCAATTAAAAAACAAAAGAGAGAGAGACAGAGAAAAGCCATTAGTGAGCTTCCATTTGCTTATGGTTAAAAGTCTAAACTCAGTAACACCGCATAGCCTTCCATGATCCACACCCTGATGACCTTCTTAACCTAAAGGGTAATAATCCCACCCATCCTGGCTTGGCTTCAGCCATTTCAATGGGCTACACATTTCACATCATGTACTAGGACCACATCAGGCATTGGCAATATAATGATGAGGAAAAATAGGCAAGTTCCAGGCCTCACAGAGTGTATGCTCTATTGGAAGAGCAAAACATATTACAAATAAATGAAAAATTATAATTGAGGTAAAGACTACAATGGGTAGAATATAGGGCTGTAAATGCCCATAATGGGTGATTTGACTTGGAGTAGAAAGTTAGTAAAGTCTTCTCTGAGAAGCCACATGGAGCTGATAGCTCAAAGAAGAGCAGATGTTCGCAAAGGGTGGGGTGGGGAAGTGAATTAACTGCATTTTCTCATTTTAGTATTCTTGATGCTCTGGCATTTGGGGTGTCACTGACTAGGGAGAGACTGCCCCTCCCAGGACTAGTCAGCTTTTAGAGATAGCGAACAACTTGCTCAAGAGTGCACCTTGTATCTGGCTCCTATACCCCAAGAGGCACTATTCCCCTAGTAATATTCCTTTATCATCCCAGGGCCGAGTACTGGACAATCACAGACAACCCATACGTCCCAGAGCCTGCTTGAAGTATTCAAACTAGACGATCATAAGCCTGCCTACCCTGCTTTGTCTTGCCTTTGCTGCAGAAGCCACAATAAAGGCTTCCTGCCCATGCTTTCCCCTCGTTCCTTCTACCTCCTGACCAACCCAGGTGCTCCCCCCTGTCTTCCTGAGGCTATTCCGTGACCCCTCCTCTTGGGAACTATAACATTACAGCTGTTTCCTGATTTGTTCCTTTCCCTGTTATCCTCCATCACATTACTCCGTTTGATTTGATTTGGGTACTCATCGCTATATGTAATTATCTTCTGCATTTACCTGCCTAATACTTAGTTATAATGTGTTTGTCCCCCAAGCCCCAAGAAGTACGTTCTATGGGAGGAAGGACCTATTTTATTCACTGCCTTATCCCTGGTGCCTAAAACAGTGCCAGGCACATGGTAGGGGCTCAAGCCACACTTGTTGAATGAATGAACCCATTTCTTCTTTTCAGCTTCCCTGGTTCAGGCCGAACTGACCACTTCCTTCTTTGTGCCACCACCCCGCCCTCTGCATATTTCTAACACAGCACTTGTCACTCTAAGTGCCCTTTTATTGTAGATCAGCCTCCCTCTACTAAATCTAAGCTCCCTGTGCCAAGGACTGCATTGTGCCCCTGGTATCTAGCAGGGAACAGGTGGTGAACACACATGAAACAATG
Source organism: Eumetopias jubatus (assembly GCF_037043125.1). NCBI lineage: Eukaryota > Metazoa > Chordata > Mammalia > Carnivora > Otariidae > Eumetopias > Eumetopias jubatus. The sequence continues at coordinate 62,939,734 of NW_028274812.1, forward strand.
TCATGAGCTTTTTCTGTTTACTTAAAACCAAGCAAAACAGAACATGCCATGTCTTTCCAACATACTTATCCAATTCTGAACATCATTCAAATCAGCCTATTTTTCATATCTCATTGGCCTCCCTCACTTCCCTTCTGTTTTGGTCCTTCCTACACATATACACAAAGGCAAAGCCAGTGGCCATTCAGTTTTCCAAGTGGAAAAACTGGTCATCATGACTGGAGTTGAAAGTGTTAATAGATGAGCGCAATGTAACAGCTCTGCTGAGACAAAAAAATATTGCAATCCACCCAAAATCTCTTTTTTGGTCCAAGAGAGAATTATTTCCTCCATCAATTGGCTATTCAGATCAAAGTACCTTTGCAAATGATACTTTGTCCTAATTATGAGATTGTCACCATTCTCCTACATTCTATGACTTCAAAATCCAAGCACCCAGGTAGAGGCAGTGATTTTGAATGGAAATTATAGCTCAGCAACAAGAAACTCTCTTGAGTAAAAGGACAATCTTTTTTATTTTTCTAAAAAGGTTTCATTTCAGTCACACTGCTTCTCACTTGAAATTTAGTTTCTATTCAGAATTATGGTGCATACATTGTTGTTCTTTGGGGAATCTTTTAAAATAGTATTTATTTTCCTTTGGTTTAGGGCTATTTGGCTTCTCTCTTCTCTTCTATTTGTTTCTTATAGTGTGGATGACAAGTTAAATAACAGAAGAGCCATAAAATGTGTCCCCAAAACTATGCTAGCTATGGAATAAACACTAGTGTTTCAAGTGCAGTAATTCTTAAACCTTATATATTCCCCAAATTCAGTCTTTCTGTGTGGTCTATTCCCCTAATTAAGTCACTAAAATGGTTATTCCCCAGATTAATCACTGAAGGTAGTAGGGAAAAGAAGGCATGAAAAAGGCAAATACTGTTTTATTTGGGGTTACCTTCAAATATGATTACATTCTTAAGGCAAACTATTAGGTGGTGAGGACATGAGTGGGAGGAAGGAGGACAGTCTGGGGGCTGTGGGTAGACCCCATGGCCCTTCCACCACTCTTCCCAAGCAAGAGAATGATGAGTGTCAGCCTTGCTGATGTCCCCTGGTGGGGTTCTCCTCATCTGTAGCATAGCGATTGGCTGTTGTATTAGCAAGTCTATTTCTCTATCTCAAATAAGCAAATACTAATAATTAGTGACCAAAGTTCATACAAGATTTTCTTTATTTTACAATTCCGAGCAGATTGAAGCCCATTGCTGAACTCCCTTGCATTCAAGTACAGTTTCTTGAATGGAAGAGAAATGCGTATGCAGCCTTACAGCTGGGGTCTGCATATTCACTGCACATAACCCGCAGCCTAGCTTATGCATGTCACAGCCAAGAGATGTGTCTTGATGTGTGCCAACCGCAACACAAGTTGCAAATCAATCATGCATATTTCTAATATACAGTCTATCTTTGTTTTAGCCACACCCATGCATCTCCTAGCTTGTCAGTAACCTCTTGCCCATCCAGCCCTGCAGTTGGATCATAGCCCTGGCCCAGAAATTATACAGAACACAGAAAATATCTGTCATCTTGTGATCGCATCTACTATAGACTAGCCCCAACATCTGCCCCACAAATATTCTTTCCCAAATCTAGAGATTTGGAAATTTGATGGATAGGTTTTTATTTAATACTAAGGATACCCATGGCCTTACTAACACTGATTTCTCTTGTTCCTCATCGAGTCCTGAGAACATCACTGACTTCTGAAATAAAAATAAGCATCAGCAACCTGTATCAGGATGGAAAACTATGACTTGTGTTCAAGATAATAAAAAACTTCTCTCGAGGTCAAAATAAAAGTAATGCCATTTTGGTTTCCTGAAGTTTCTCCCTCCGAAATTACCAAATTGAACAAGATTTCAGATTTTTCTCAGTAATAACATTCAACAGATGCGACTATTTGAACAATGCTGTTTCACTATTATACTTATGATCTTTCATATCCAATTATTGATGCCCTTCAGTTATAGCCTCCTTCAAGACATCACCTAAATTACCACACGACAATACTACAGATAAAGATGATCAGGCGATGTTCTTTATAGATTTCATAAATATCTTCTCCCATTCTGTCGCTTGTCTTTTGGTTTTGTTGACTGTTTCTTTTGCTGTGCAAAAGCTTTTTATCTTGATAAGGTCCCAATAGTTCATTTTTGCCCTTGCTTCCCTTGCCTTTGGCAATGTTTCTAGGAAGAAGTTGCTGCGGCTGAGGTCGAAGAGGTTGCTGCCTGTGTTCTCTTAAACTCAACACCCAAAGAACAAATGATCCAATCAAGAAATGGGCAGAAGACATGAACAGACATTTTTCCAAAGAAGACATCCAAACGGCCAACAGACACATGGAAAAGTGCTCAACATCACTCGGCATCAGGGAAATCCAAATCAAAACCTCAATGAGATACCACCTCACACCAGTCAGAATGGCTAAAATTAACAAGTCAGGAAATGACAGATGTTGGCGGGGATGTGGAGAAAGTGGAACCGTCCTACACTGTTGGTGGGAATGCAAGCTGGTGCAGCCACTCTGGAAAACAGTATGGAGGTTCTTCAAAAAGTTGAAAATAGAGCTACCATACGATCCAGCAATTGCACTACTGGGTATTCACCCCAAAGATACAAATGTAGGGATCTGAAGGGGTATGTGCACCCCGATGTTTATAGCAGCAATGTCCACAATAGCCAAACTGTGGAAAGAGCCAAGATGTCCATCGAAAGATGAATGGATAAAGAAGATGTGGTACATATACAAAGGAATATTATGCAGCCATCAAAAAGAAGGAAATCTTGCCATTTGCAACGATGTGGATGGAACTGGAGGGTATTATGCTGAGCGAAATAAGTCAATCAGAGGAAGACATGTATCATATGACCTCACTGATATGAGGAATTCTTAATCTCAGGAAACAAACTGAGGGTTGCTGGAGTGGTGGGGGGTGGGAGGGATGGGGTGGCTGGGTGACAGACATTGGGGAGGGTATGTGCTATGGTGAGCACTGTGAAGTGTGCAAGACTGTTGAATCACAGATCTGTACCTCTGAAGCAAATAATACTATTATATGTTAAAAAAATAAAGAAGAAGAAGAAGATAACAGGAGGGGAAGAATGAAGGGGGGGAAATCGGAGGGGGAGACAAACCATGAGAAACGATGGACTCTGAAAAACAAACTGAGGGTTCTAGAGCGGAGGGGGGTGGGAGGATGGGTTAGCCTGGTGATGGGTATTAAAGAGGGCACGTTCTGCATGTCATACGCAAACAATGAATCATGGAACACTACATTCAAAAACGAATGAGGTAATGTATGGTGATTAACATAATAAAAAATATATTAAAAAAAAGATGATCAGGTGACATAGCAATTTCTATGACCATCACGTAATATCATACTTGAAATTCGACATTTTATTATAAAATGTTGACATTACATCATATTTTGAGAACCCCTGAAATGAAAAGCCACCCTTGTTATGGAAGTCAAGAATTAAAAAAAAAAAAAAAAAAATTACTCCCAAATAGCTTGATATACCCACTCTGCATATAAAACTAGTATGGTTTAATTTTTAGCAATATTAACTACAAGTTAAATTAAAACATTGTTTTGGCTGCTTATACGGACCAAGTACCAAGTCAGATATAATAAATATGAAGCCCTTTGTCACTGGCTGAATCCTAATGCTTCCTACTTCAAGTCTCCTGTAACATACGAACTAACTTATCTCTAAGCTATTCATGCACATATCTTCCAACCAGTAAAAATGTTTCTAGTAAACAAGTAAAAATAGGTATCTTATGATTTTTGTATCCTGTACAAGGCCAGTCATAATGCCTTTGCCATAGATTTTAACTGGAAAATATTTGTTGGATTATGAATTTTAAAAAGCCATTTTTTTAAGATTTTATTTATTTATTTGACAGAGAGAGACACACAGAAAGAGGGAACACAAGCAGGGGGAGTGGCAGAGGGAGAGGGAGAAGGAGGCTTCCTGCCGAGCAGGGAGCCCAGTGCAGGGCTCAATCCCAGGGCCCTGGGACCATGACCCGAGCCGAAGGCAGACACCCAACTGACTGAGCCACCCAGGCACCCCGCAACCCATTTTTTAAAAAGCACATCCATTTCTTCAAATGGAAAGAGGAAATGACAGTTTTTTATAGGTATGATTTTACAGTTGGGCAAATAAACAGATCTCCTACAATTAACTAAGAAAGGAGCTCTCAAATATTTGATCTGAGCGTAAGTAATTCTCTCCTGATGCAAACCACACATCAGGTTTTTCATATAACTGATAAATATGATGGAAAGCCCACTTGTGATGTCAGAGGCATCCGGCCCAGCTTCTACAGTGAATCACGGGTCCTGGGTCCATGGGTCCTCCCAACCCCCCACCACTTGTGCTTTCTCTCTCTCACTCACTCTCTCTCTCTTTCCCTCAAATAAATAAAAAATCTTTAAAAAAATAAAAATAAAAAGCTTTTGTAAGAAAAGGGAAGTTCTGTATTATATAAGCTTTTCCCCTTCTGAGTTGGGAAGGTGCAGAAGGGAGGGACAGCCAAGATCGGATTCCACTTCCTAAGAAAGACAGCAAGCCAGCCCATTCTAGCTGGAAGGACTGTCCCTTCTCCTTACTTCTAATCGCAGGAGCTACTTGTATCATTTGTTTAACCCTTTGCTGTGGTTACACACTCATCTACCCAGCTGTGCATAAAGGTACAGACTGTATCTGTACTTTAGATCTTCCTCTCTGTCTTTACAGCTACTTAATTTTGTGGGTAGGTAGGAAAGAATGTCAGACCTTTAAAAATTCAACTCTTGCTGCTTTCATTTCTTAGTTTACAATAAAACATACATTCTCCTGCTCCTTAAAATATTTATATTTTAAATATTTTATTAAATATTGAACACATTTATGAAGTATTTTAATATTTAAATAATTAAGACTTTTAAAAAAGATTTTATTTATTTGAGAGAGAGCCAGTGAGAGAGCACAGGCAGCAGGGGAGCAGCAGAGGGAGAGGGAGAAGCAGGCTTCCTGCTGAGCAGGGAGCCCGATGTGGGGCTCGATCCCAGGACCCTGGGATCACGACCTGAGCCAAAGGCAGACGCTTAACTGACTGAGCTACCCAGGCGCCCTTAATTAAAACATTTTTAAAGTACATGCCTAGAATGTTAGCCACCCTGGAGATAAATATGGCAGCCCAAAGAGAGAGAGAAAATTTATTGCCTAAACTTTTCACAATCATATGTTATTTTCAGGCTATCCGTCAATATCAGGTGTTTTGCCATCTTACTCCTTATGACTCAGAAAAATTATAAGCTCAACTGGTCGAGCATATTTGTTTGGGTTTATAATTTTATCTTTCCCCTGTCTCTTTTACTAGGTCTTAAGTTGCAGTGACAAGGAACTGGTTGCATCTTCAGTTGGGAGGTGTGGAAAAAGCCCGTGATTTGAGGCTGACTCATCTGGATGGCCTCAGCAAGTGGCTAACCTCTCTGAGTCTAATTTTCTCAACTAAAAAATGGCAAAGTGACCTGTGGTAAGGACTCCCAAAAGTACAGGTCAAGTGTCTTCCACCTAGAGGGTGCTCAACATACAGTAGCTATCTTGTTATTTCTGTACTTTTTTTAAAATGCTATTAACAGTGCTTAAAACCACAGCTTTACATATTCCAAAAATTTTATTCCCTGGGTGAAGGGAAGAAAACACTCGAATGTCTAATGTGGTCCTAATTTTTCTACAAGTATCAGCAAAGAATCATAGTGGTCATGTAAAATCATTCATTTCTTTGGTATTTAAGAAAGACTTCACCAGAGATAAAGGAGAACAGACTGAGACGTTATACTGGACCATCACCAAATATGTATTACCAAAATATACTCTGGTTCCCATGCTCTATATTACCCATAACAGAAAAGGCACATGAAGAAATCTAAGGATGGAAGAGCTACATTTCTTTATGACCTTCTTTGAAAGATAAACTCCTTGGGGAAATACAATTTATTCAGATTATCAAGACCCTGCTGTGCAAATCTACAGTCTGGGAGCAGACTATGGAGATCAAAAAATATTTACTTTATTCTGTTGGGTACAAAAGCTTTTAATGAATGCATAATTAAGGCAAAAAAGTGTAGCCAGCTTAGAAATTCCTCTGCTGAGCCAGGCCATTAATATCCAAGGCACCATACCCAGTTGTGAGCCTACCTGTTTCCTATTTGGATTACAACCTAGTTCTAAATCAAGGTATTACGTGACCATAGGACCTGGTGCTGCAGGGAAAAAGGATACTCCAGGAGTCAAGGAAGCAGCACGAAGGGCTTTGTTATGGGTGTGCGGGGGGAAGGGCTGGCCCTTTGGAACATGTTGAAACAAATATAACCAAATAAACAAAACCCAAACATTTTAATAGCCTTGGGATGAATCATGTAGGAAAAAAAATTAGCATGGATATCATGTATGCGAAGGGATCTGTGAGTTTTCTCTATAATATTTTACATCAGGGTCAATGGGGTAAAGTTAATTTTTATGAGAGAAAAAATGAGCAATTCATTGACAATGCAGCCCAGATTACTTGTGATATGATAAAATACCGCAAAAGCAGATATTTTTTATCTGGTATGCCTTATTTTTATCTCTGCATAAATATACAGAGGGATAGAAGTATATTTGTATATAAACATTAACATGTATCTGGACAACTATATGCAACCATATATTCTTATATTTATATAAATATCTATGTGATACATTTTGATTCAACGAAAACAAAGTATTAGCAGCAATTGAAAAAACTACAAGGGAAAAAAACCTCAACGTGCTCTAATTCTTGGAGTCTTTGAAGCCCTATTTAAATATATTTGTGGTGTATAACAGAGGAATTCCACAATTAGGTTACCAATACATTTTCATAATCAGTTGTATGCATAATATCCAACGCTCATGAATAATTTTATATTGTTCCTTGGGAAAGTCTGTAGTAAGCTGGAAATCCAGGAAGGAAGCACAGAGACATGGCCACATCAACAACTAATAATTCCAGCCCGCATCACCATGTGCTACAAAATGTTACTGCAAATTTTCCTAAAGCTGGCTCAGCACATCAAGCAATTACCACTGAATTATGGACTAGAGAGGAACTTAATGTAACATACTTTTCTTTCTTTAATTGAAAATAGTCTATCTGGGCAAGTAGGGCTTTACAATGAAAATTTCAGTAACAATCAACTTTTTTTGAAGAACAGCATAGAAGTAATTATGATCTATTTCCTTACTTAGTTCTGGTACACAAAATCAGAGTGGTGAAAGTTAGCTCAATTCTGCAGACTTTTGACAATCTGCCAGTTATCCACATAGACTTGGTCATTATTATCCATAAAAATGAGGACTGGAAGGTTTTTTATTGTTTGTTTGTTTCAAATCTGCACTGTTTTGGGACTTTTTATATTTTGGATGCTGTGAAGGATACATAACATCGATATTTTATAAGTACAAACTAGGACCGGTTTGAATTTATCTAAATATGACGATGCTTTTGAAATCCAAAGAGCAGCAATTTACTGGGCACGTAATTGATGTGACATGGTGCAACAGCTTCTAAAGCAGTGGTTCTCAAACTGTGGTCCCAGACCGGTAACATCACATTCAGTTGGGAACTTGTTAGAACGCAGATTCTCAGTCTCCCTGCCAGACCTCCTGAATCGGAAACTCTGGTGGTGGGGCCAGGAGTCCGTTTTAACCAGCCATTCAGGTGGTTCCACATATGGCCAAGTTTAAGAATCACTAATACATAGTATGCATTTGAGCATTTGAGTAAAGAAAGGAATGATTCTACATATGTAATAACTCATACATATATATGTATGTATGTATGTAATATGTAGATACGCATATTCTTGCAGCAAAACTAATTCCTAGTCCCTCATCCCAGCCTTGGAAGTGAGCAAACATTATACTGAAGGTATGGGGCTGATGCCAGAGTACCTAGAACTGAATTAATGATACAGACAAGCAATCATTTTCCCAGTACCTGAGCACACATCCCTCAATGTGGGAAAAGGCCAGAAACGGCTCTAAAGGACATTTGTGGATAGAGAATGAGAAAGGGCTGAGGGAGAAGTTTAGGAAGGAAAGACAGCTGGAGGGAGGTAGGCATGTGAATAGCAGTTTCCTAGTAAGGAATAATTTACATTTTTCTTCTTTTAAACAAATGCACTGCTTTCATTTTCCCTAGTCAGGAGATCTCAGGACACCATGCAACTACACTATAGGATGTTCCTATCACAGGGAGCTTTCACGGCCCATGTGGAAGAATTGCAAATAAACATGGGTTTTTAAGCTGCTACTGTGCACTAATCTAGAAATGAAGGATTTTTTCCATTTTTTTTCTTGGATTCTATATATGAGAAAGGGGCAAGATGTTTTATTTACAGGAAGGGCAGGAGAAACAATAAAACAAAACCGCCTAGCTACAAAGCATTAATACCAATGTAATGTGCTGCTTTTAAAGCATCGATTTTATTATTTATTAAAGTACAATTTCAGCGTGCCGTTTTCACAATTCAGAGGCAGGGAGAAAGCTGATGGTTCATTTAAATTATTTGCAACTTCTTTTTTCCTAAAACAATGCATGCCCTTCTACAAAATCAAAGAGAAGTGGGCTGAGAGAAAAAATACCTTTTACAGAATGGTGATTATTTTCAAAATTTTCAGGAACAGACTTGTCCAATATCTTGTCAATTGAAGATAGGTAGTAAAGTTGTGACATTTCCAGGAATGAAGGAAGATAAGAGTGAGGGAAACAGGTAGGAAGATAACAGTAGAACTACTAGAGGAATTCACAAGTGAAGCATTCCATTCTATTGGTTCTGGTTTCTGGGGTGCCTACTGCAGGTAGGATACTTTGTATGCATTATCTCATTGAGTCCTCCAACATCCCAAGAGGTAGATTGTATATTGGATACCATATCTATATTTTACAGATGAGGAGTGGGGGCAAAACAGTTAAGTAGCTTGCCCAAGGTCACATAACTCTGGGACATGAACTTATATCATGGGGAGGTAGATAAGTAAATCAACACAGACAATACGGTGTGATCAGCACGCTGGAAGACTACTCATAATGAATGAAAAGGAGAGAAATTTGACTCAACTAGGTGGATTGACCAGGCAACTCTGGAAAAGGAGATAACATATGAGCAAAGTACTTAAAGAGGAATTCATAAGGTGACAAAACGAAGGAAGAATAATCCATGGAGAAAGAGGCTTCATAAAAAGAGTTTAAGGTACAGAGAAATGCATGAAGTTCATAATGACTGGCATCGCACATGGGTAGTAAATTGTTTAAAACAAGAAAAGGCTAAAGAGACAGGAAGTTTCATAATAAAGATGGGACCTGTGTGTCAAATTAGGAGGAATAAACCTTATCCTAAGGCTGTGATGAACCACTGACTAATAAATGATTTTATGCACAACTGCGACATAATCAGGTTATTTTTTTTTTACAAATCAACTTACAAATCAATCAAACAGAAGTTTGAAGGAGGTACCAGAGTGCAGCAAGAGTAAAGGCAGGTTTGTTGGGTAGCAGGAAGTTTCTTTAGTCCAAGAAATAATGAAAGTTCAAATTAAGATACCAATACTAGTAAATGAAAGAGAAAGAATGAGAGAGATTTAAAATTAAGCAGGTTCACACAAAAACCTGGTGAATGTCCATAGCAGCTTTATTCATAATTGCCTAAACTTGGAAGCAACCAAGGAGTCTTTCAGTAGGTGAAGGGATAAATAAACTGAGGTACATCCAGGTAATGGAATATTATTCAGTGATAAAAAGAAATGAGCTATCAGAGCGCCTGGGTGGCTCAGTCAGTTAAACATCAGACTCTTGGTTTCTGCTGAGGTCATGATGTCAGGGTCCTGAGATCAAGCCCCACGGTGGGCTCCATGTTTAGTGCAGGGTCTGCTTGAAATTCTTTCCCCCTCCCAATTCCTTCCCCTCTACTCCTCCCCTCACTTATGCTCCCTCTCTCTAAAATAAATAAATAAATAAATAAATAAATAAATAAATAAATAAATAAATAAATAAAATCTTTAAAAAAAAAGAAAGAAATGAGCTATCAAGTCACGAAAAGCCACAGAGAACATTTAAATGCATATTAGTAAGCAAAAAAAGCCAATCTGAAAAAGCTACATTCTGTATGATTCCAACTATACAACATTTTGGGAAAGGCAAAACTATATAGACAGTAAAAAGATCAGTGGTTTCCAGGGGTGGAGGTGGGGAAGGGAGGGATGAATAAGCAGAGTACAGAAAAATTTTAGGGGAGTAAGACTACTCTGCATGATACTATAACGGCAGATACATTTCATTATACGTGTGTCCAGACCCATAGAATGGATAACACCAAGAGTGAACCATATAATGGAAACAGAGAACTCTGGGGGATAGTGACGTACCAATGTAGGTTCATCAATGATAGCAAATGTACCACTTTGGTGGGGGATGTTGATAATGAGGGCGGTTATGCATATGTGGGGGCAGAGGTATTAACAGGAAATGTCTGTATCTTCCTCTCAATTTTGTTGGAAACCTAAAACTGCTCTAAAAAAGTGTGTTTAAGAAAATTAAAGAGGTGGAGTTGGTGACAGCATCTGTGGGGCACAAGGACATGGATGATTTTAGGATGACTCCTGGGTCTCTGGCTTGGGTTCACACTCAAAAAGCTCATGTGCCCTGGCATATCCAAGAGGAAATGCTGATTAGGCAGTTAGCCCAGAGATGATAAAACATGCTGCTCTTGGGTACAGTAAGAATAGAACACATTAGGGAGACAAGAAAGAAAAAGAACAGGGCCCTTGGGTGGCTCGGTTGTTAAGCATCTGTCTTCGGCTCAGGTCGTGATCTTTGGATCCTGGGATCAAGCCCCGCATCGGGCTCCCTGCTCCGCGGGAAGCCTGCTTCTCCCTCTCCCACTCCCCCTGCTTGTGTTCCCTCTCTCGCTGTGTCTCTCTGTCAAATAAATAAAAATCTTAAAAAAAAAAAAAAAGAACAAGGTTGGAAACCTATTGAGTAACCAGGAGATAGGGATCCAGCTCGGGTTTTAGGAAAATAAATTGTTTTGTGGGCCATAAAAGTAACTTAGATTGTGCAGCAAGGTATTGATTATCATTAGATAACAGGCAGGGGGCACAGCTGAGCTGTTGCAGGAATGTGCCAGAAAGATAATCCAGACGTGACTGATGTCAGTGATAACGAAGATTTCAAAAACAAGGCATCTTTAACAGCTATTTAAGAAGCTAACCTAATAAAATTTAGTAGGATTCATGGAGCTGTGTAAGATTATACCAAGGTTTCCGGTTTGGGTTACTGTAAGGATGATAGGTCCCTAACAAAGACAAGGAGGAGAAGCAGGTGTGTGAAACTGGGTACAGAGGAATAGGAAGCGCGTGTGGGAGGCCAGGTGCAAATGTTCGCTGAGCACAGAGGTCTGGCGCTCAGGAGAGGAGACTGCAATAGAGTAGCCCTCCGCATGTGGATGAAAGAGAGCGGTGGTAAGCAAAGCGTACCAGCGTGGAGCCACTGTGCCCAGAGGGAGAGTCAAGGAGCTGCTCAAAGGAGAGCTTATATAGGATCTGAATGAAAAGAAGAATTAGGAGAGAGTCTTGAGAAAAGAAAACTGTAGCAGAGAGTGGAGCTCCCAGTGTGGAAATGCTGGAGAGCGGTCACATTAAGACACCACGAGGGGCCCACTGTGTTTGATAATTAGGCGGCTTTGGGACCTTTGTTGGACAGCTGTTGAGGAGTAATGAGGCAGAGGACTGAGTTCAATAGGATTGAAGAATGAATGGAAGATAAGGAAGTGCAGGCCCTGATCACAGTTTGGTAGTGAATGGAAGAGGGTTGTGATTACTGAGAGAGGAAGAAAAGTTTCTCCCATCTTATTGATCCTATTTTGAAAACGAAAGGAAGGAGTCAGTGGAGAAGGGGACATTGAAACCATAGGAAACACAGAAGGTACCTGATAGAGTAAGGAGCAGAAAGGCTGTTTAGCCTTAGAGAAAAGGGCAGACGCTTAACTATGGGTAGGAAGATCTGCAGGTGGAGGGTGGGTGGATGACTATCTCAAACGAAACCTAGATTTTCTTGTAATGTCCCTAATTTCCAAGTATTAAAAATAGATTGACATTAAATGAGATTGATATTTGTTTGCTTTGTGCATTGATTCTGAACTCTGGCATTAATAAAACATTGGAAATACTTTAGAGAAAAATATGCTGGAAGTAATTTTAATTAATTAATTATTTTAAAGATTTTATTTATTTATTTGAGAGAGAGAAAGCACGAGCAGGGGCAGAGGGAGAAGCAGGCTCCCAGCTGAGCAGGAAGCCAGGGGTGCGGGGCTGGATCCCAGGACACCGGCCCAGCTAGCGATAGTTAACTTAGAAAAAAAATTACTAGCATTAGAAAAATCCTTCAAGACAATCTTTTTTTCTCGTTAAAAACTGACAAACAAGGATGACAGAGTCAACCTCAGATTATCCACATAATAAATTAAAATGCCAAAATGACTTCCCTCGCCAGCCAGCATGCCTCTGGGCTGTTACTGCTGACATCCTTTGGTATGGACTTAGGGAATAAAAGTCAACCTAATAGCATATGAAAAAATTAACTAGGATCCTAAAATGGCTACTAAAAGACATTAGGATATACATTAAAGCCAAATATAAATGATATTTGGCAAATATGATATTCTGTGCCAGACAGCAAACACTCTCAATTAGAACAAATAATCAGTAGTTAGCTATTATTAACTGGGACTGATACATTTCCACCCTTTCTGATCATTTTCACTGATTTAAAAAATATTCAGAAGATGAAACCATTTGTTATATATTTTCCAAACTTTGTACTCCAACTTTCTCCAAATACAAGAGTATCAGCTCTGGTGAACAATGAAGCAGCATGTGGTTGGTGTATTTGATTAGGGGCATATTAAATATATATGTTGATACAATCATCTGTCTTATCTAATGTGGAAAAAAATAGCTCAGTGTTGGAGAAAAATGAGCGTGAGTTCTAACTTCTTCTCAACCTATTCAGAACACCCACTGTATATTACGTACTTAGGAGATACTGTTAATTTAATAATTATTTAATTAATAATTAAAATTATAATAATACATTGTTTGGAAGAGATAACCTTCTATAAGTCATTGTAGTATCACTTAGTTAAAAAATGACAACCCTATTATAATACTGTAAAATATGCAAGATCCTCCGTGCCAAATGCAATCCCCACAGAAAGTATTTTCAGCTTGTGAAAATGTGTTCAATGAGTAAAACTAACGAAAGGCTGACTTATTAATATATTTTCCTCTCATAATATAAAGTTTTCAATATTGAACAGGCAGGACAAAATTACTGAATGGGATGCACATTCGTTCCCTCGATACATACTGCAGTGAACTGAGCTGTGTCCCTCCAAAATTCCTGTGTTGAGGCTCTAAGTCTCCATGTGACGGTATTTGAAGATGTGGCCTTTGGGAGGGAAGTTAGAAGAGTGGATGAGGGTGGGGCTCACGTGACAGGATTAGAGTCCGTGAAGAGACACCAGCGAGCCTGCTGTCTCTGTGCCATGCAAGGACACAGCAAGGAGGCCATCCCGCAAGCTGGGAAGAGGGCTCTCACCAGAACCTGACTTGGGACTTGCAGCGTCCAGCACTGTGAGAAATAAATGTCTTTTGTTTAAATCACCCAGCCTGGGGCACTTTGGTATGGCCGCCCAAGCTGACAAATACACATACTGGGCTCAGTATGAAAGATGAGAAGGGAAGGAAGACACGCGCAGGAGTTAGGCCTGGTAGCGGCCTTCGAGAACCCTGCCGTACACTGAGGTCAGTAAGACATTCTCCAAGCACATCGACCCAGGAGGAAATGGATGCAAAAAAGCAGTTGGATACTTGCAGCTTCTGGAAAGCCATTTCAAGGATCTGGTGTTTCTCAAAATTGGAAGTGGAAGAAATATATTCTTAGAAAAAGAACAGTAAAATCGCCAATCATGGAACAAAATATCCAGAATTCTTCCTACTACCCTCATGAAAGAATAACATTCTTTAAGCCTTTGTACCTTCACTGAAGAGAGAAAAATGACTAATTCTCACAGTAGCCCATTTAGTGTAAAACTAAATGAAGACAAGGGATGACTAATATGCATCAGTCACAGAGGACGGAGATTTAGGGCGGGAAGACGCTGGCTCCCTCCCACTCCGGTACGTTCTCAGCTTCGGAATGATTCAGAGTAAGAATTTTGGCTTTGCTTTACTAGATGATCCAAAGGTGCACACCATAAGCAGAACAACGCCTGCAATCTGGTGAAATGATCTTTTACACTTAGAGAAGCAGGAAATAAAAAAATGAAAAAAATAATAAAACAAATGCTCCTCTGTTTTCCTTGCGGTGATAAAACGCTCTACCTAGAGTGCGCATGTCCCTTCCCTCTCCCGTCACAGCAGCACGTCTCCTCTTTCAGGTCACGTCTTTCACATAAAAGTGCTAAACTAATGCTGCTTAATGACAAATTAATGTCCATGAATAAAAAATACACCTCTAATAGCACAGAGTAATTTGCCATTACAATATCATCATTGGACATGCCCCTGGTTTAATACGATGTATTTAATTCATAACCTAATGAGTGATATATAAAAAGAGGGAGATGAACCCTGCAATTACATTTATGTGAGTCTGTCACCTTATTTGTAAAACCTTAGAGTCATTTACATTCAAATTAGAACAAATGAGTGATTTCACAAAGTGCAGTGATAAATGACCACAGCAGCCCAAGACAAAACTGTATTTCCTGTGAACACATTAACAGTTTCCTATTATTTGTTAAAAATTACAGTGCATATTGCCCAGTGTGGTGTGAATAATGACTTTTTTACTGATTAGGTCAGAAGACTAATATGTAGCAAAATAAATAATTTTTCTTTTCATTTTTTCTGATTTTTTGCTTTAACTACTTAATTCTGGTGGATTCATACTGCCACCTGCTGCCTAGGAAGAGATACTGCGTGTTCTTTCCATAGGAGTTTAGTCACCACTTGCGCGGCCTTATTTAGAAAGTGTACATGACCGTTCTTTTTTGTCAATATATTTAAATTGCATATCATACTAAAGGATGATTTGGCAAACAAACAAAAACCACTTGCTAATTAAACAATAGGATATACTATTTGCTATCTGGGAGAAGTGGTATAAAATGTAAAGTTTTTTTTTTTTTTTTGAAAGCTAACTACAAAAAAAGACATTTTCAGCAAAGCGTGTATCTCCTAATGCATCACTTTCAAAGCATACGACACAAAGTCCAGTGGCCAGCTCCACTCATCTTGTGACAGGTGCATCAGCAGAGGAGGGAGTGGGGGAGGGTGTGTGTGTGTATGTGATGTTTTCCCAACTCCTGCTCCTTGGTACAATCTGAAGGGGACTGAGAGGTTCTGCCTGCCACCTAGCCTTCTCCCCTAATGTGGCAAGTCCCGGAATGAAAGGTCACCTTAGAGGCCAGAGCGCAGTGGGCTAGGAAAGGCACTAAGGCTGCAGAGGAGGCTGGGGAGGAACAAGCATGGCCTCAAAGATGAGGCTAAGGATGCTCCAGAATGGTCATCAGGGGAGCTCATCGGTATTTCCATTGGATCAACAGCCTAGTTCTGAACTTAAGTTTCCCCATCTGTAAAAAGGAAAGAATACTCACCTGCTTTAAGGGGTTCCTTAGCAGAGGGAAAATGAGAATCACTGTCCAAAACGCTTGGTATGGAGAGGCCCTCGACAAATGCTATTTCCCTACCCTGAGAAAGATAACGAAGGCTCTGGGGACTATGGTTTGGCATGGAGAAAGGCTAGAAACAAGCAGACCCCTCAGGAGGATATGAGGAACTCACTACAATCTATAGCCAGTAGCGATGAGAGCCCCCCAAAAGGGTAAGAGCATTAGCGATGAAGAAAAGGATCAGGTCTGAGAGGTATTTGGGATGTAGAATCAACTCAGCTTGGTAACTGATTGGATACGACCTGTGCTGAGAATCCGTGTGTTCACAAGGGCCTGGCATCCAGAGGGCCGGGGGACTAAAAATGAATAGGGTGAAGGTTCCACAGCATAGGAGGCTAATTCAATGGCTATCCTCACTAACAGAGGGGCACTGCTCCTGCAGTTTGAGGCCCCTGCTCTCAGCAGCCTCCCCGAGGAAAGGCAAGAAAAAGGAGAGCATACAGTGGCCTCAAGGTGTCCCTTCCCTTTGCTGGGGGGCACCAGCATTTACACCTGTGCAGAGGAGTTTCAAGCCAAGGTAATAGCTGATGGCCCAGAGACTCAGAGAGTGTCAACCCAGGGGTTCTCCTCAGCTATGATTGAGCGCCAGAGGACCATAGGAGGTATCAGAGCAGAGGTCCACCTTTTACAACTCTGGAAGAAAACCAAAGAAAGGGTGGTAATTTGATAATAACAAACAGGACCAGACATCTTAGCAGGGGAGAATGGCTTCACAAACTCCTATGTGGACAAAGTACTGAACAAGAATGGAAAATATGCTAGCCTTGATTGATAGAGAACAACTTTTTATTCATTTATTTATTTTTTTTTACTTTTTAATTTTGTTTAAGATTTTATTTGAGAGAAAGAGTGAGTGAGAGAGAGAACACACAAGCAGAGGCAGAGGCAGAGGGAGAAGCAGACTCCCCTGCTGAGCAGGGAGCCTGACTCGGGGCTCAACCCCAGGACCCTGAGATCATGACCTGAGCTGAAATCAAGAGTCAGACACCCAACTGACTGAGCCACCCAGGCGCCCTGATAGGGCATTTCTAAGTATATTTTAAGCACTAAAGATTTTTCATTTTAACAAAACACATTTTTATATAACCAATAAAATGGTCCCATATAAAATTAAGAATCAGGTCAGCAATAATACCAAAACACTGTAAACAGATATGGTTATAAGACTATATCAAAATATAAAAGCAGACCAACCCAGTTTGGAAATCTTACAATCCTAAAAAAGAGAGGAAGGGAATGTATTTTCAAAAGACAGACATAATGAAGATTTCTACATACACATGGCTTGATTCTCTTATAGTCAAAGTTTTCTTCCCCAATTTGGACATCTTGCAACATTGCGGATAAAAAGGAAAAATAAAGTTCCATGGAAGAACAAAATGAAAACGTTGGAGAAAAGAAAGTGAAAATTTCAACCACTGATCAAGTAGGCTAATAATAAGCAAACTGTCCACAAAATATATCTGTATGCAGGCTACATTTTTTCTTCAACAAAATAATGAACTGCAAAAATTAAGTTCCAAAGTGCACAAGTCACTTGGTATCTCAACAAATTCATCTGACGGGATAGGGGAAAATACCCATGAACTTCTGATGTTCATCTGCAATTCTTGTTTATAGAAATTATAGGTGTAGGTAAACACACACACACACACACACACACACACACACATACACACCTGTATATACACACCATTTTAACATGAATCACAATAATGAGCACTATAATCAAACTTTTGGCAACATACATCATTGAATATTACCTGCCATGGAAAAAGTGAATCAGGTGATGATGCTGAAGGCTCAAGTTGCAATATTTGATGTAAAAATGTCAAATAAAAGTAATTTCAATTTCACAAGTCAAACACACACCTCTTAAGTCTTGTAACCTTTGTTATTTCCATTTGCTACTTGCAGAAAGGGATTAAAAACAGCTCTCCCATACCACCCAACAATACTGAGGGGAAAACAAAGGAAAATCAGATGATAATAGTTAAACATTTACTATTAGATTAAATGCACAGAGATAATGATAAAACTTTCATATACTGTGTTTGAACTGCTCCTCAGGTGAATGTGGCTGACACTCCTCATACTATCTCGCAGGGAAGCATTGGTTCTTATTTTCCAAGGTTGCCAGGAAGACGAAATAAGATGATACATGAGAAAGAGCTTGAGGAACGACCTATTGAGTGACAGAGGTCAATAATATGGCTGTATTCAGAATTAGAGAAAATGACTAGTAAGAAAATAAAATAATGGGGCAGGAAAACAAATAGGATTTTTATACTTACTAATATGTCATATGCACAAGGATAGTAAAATTAAATTGTATGGATTTGTCATTGTTAAAAATGTATTTTCACTGTTGTTATAATGTTGTAACAAATATAAGTAAAAAGTCATGCCAGTGGAGGAAGTAAGAGGCTCCCAATACAGGGAATCGGTACTTAACTCCTTAAAATAAAAGCCTTACAGCCATACTGTCTGCCTAAGATGTCCTGTTTCTTCCTAATGAAACAAAAAGGTTTTATCCAAGAAGAAAAAATTGTCTTCGGAATCAGAGAGGCCTATCACTCACTAGCTCTATCACCTCAAGCAAGCTGGGTATCTTTTAAATCTCTGACTTTTCACCTATAAAAATGTGCAAAGATGTTAGGAGGACTGACCGTGAAACATCGGTGCTCAGAGGATGGGCGTTTTCTCTTCCTCCCCCTCCCAGAGCCCTTCCTGGTCATCCCAGAAAACCAGGGGAAGAAAGCACAGATCACTTACCCCCTTTTCAGCACTTTTTGCCTGAAAAGTTCATGTGGTACTTCATTATATATGACTTTGTGATATATTAGCTACTGTTGCTGAAATCTTCAGTGACTATCCAACTTTTTTGTGCATTTGGGATTGTTATTCCTGCAGCCAGACAACATTGCTTCAAATGAAGACCCTTCCCAGTGTTATCTTCTGGGGCCCCAGCAATAAACCAGGAGTGTGGTCAGTGAGTTACTCTGCCCCCCAGGGCAGCGAGGACCTGGGGTGGGCAGGGAGGTTGGGGGTCCTGGGACAGGACAGGAGAGCTGCAGCTGCCCCCTTGGGAGCCTCACGGCCCATGTCCTGGCGAGATTCTACCATCACAAGCCACATTGCCCCTACTTCCATTTTTCCTGTCTAGGCACAGGTCGGGGAGCAGCAGGTACAGCTAATGACCGCAGGGCGAAGGGATAGGAAGGGGTCAGTAGCAGGACGCAAGCTCACATACCTGGATGAGATAGTGGGAACATAAATTGAGAAGCTCCAACAGCTGTAGGTGACTGCCAGCAGCTAGCACATCCTGGATCACACCTGGCTCCAACAAAATCTGTTTTGTTTTTTAATAAAAAGAAAACTATCAGTGACTCAAAAATTAATGTTTAATATGCAAATCCACCACATTTAAGTTGCTGCTTAACTTATGAGATGTGACTTAATACTGTACTTTATTATGGAAGTCCGTTCTTTTTTTTTCTGTTCTGATGGAGCTGTGGCCCTCACTCAAATAGCTGAGTTGTCACTTCCAGAACTCACTTCCTGCGTGTAAGGCTCTGCACTTAACCACTTATTTTTTGCAGGGGGACATGAACATTTGCAAAGAACGATATAATAGTCTCCAAATTCTGCGTGTGATGGAAGTAATCTTAGAAAATCCAGAAGAACCAGATTTTAGTTTTTTAAAGTATATTTCACAATTTTGTAGATCACAGAAACAGCATGGTTAGCAGACACTTTAGGAAAAGGGGGCTTATGTTTCCCCTTTCAATAGGAGACCAGAGGTGGCCACTACGCCATTTTATTTGTAAGTCCTACAACAGTAAACTTCACCACAAACTTTGGTTTTTCTTTTTCTCCATCTCAGATTCTCCACTCCCTTCTATTTCAAATGGAAGATGTAGAAAAAGCATTTTCAGACTACAAGGACATCAAGAGAAGTGGAGCATCTCAAATACACCAGTCATATCAGTTGTGCATTTTTTTCTGGTGAAGTCCAACTTTGTGCCTACGGTTGCCAGCTCCTGAGCTGCCAAACGGGGCTGCAGAAAAACACACAACCACGCTGATTGGATTCCCTCTACATGCATGACTGCCAGGCACAGGGAGGCCTTCAGGGATGCTCTGCTGTCCCAACCCAGGGCAAAGCCCAGTGGTTCCCAAAGTCCAGTCTCAGGACCAGAAGCAGCAGCATCACCTGGGAATCTGTCACATTTGCAAATTCTTGGATGTCTCCCCAGACCTAAATAAATCAGAAACTTTCAGGGTGAGGCCCAGCAACGAGTGTTATAACAAGGCCCCTGGTGGTTCTGGTGCACAGGGAAGCCTGAGAAACCCTGGTGTGATCAATTCACTCTACTTCTTCCCTCATACTCCTTTCTCCTCAAGCTTCCCCCTCCTCCTTTCTCTCCTTACTCTAACCCCATGATCTTCCAAAGCCTCCCACCACCAAATCTACCAAGCCACCTACCCATATTTCTATCAGTACATTTGGTTTTACCCAACACTCCATTTGTGCCAGAGATCTGAACCCTTCCGCCAGCAATTGTCCCCTTGCTTCCCACAGTGTTATCTGTTTGTTCTCTTTCTCCTCTTGATAACTCCCATCAGCATAAAAATATTCCTTGATAGCTCCTATCTTAAGAAATGAAAATCCCCTCCCTTGACCCCAGAGCTCCTTCCACGCCCTCCTTCACAGCAAAGTTCCTCAGGAAAGTTGTCCACATAAAACACCACTATTTGCTCTACTCTGTTCTCCCTGGAACCCACTCCTGTTGAGTTTTGTTCTTAATGTTCCTCTAAAAATGTCCTCATCAAGGCCACCAATGACCTCCAAATCCAATGGCCAAATCCAATAGCCATGTCTCAACATTTAATCTTACTCAAGCCAACAGCAGTTAGCAAAGTCGATGTCCCTCTACTGGAACAATCTCTTCCCTTGCCTCTGTGATAGCACTCCCTCTCATGGCTTCTTCTACTTCACTAACCACTCCCTCTCCATCTCCTTCCCAACTGGTAAGCTTTGGGGACATCCAGAACTCAGTCCCCAGATCTCTCCTTTCCTCTCTCCGCTCATTCCATTGATGATCTCATGCAATCCCATGACTTTAAAACTACCTATACTACTCATTACACTCGGGGTTTTTTTCTTTAGCCCCAACCTCACCTTTGAACTCCAGACTTTTATTTCCAACTGCCTATCTCCACTTGGATATCTAATGGGCAGCTCAAACTGAACATGCCCCAAACTGATCTCTTGATCCTCTCTACCAACCACCAAACCTGCTCTTACCCCAATCCTACCATCTCAGCAAACAGCAACTGCCGGTTATTGAGGCTACAACCCCAGTCAATTCCTGTCTCCTCTCATTTTCCTTATACCTCACATCAGCAATCATCAGCAACCCCTATTGGCTCTATCTTCCAAATAGTTCCAGAATCCAATCATCACTCAGTACTACCGCCATCACTATCATTCTTGTTTACGCCACAGTCTTCCTAGAATTGCCTCCTAACCTGTCTAACTGCTTCCTCCTTCACCCCCTCATAGTGTTTTTAATAATACAAATCAAAATGATCTTTTAAATGCATCAATGAAATTATGTCACTCCTTATGCAGACCTCTCCAGGGACTTTGTATCTCATTGAAAAGAAATCCAATCTTCACTATAACATAAAAGTTTCTGTGAATACCCTGACACCTTCGTGTCTACAACTAGCTGCTATTTTCTCTGCCTGGGTCACTCTTCCTCAAGATACCAGCATGGCTCACTCATTCATGTCCTCTGCTCAAACTGCTGCTCAGATATCCTCTTACCTGAGAGGCCTTGTCTGGCCATCCTCGGTAAAACAGTACCTCCCTCCCCATCACCCTCATTCCCTATCTCCTTTCTTTGCTTTATTCTTCCTAGTACTTACCACCTCTGACATCGTACATATTTATTTATGTGATTATTTTCTGCTTCTCCACCCACAGGATAGAAGATTCAGGAGGGCAGGGACTTGGCCTATCCTATACCCCCAGCATGCAGAATAATGCCCAACACATAGTTTTCACTCCATATTGATGAATTGATTTTAATAAATTATTGGTGAATTAATTTATCTCTAGATGGATTTTTTAAATTCAGAATTACTTTGATTAGTATAACATAAGAGGAAAGGGATTATAAATTATATATATATTTTTCAAGATTTTTATTTATTTATTTGTCAGAGAGAGCACACAAGCAGGGGGAGTGGCAGGCAGAGGGAGAAGCAGGCTCCCCGCTGAGCAGGGAGCCCAATGCAGGGCTGGATCCCAGGACCCCGGGATCATGACCTGAGCCAAAGGCACATGATGCTTAACCTACTGAGCCACCCAGGTGCCCCTACAGAAATTATATTCCGAACTACTAACAAAATGAAAAAGCTAAACACGTGTGGCAAAAATACCAACACTCATCTCATTCGCAAAATTCTTTATAGCTCCTTTCCCATCTAGTCAGAACGAGAAACCTGAATTTCTCTGGCTCCTCAAGGAGAGAGGCTTTGACTGACATTCAGGAAATTACTGCAGCTCCCTTCACAGAAGCAAGGATGTAGTATATTTTTGCGGAAGAGGCTTGGCCTAAGGCACAGAACAGGGACGCGATGGATTAGAAAGGATAGTCTGAGCCTTTAAATCCTGTCAGTTGCGCTTATTTCACACAACTGGCATTCACGATAACCTCTAAGGCTCAGTAATGCCAAACACAAAGACAGATATCACAGACAAAGAAGATGAATACTCCAGAGCATGTGTAACACGTCCGGGAGGCTCACTCCGGGAAAGCCTCGCAGGAGATACCCAGACCGGGATTGTTTTTGCCTTTGTTTCTTGTTTTTGTTCTGTAGTTTTTTCTTCTCTCATTATAACATAAGTTTTTCTAGAAGATGCTTTGGCGCAGGAAATCCCTAAGTGCACTGAAAGGACACAGTTTGGAAAGAAAAAAAGAGAGAGAGAGGGAGGGAGAGACAAAGGGAGAGAGAAACCTAACAAACAAAAAGCAAACCATACCAGGAAAGCTGGGTCTCACTTATGGAGACAGAACGAGTGTTGGCAAAGGCCTGCTTGCACTGGAGTCTTTCAAATTGAGCTTTGTTATCTTCGGTGACTGGTTGTTCTAATATATTCTTCCAGAGACTTTGTGTTTGGGCAGGAATACAAAGAAAAGTTTGATCTCCTCAGTTTCCAGTACGGTGAATGCACCCATCACCCGCCTGGAAGAACTGGCCGAAAACAGCCTTCTGCAAAAGGAAGGGATCGCAAACTCACCTGTTTGCCGAGGACAACTAAGGTGGCTAAGTTTAAGTGCTACAAAGCACATGCTGGTTACATTTAGGCCTTTCAGAATCATGTACCCATCAGCATCTAGTCCGGCACTCTGAGCAGGACAGATGGGAGGAAGGGTCACTGAGGACCACTGATGGGAAGGGCCGCGTCACTCACCTGCTTGGGTGGAAGCAGAGCTGGGGCTTCTTCAGATTGGACGAAGGAATTTTGATGCAGTCTTGGGGGGCGGGGTGTGAATGCCTCTTGTTGACAGGTCATGTGGATGGAATATTTTCTCCCTGTCATCCACTCACACCTGACCTCTGGAGGGCAGAATACAGGACGCTGATTTGGAAAGAGGGGAGCCGGACAGTGCCGGCTGGGGAGGTGACGATCTCATTCTGGAACCTCTCCAGCAGTTGGTGGCAAGCTAGGTCACATGAACTAAGGTCCACATCTGGCTCCTACCCTAGATGCTGAGACTCAGCCCTCGTTTTGATCAAATGGGGATAAGAACTCATTAGCGGCTATGGTCAGGGCGACATGGGTGGTTTGACAAACTTTTAATAGAAGTGAAAGCCACAGCTGCAGCAGAGGGTGGTAGTCTCTAAAGATACCAGTGAGAGTTCTTACCTCAGCATTCAGTCATGAGGTTGGTCCAATTGGCCCCCTGCCTGGAAGGAGGCACTCTTGAAAACTCAGTCCAGATGTGTCCCCCGGCCACTAATCTAAGCAGCGTTGGAAGCGGAGAGCTGAATTTGCACAATCTCTAATGAAAGCCCTCCAAACTAGAATGAGATTGGGACTCCTGGTCCCAATAACCTCAGGCAGGACATGGGGCCAGAAAACTGAAAGAGGAGAGTGGAGGCTGAGGTGAGATTCTGCACAAGGCATGATGAGATGGGCGATCCCCCTCAACCCAGACTCACCCAGCCGGGCTCTGGGAGGGCGGGGTCAGCCTGACGCAGCACACAATCCCCAGGGGGTCCCGGAGTGTCCTTCTTCACTCCTCCTCCCACATCACCAAGCATCCACCCTCTTAATTCTGTCTTCTTGTTCTTTTTCTCCTCTTTATTTTCTCTCTTTTACCATGCTTCTTGGATTAGCTACTGGTAGGGACTGCCTTTAATAACCATGGCAAGTCTCGGTGTGACCTTTTATTGCCCTCTCTTTTTTTGAGAGAGAGAGAGAGAGAGAGAGAGAAGAAGAGGGAGAGAAAGAGAAGAGAGAGAATCTTAAGCAGGCTTCACACCCAGCTTGGAGCCTGACGCGGGGCTCAATCTAATGACCCTGAGATCATGACCCAAGCCAAAATCAAGAGTCAGATGCTTAACGGACTGAACCACCCAGATGCCCCTCAGTGTGACCTTTTTTCCCGCCTTATGAACAGATGTATTGGCATCTTCAGGAAATTTTGTATCTTGGTTCTTCAAAGCTTTCTTCTTCATTTTTTCCTTCGGAGACTTTTAAGTCACTTACTTCTAGATGTGTAGATGGGGTAGCCTGAAGGAGTTGAGCATGTGAAAGCCAGACAATTAAGATCTCCACCAAACATATAACTGTGCACACAGGAGCATAAGGCCTCTGGCTAGCATTGCTACAACTGCAAATTAGATGGGCTTAATACGACTGATAAGAATAAATGAGCACATTTTTCTTGCTTTCATGCTTTGTTTCTTTGTTTTTTTTTCCTGTATAGTATAGTGAAATGGCAAATTATTACAATTTTGAATGTCTAAATCATCACATAAATTGAATACAACAATGCAAATAACTTTCAAATGATCAAATATTTAAGACACATAAATAAAATCATTTATATAAAGCTTTTCAAGAGACTTCTTATAGACAGAATATGAATCATAAGATCTAGCTATGAGAAACTGCCATCAATTTAGATTTTGTTTCAAAGCCGTTAGACTAAGGATTTCCTACCCACCAGGGGGCGCCTATGTTTAAAGCAAAATTATTTTCTAACTTACTCCAGTATTGTAGCTCTATCGCTGACACCTTAAGTTTATTTTTGAGAACGAACAAAATAATTCAAGTAAGGATAATAAAACATATGAATTCTACTTTCTAAATGTCTCTATTATTTGGGGAAATGTTCATAAATTTTTGTTGAAGTGCTCCCTCTGAGCAATACTGTTTAGAATTCAGTAGCTCTCCATAAACCATGCCTCCCCAATTTCCGGATATAGCTCAAAATTTGTGTCCTTGTATTCAGAAACTATCATGATATGGTCACAACCTACTTTTTTAAAAAAATGTTTTTTATTTATTTGAGAGAGAGAGAGAGATCACCAGCAGGGGGGAAGGGCTGAGGGAGAAGCAGACACCGGCACTGAGCAGGGAGCCCGATGCGAGACTCACTCCCAGGACCCTGGGATCATGACTCAAGCTGAAGGCAGGTGCTTAACCGACTGAGCCACCCAGGCGCCCACACAACGTACTTTTTAAAACGTATTTCCAATCCCACTGCTCTCCACCCTGAAGCAGTACTCTTTTCTCCTTGAATGCCCTCCTGACTTCTTCAGTCTCCCTATTTCAAAATCCTATTCATTCAAGATGTAACTTGTTCATTACCTATACAAAGCTTTGCAAGGTCTTCCCTCACCCTAACCTCCACCTGGATTAATCTCCTGGACTCCCAACTACCACAGATGCATAGTGAACTAAGTCCATGGGATCTAGGTCACACTGCCTGATTTCAAATCCTGGCTCCAATACTTGCTGGCAGAACGAGATCAGGAAAACCATTCAATTCTATGTGCCTTGGTGTCCTCATCTATACAATGAAAATAATATTTATATCAAAAGATGGTCTTAAGGACTGAGAAAATGCGTATGTATCGTTACAACTGTGTATGGCTATGTGTCAACAAAATGGCTTTAAACAAGTATGGGACTTACTTTTCTCACAAAATGGATTAGGTGGCTTGGAGTGCCAACAAACCAGACTTCTTGTACTTTCCTATTTGGCCAATCTTAGCCCATGGTTTCATGGTCACAAAATGGCTACTATAGCTCCAGGCATTGCATTTGCATTCAAAGCATTAAGAAAAGAGAGGGCAAAAACCAAACCCATAGCTGGAAAAGAACCTGGGAAATGGAATTTTTACAGTTACATACACTATTGTGCCAAATCAAATTGTTATTTTCTATAAAGAATAAAGAGGGAACAGATATTGTGTAGGCAACCAGAGTGCGGGTCATGACTCTTAGCACAGAATCTATTTATGGTAAATCAGTGATAAATGCCAACTATTATTTGGGTCTTTCTCATGCAACTAAGTGTTTTTGCCCTGAGTGGGTTATGTGTGTGTCCCTTAGTTTTACCTACGACACCTTGGTCCATCCTCTTTCATGTTCATTGCTGGTGAACATGCTATAAGAGCACTCTAGATTTACTTACTAAAGAAATTCACAGGCTTGAAAAATACAGTTCCTGAGGAAAATGTGAAAAGATGTCAAAAGCCTCTACAGAGGAGCCTGGTCACATGCTAATCCTTATCAAGGATTATCTAATTGAAGGAGTTAAATAAAAGGACACAAAAGACATTTCAATAACAGTTGTAAATAATATGTTTATATAAAGGTAACCTTTGGGTTGGATGAGGTATAGAATGAATCTGTGATTTGATTACTGATTCTTTAAGATACAAATTTTGTCAGGTGGCTTTCTTCCAGACATACTAGTACACTTACACACATTTTTAAAAGAGCTCAATATCAACCTTTAAAAATACTAATTTATCTTAAATTTATTTGAAAAAACATCAACTTTTCCATGTATTAGAATATGAAAAAAGGGAAAACAGATTGGATTTTCCTGGTATTTTTAAAGAATGTTATAAACCACAGAGGTAAAAAATAATAAAAATATCCTAGTAAAAAAAATGTGGACATCACTTTGAGATTCTATTATTTTTCTTCACATGTTTACACATCCTCATTTGGCTCATTTGAAATTTCTCATGTTCCAGACAGGTTGCAGAAGCATAACCTTCTCTAAGATGCCAAGAAGAAATCTGAGAATAGGTAAGACACTAATACTACATTCCCAGGGAAATTACATGCTGCCCTCCCTTGCAAAAATTTCACGTATGGCCATTAATACAATTTTGAGGATGTCCCCATCTATCGATGCTGCTAGAACTGGTTCTTCCTTTCTTACTCTAGGACATGCAGCAGGATGATGGATGACATACTCCAGCTAGGTGCTAGAGTAGAGACAGAAGAAAAAAAATCAAATGGAATCATTAAGCGGTGGTATAATTAATGCTAAGAGTGGTAGGCACAGAGGGTTGTCAGAGTACTTGGCTGGAGACGATTCATTTCATTGAACCTGTGAAATAATTCTTCATATGAAAAAACTTGGTCCTTTTATAAACTCCCCCCCCCCTTTTTTTTTGGCCCTTCTCCATTAGCTTGATCCTGGCATTTCAAAGCTCTGAGATCAATAGTTCTGTCAGATAGTCAATTCCAACATAGTTTTCTTCATTATGTTTAAATTAACAAAATACATTATTTAACAAAATGTAAAGCTAAATTATACATACTTACATTACCTAGAAAAATATGGCCTAATTATTTGAAAAAGTAGAACAAATTTTTGGTAGTTTCTAAGAGAAAGAAGCAAACGCAGCAATTAAATATAATGAAACATGAAAGTCATTACAGGTTATAAGAAAAGCCAAATTAATTATTAAGACTTACTTTTATAATCAGTGCTCTTTCAAGTGTGATGAACATGGGAGGTTTCATCCCACAGAGCTTTATTAGTGAAGCTGGGCTTCCTCATACAGAGCTAGTTTTTTACAATGCAAATACAACCAAACAAGAAAGAAACGTTACTTAAAAGTACTGATGTCCGAAAATGGTTAGGCCTCTGAAAGAATGAATAGGGTTGATTCCACTGTTTCTTTATAGTTGGCTCCCCTTTGTCACTGCTAGGTGCTCAAGCACAAATAAAAACAAAGAGCCTGACAAAATGATTACACTGTGAGATGATTTATGCTAAAACAGTGGTGGGCACAGAAGGCCAGAGAAGCACTTGCCTGGGAATGCCTAATTTCATGGAAGGAAGCTGTGAAATACTTTTTCCCCTGAAAAATATCATTAATATCCAATTTCATTTGGGAAATCCCTTGTATTTGCTTATAAAGAATGGAGGCATAATATGGCCATGGGGTCCATTGTAGGAATGTGGGCAAGTCATTGACATGTTTGTTTTTAGCACTGTTATATAAAAAACAGGAGATGACCACTACCTACCTGCATAAAGTCTACATAAGGACAAAATGAGATAACCCAGGTACAATTCTCAGACTAACATCTGGCATGTTTTAAAAGAATTAAAAAAAAAAAGTAGCTGCTTTTTAAAATTAGTGTTGTTGTCAATTCCATGAACAAATAAATCTACTTCACAGATAACAACTCCCTATTTCCAGTGTTTACACACTGCCTACTATGTACCTACTATGTACCCTTGTGGGGTAATTTCATAGGTTTTCTTTCCTTCTTACAACCTTCCCCGCTCCTCACTCCTGCAAGGTTAGTATTATCCCCACGAGGCAAATGAAGAAACCGAGCGCAAAGGAATTCACCCATTCAATTAGCAAACCTTCTCTGAGTGTCTACAGCATTCCAGGCAACTTTCTGGGGACTGCGGCTATGACAACAAGACAAACAAGTTCCCTCGTTGCGTGGTACTCAGATTCTATGTTTGAGCCAACCAGGTGGACTTGCAGAGTGACCGCTGACTAGAGTAAAACAAAGTAAGAAACAGGTCTAGAGGAAGAATCGAGAGAGTTCCACTTGGGCTATATGTTACATTTATGATGCTTATTAGTCATCTGAATGGAGTTATCAAGTCGACAGAAAAGCATCAGTCTAGTTGGCAAACTACAAGCCCCATACCAATCTCCCTATCACATATTTTTATATGACCTTGAGCTAAAACAGTTTAAGAAAAAAAATTTTACTTGCATTTTTAAAAATTTAATTTTATTTTTTCTAATAAACTTGATTAGATATTGTGTTAGGAGGCATGCAAACATTAATCTCACTGCACATCTGCATTGGAGGAGCTCTTGGCGTGACCAGTTGCATTGTCAATGAGCAGTCATATTTTGAAAGGCATCTTTTTTTCTGGGCATTACATCTCAACAGTGGGCTTAAAATATTCGGGAAATTGTGTTGTAAACAGATGTGCAGTCATCCAGGCTTTCTTGTTCCAGTTGCTGAGCACAGGAAGAATAGATTTAGCATCATTCTGAAGGGCCCTGGGATTTTCAGAATGGTCAGTGAACACTGGCTTCAACGTTAAGGTCACCAGCTGCATTAGCCCCTGACAAGAGAGTCAGCCTGTTCTTTGAAGCCTTAAAACCAGGCACTGACTTCTCCTCTCTAGCTATGAAAGTCCTAGATGGCACAAGACTGTTTTGTCTACATTGAATATCTGTTGTTTGGTGTTTCCACCTTCATGAATTATCTACACTAGATATTCTGGAGAACTTGTTGCAGCTTCTACATCAGTACTTACTGCTTCACCTTGCACTTCGATGTTATGAAGACAGCTTCTTTCCTTCAACCTCTTGAACCAATCTCTGCTAGCTTTGAACTTTTATTCTGCAGCTTCCTCACCTCTCTCCACCTTCACAGATTTGAAGAGAGTTAAGGTCTTGCTCTGGAGTAGGCTTTGGCTTAAGGGAATGTTGTAGCTGGTCTGATCATCTCTCCAGACCACTAAAATCTTCTCTGTATCAGCAATTAGGTAATTTTGCTTTCTTATCATTCATGTCTTGTTCACTGGAGTAGCACTTTTAATTTCCCTCAAGAGGAAATTCACAACTTGGCTAATCGTTTTGTGCAAGAGGCCTAGCTTTTGGCCTGTCTTGGTTTTCAACATGCCTTACTCATTAAGATTAATTATGTCTAGCTTGCAATTCTTCCTGTCACCTGAACACTTAGAGCATAGGGAGATTAACTGGCTTAATTTCAACAGAAAGAGGCCCAAAGAGAAGAGAGACAGAGGGAATGGCCAGTCAGTGGAACAGTCAGAACACATACAACATTTATCAATGAAGTTTGTGGTGTTATATGGGTGTGGTTCATGACACACCAAAACAATTACAATCGTAACAACAAAGATCACTGATCACAGATCACTGTAACGAATACAATAATCATGAAAAGGTATAGAATGTTACAAGAATTATCAGAATGTGACACTGAGACACAAAATAAGCAAATACTATTCGGAAAATGGCACCAAGAGACTTGCTGGACACAGGCTTCCCACAAACTTTTAACTGGTTAAAAAAAAAAACAACCACAGTATCTGTAGGGGTCCCTGGGTGGCTCAGTCATTTGAGCATTCGACTCTTGATTTCAGCTCATGTCATGATCTCAAGGTCATGGGATCGGGCCCCACATCTGGCTCCACACTCAGCATGGAGTCTGCTTGAGGATCTCTCTCTCCCTCCGCCCCTCCCCCCACTCACGTACATGTACATCTCTCTCTTGTTAATAAATAAAATATTAAAAAAACAGTATCTACAAAGTGCAACAAAGTGAAGCACAATAAAACGAAGCATGCCTATAATATGTGATGTGAAAAAGATACGAAATTTAAATATCAGTCATTCCATTTACTGGAACATAGCTCATTTATTTATATATTTGTCTCTGGCTGTTTTCATGCTACAACATAGGGTTGAGTGTTGCAACCGTGCTTTATGTGGCCTGCAAAGACTAATTCTTTACTATCTGACCCTACACAGAGAAAGTTTTCCAATTCCTGATCTGGAGCGTAAATAGGGGCTGGGAGTCAATAGCATAATATTGTACAAAATAACATGGCTCCAGATGACATCACAAAGGAAGCTAGTTAGATGAAACAGGAGGATCTTGACACATGAGGAATTAATTCAGAGCCTTTAGAGGGGGAGGAGCAAGCAAAGACATCTGGAAAGGAATGATGGGAAGGGAACCTGAGGGGCACATAATAAGAGCCCACAGAATGCGGTGTCACAGAAGCCCAGAGAAAAAAGACTTCCATGGAGACCCAGGTTTGCTACATTGAATGAAGCTGAGAGGTCATGGTGACATTATTTAATGGACTTGGTAATACCTGGGACTGTCAAAATTTCAGTAGAATGTTGGAAGTTTCCACTCTTCATGAGTGGAAGAGTGAGTGGAAATGAGTAAGTGTAAGTTCACGCAACTTTTTTCATAGTTCTGCTGTGAAGACAAGTAGAGAAATAAGTGGTGGCTGAAGGGGAACATAAGAACAAGAAAGGGATTTTGAAACATGAGCAATAGAGCATGTTTATATGCTGGCAAGAATGTTCCAGTGGAGAAGGAGAAAGTGATGACAGAAGAGAAAGAAATGAGGATTTGGGGAGCGAAGCCTGAGAGGATCAGAGGGAGTATGATCCAGAGCTTACATGGAGAGATTAACTTTTGAGAGGGTAACTCTTCCATCATTAACGATAGGAATACATAGAACAAGTGCACAGAAACAGGGGATTGGGGATTTGATGGTGAAATGATGCAGATCTCCTTGTCTGCATCTGTCTGCACAACGGAAGGTGAGTTTTCTTGTGCTATGTGTCTTGGAGGTAGGGTAATGGGGGTAGGGGGCAGGGTTTAAGAAGAGAGAAGAAATGAGAAAATTACCAGGAAGAGGAAGAAAAGAAATTTACTTGGAAACCAATTAGCACTGCTGGCAAGGATGAGTATCCATCTGAGATTTGGAATCATGGATTTGAAGTGAAAATGGTAACTTTTTCCAGCGACCACCACAGAGTTGATACTTATAGTGGGATGCAATGGATAATTCTCCAAAATTGTCACAGGCTGGAATCTGGCTTGGTTTCCTCTAAGGTCAGTGGGTGTATTCTTTGGGCTATGCCAAATCGTTTCTACCCTCACAGATCCATGCATGGCTACGATCAATTTTTCAGGGCCTAGATCTATTCAATTACCATATATTTTTTTCTCCCTGCAAAGTAAAATACATATTAATCTGTTATTTTTTCAGTAGTACTCTACCAAGTACTAAGCCTCAATTATTAATTCTCCTATCAGAACTAGTATAACTTTTGGAGCATCAAACATCCTTAGGTACTTCATTATGCTCCATGCACAAATAATACAGGTCCCTAATAATCCATTTCCAATAAATGCAGTGGTGTGTTGATCTGGCATTTCCAACCATTATTCAATCCACTCTGAGAAAGCACTCACTGTGTATTTCTTTTACTTCAGTGCATTCCCTAACACCTACTAAATTTTTAACAAGTAGGGGCTCATTAAGTATTTGATGAGTTAGTGGCTCTCAGTTTGAGAACAAACTATAAGTGGATTTTTTTATGAAGTATACTTGAAATGAAATAAAATACTCACAAATTAACTGAGGGCATTCGATGTATTCAAATCAGTCCTTCATCTGAATGTCTGCATCATTATTCTATCCAAATGGAATACCTACTTGTAATATAAATCTTCTTAAAACTTCCATTTGGCCAGTTGTTTTTTATCTTGAAATCAACCATAAAGACCATATATTTTTGCTACCAGGTTGTTTTCTTTAAAAAAAAAAAAAACCTTACATTGGAATTGTAAAACTCCCATATACTACTACTTCATACAAATACTAAATGCTTCCAGCAGAGGGCTCAAGAATTCTATTTTAAGGAAAAAAACTTTAAAAAGCTCATTGTCCAACATTAGCTATTGTAAAACTCCTTCAGAAGGCAATGCTGACAAAAAATACATTCCTCCTCTTGATCAAGTAATTCCAGGTCTATCAATTTTTTCAAAATAATCCAGGGCGACTGGGTGGCTCAGTTGGTTAAGCGACTGCCTTCGGCTCAGGTCATGATCCTGGAGTCCCGGGATCGAGTCCCACATCGGGCTCCCTGCTCAGCGGGGAGTCTGCTTCTCCCTCTGACCCTTTTCCCTCTCGTGCCCTCTGTCTCTCATTCTCTCAAATAAATAAATAAAATAAAATAAAATAAAATAAAATAAATTAAATTAAATTAAATAATCCAAATGTGGGGTGCCTGGGTAGCTCAAATCTGTTAGGCTTTGGACTCTTGATTTTGGTTCAGGTCATGATCTCGGGTTGTGAGCTGGAGCCCTGAGTCAGGGCCAGGCCCCGTGTTGGGCATGAAGCCTGTTTAGGATCCTTTCTCTCTCGCTCTACTCCACCCACCCCTGCTCTTGAGAGTGTTCTTGCTCTCTCTCTCTCAAAATAAATAAATAAATAAACAAAATAAAATAATCCAAATGAAAGAAAAAATTAGATTACAGTAAGACAGCATTTATGGATAAATCTACCTTTAACTCCAAGAAAGAAACTGAATTTATAATACTATGGATATTGTTTTTCACTTTTATTCTTATTTATGTTTGTGTAAACATTTGGGTGATTTTGTTTTGTTTTGTTTTCAAAGATGAAAAATGATATGTCCTATTTTTAGTGCTGAAAACAAGGATGGAACAAAATTTAGAAAGCAAGAAGAATGGTTTATTTATGGAACAACTTGGGAATTTGGAGACACTTCATTTTCAAAGGCAGAATTAATCGGGTATAGCACCACTTTATTCATGCCTACAAATAACATTAAAGTACCTCTGGGATTTCAGAGGTCCCAAATCTCTTTATTTACCCTATTTATTTACTTATATGATATCTCATTTTGAGATGGATCTGAGGCATCAATACAAGCATTTAAAAATTAAGAACATAAATAACTCAAGCTAAGAGAAAATAGGAAACAAAAAGTAATATGAAGTCAGGAGAGGAGGTATATATATATATACATATGTTTTTATATCCTTATAACTATTTTTTTTTAAGATTCTATTTATTTGAGAGAGAGTATGAGCAGGGCGGGGAAGAGCAGAGGGGAGAAGCAGGGTCCCCACTGAGCAGGGCTGAGCAGGAAGCCTAACACGGGGCTCAATCCCAGGACCCTGGGATCATGACCTGAGCTGAAGGCAGATGCTTAACTGATTGAGCCACCCAGGCACCCCCTATTCTGTTTTTTATGGAATTTTACTATTTTAGAAAATGGTTTCAATATGGTTCCTAAAGAGTTCTGCCCCAGCATGTATATACTGAAATACATATTATTTTTATTACACTTCCTCTCCTTCTGTTTATTCATCATATATGTTAAGGTTTCTTATTGATGTGTCATTTATGTGGGCAAGTTATAATATCTAAGAATTTCATTTCAGGATAATCTAAAACATTCAATGTTGCCTTTTTATATTAAGGCCTGATAGATGAGGCTGAGAATCACCAAGGCTGATAGACAGACTGTGTATCTTCTGCGAATCCATTATGTATATAATTTCTCCCAAATGAACTTTTAGTGAGAGCTGTCTCAGAAAACAGGCTGAGGCTGGAATGCAATTATTCTCTTTTGCTGAATGAGGGGAAAAGCTTATGTACTTTAAAAAGCCATCAATAGGCTGATAACTTCTTATGAAAATTAATAAGCTAATCAAGTTTCTCCCTTAAATAAACTGTTAATCTCCCTCCACTCAGAGATGATTTCATGAAACACCTAAGGAAGAGTCAGGATTTCCTTAGGGAATAATTCAGAGAGCAGCCAACACTCAGAAATTCTAATGATCAAGAAAGAGCACTGCTTAGAAATCCTGCTTTGATTTCTGCCTAGAAATATTATAAAATAAGAATTACTGCTCACCCAGCATAGCAAAGGAAAAAATTCCAGATGCATACCAGATAAAATATCTGGCCGTGATACTTTCTGCTAAAACATTCAAAAATTGGATTTTGTACAGAAATACAAAATCTACCCCAAATTAACTAAGTGGGTTGACCCACTATTTTAAGTTGCTGGATGTTAGCCAATTCTACTTTGGAGGACATTAGCTAGAAAAGGACTGATTGTTTATTGCCTCCACTATGACAACAGAACCATTATCACAAGCATACAGAAAATATTTCTCTTCCTATTCTCTATACTGGCAATAAGGTGGGGTTGGGAAGTAGAGACACTTGGAAGGAGAGTAAAAGAAAGAGAGGCAACAAATCCAGCTCATCTGAATGGAGTTTTATAAATAAATAAAGATAAGGTTAAAACACAGAGGGATCACATTCATCCTTATCATCTGATGCTATCTCAGATACCCAGAGACCCTCATCATGTTACCAGTATGCATGTTCTGTACACAATGAGCTCAAGCACCCACCGTGGCCCATCCATAGGTTCCTCAGCACAGAATGAATGCTGAGTAAGATCATAAATGCTATTAGCATATTGTTTAAACACATTTTGTTTTCCTAAGTGACTGAGTTACACAATATCTCAAAGGAAAATACCTGTGCCTAAATTGTGACTATCACTCAAGTAGAATGCTAGACTAATGTAATTGAGGTCTGACTCCATTTTTGACATCTGCCTGCTAACAGCTTTCGAGCCCCATCACTCCCTCGTCCCTGTTTTCCCCACACCTGGGAAAAAGTACAAGAAAGACTGAGTGCTCTCTCCCTTGGTGCTGGTAGGAAGTTGAAACCACACAAGCCCCTGCCTATGTGAAGAACCCTCCAGCTCCCTCCCCTAACCACAGGAAAAGTCAAGCCAATCACCCTCTACTTGCCCTCTGAAGCCATTTTTGGACCTGCTTGGGAGCCACCCTGCTCTCCCCAGAAAGCCTCACTGTGTGAGTAATAAACCTTTTTGCATCCTCTTGGTATGCATGTGGTATTACCAGTCTCAACAACTGAATCCAATTTTGCACAGGGGAGGGAACCATTCTGTTTTTGGAGAATGCCTAAAAGACAACTCAGAAACCCCAAACTTGCAAATTATTAGAGAAAAGTCAGGAAACGTAAAAAAAAAAAAAAAAAATCAAAGTATCAGCTTTATTACCAAATGAAAGCAGATCTCAGAAGTGTGGCCAGTTACACTTCTTCACAGAGATACTTTAGACGTTGCTATGCTGAGCAAACGGCTTTATAATTCCTGCAGTATAAACTACACCTGAGTACATTGACCAGAGAGCACACATAAATTTAATATAGAACAGGCTGGCATGAAGTAGAGACTGTTAATTAGAACTGGTCCTGCTCTACAGGGAGGAGGTCTTCCCACGTGACTTCCCTTTGTCTGAATCAACTTATCGCCTTGGAGAACAGACAGGCTTCAGGCCCTGTGAGTCCTTGGGTTCTTGGGTCCTCAGATGAGAAAAGTAGGCTTCTGGGGGTCAGTCAGGACCTGGACCTCTAAAATCTCCCTTCTCCTTTTTTCACAATAAATAATTAGGTCTCCAACCTGTCCTTCCCACTTTTGACCACCAAAACATGTCAACATTTATTGCTTTACTTGATATCTTGGTAAGCCATTAAAATTCCATTTGGCATATGGTTCTTGTCGATCAAGTTAGCTGGTACTTTTGTGAAATCTCTCCAAGGGCAAATAGTGCAGAGTTTCAAAAGATCCAAACAAGCAAAAAGCCACTGATGAAATTCAAGCTTCCTTCATTTCACTCTCTCAAACCTTCTAATATGGACTCAGGCACAGCTCTCACAAGAAGTAAGGTGAGGAGAAAATGATAACTTTCTGCACAATTCCAAATATTCTTCCTTAGAATGTGGATTTTAGACTGTGCCCTCTAGAGCCTGGGGCACAGTGAAGGTACCTCAGGGGCCTTTTGCTTGCCAGGCTTCTGTAGGCACTGCCAGGTGAAGAAAGGACTCTACAGCTAAAATATTTAAACCACTGAATATCCTAAATGTTGCTCCCCAGAGACATATTTAAGAAAAAATTCTCCCAGATTTGTTCATATGCTACCATTTAGTTTAACCAGGTTACATTTAGAAGTAAATCTTATGGGGTCTTTTTCCATGTAAAGTGACACATTTATCCCTCTGTAGGGATGGTCCATGGGAAGCAGTTCCAATTCAGATTCCTGTCACTCTGCTGCTGGGCCTGGTGCTCAGGTCTATAGAGAAAAATATTCTGCTATGTAGAATAAATACAGTTTCAATATTCATCAAAATGGAATGCTACAGTGTATGCCTTATCAATGCTATGTAAAAAGATAATGTGAACTTATTAAGGAATCAAATAAGAACCAGGAAGAAAAACTTCACTGCATAGAGCATGAATACCAAGGGATAGTTTCCTTGACTTTATAATTTCTTTTTTTTATATAAAAAAAGTATTTATTTGAGAGAAGGACAGGGAGAGAGCGTGGCGGGGGGTGGGGGAGGGCAGAGGGAAAGGGAGAAGCAGGCTCCCCGCTGAGGAGGGACACCTATGCAGGACTCGATCCTAGGACCCTGGGACCATGATCTGAGCCGAAGGCAGACGTTTAGCTGACTGAGCCACCTAGGTGCCCTGAGTTTACAATTTCTGATTGCATGAACATTTTTACATAACCAATTGTGTAACCACAATTACAGCTATTTTTTTTTTTACTTAAGAGTATCATACTTTTCTACATTTCCAAAGAAAGACATTATTTTTTTTAAAGATTTTTATTTATTTGACAGAGAGAGACACAGTGAGAGAGGGAACACAAGCAGAGGGAGTGGGAGAGGGAGAAGCAGGCTTCCCGCGGAACAGGGAGCCCGACGCAGAACTTGATCCCAGGACCTTGGGATCATGACCCGAGCCGAAGGCAGATGCTTAATGACTGAGCCACCCAGGCACCACCAAAGAAAGACTTTAAAATGTTAATATTAATGGTTACACAAAATATCCTTGTGAAGACTGTATTAAAGCATTCTCTGGATCAGAGGATGGTAATTAGGATGGGAGTCCCGAAGAGATGGGTTTCTCCATGTGTTGAGGAGCCAAGGCTGGAGTTACTGGATAATGAAGAGGGAGCCAAGGCTGGAGTTACTGGATAATGAAGAGAAAAGCAAGGGATCACAGGTACCAAAGCATCCTTTCTCTTCAGATGGCCAGATATGACATGGCTGGTTCAGGGTGGACAAAGTCGGCAGTACCTGGAGGCGGCAAATATTAAAGGGGACTACAAATGTCACTGTCATCTGGTGCGTAGTTTCTCTCTCCATCAGGCTACAAGGGACAGAACAGGAGGACAGTTCTCTGGAAAGGAAGAGGAAGCTAACTAGGCTTAAGCCCTTGCTCCCCTATAAGGAAGGTATTTAGCACTGTACTTGGCATATAGTCTATCTTGCTTAACATCATCACAGTCGGAGTGCTAAACAGTGAACTTTATTGTGGTTCTCAGCTCTATTTGCTTCCTATTTTGGTCCTTAGTTACTCAAATTCTTAGAGGCTTATTCCAGGACTTTCGAGGTCAGAAGTCCTTCCATCTTCCGAGTGGGGCTCTTCTCTTTCTAGAAGGACCTTGGTGTTAACTGCTAATCACTATCCCTGGGCTTTCTTAGCAACACCTACTCACTCCTGAGTGGCTGACCTCTTGTCTAGTTAGGACTGGGAATCCTCCTCCCAGGCAACATCTCCACCAGAATCCTTTTTTTCCTCCCCTTCTTCTTTCCTGGTCTGAAATAGGAATGAATTCCTGGCCAGAGTTGGAAAGTGAGGAGACTGAGGGAGACCAGAGAATGGGTAGTCTTGCCCACCAGATTAAGTGAGTTTGTGTTTTCTTAGTGTTACTCTGTCCCTTTCTCCCTAAGGCAGAACTGCCTGGTGACAGCTTACATCACACCACTTGCTCCTGACCTGGCTCCCAGCTCCAGCCCAGAATAGGACCTGGAGAGTAGCCTGGCTCCTCTGCCCCTCATGGCTGCTTCTGCTCTTTACGGCTGAGCAAACACACCCACGAGGGGGGCAATGCATGCCCGCCTCTGCACAGGCTGTGCCCTAAGCAGGGTGTGCCCACAGGAAGGGCATGTCTCTAATCAGTGGGAAGGCAGATTGTGTGCTTGCTTGGCCCCATGTAGACTCCTTGCTAAGAAAAGTGTGTGCGCTTTCAGAGGATACATTAGCATTAGGGGAAAAGTCTGCTTTTTCTTTAAAATTTCCTGGATGAAATCTGTGACCAATTTTAAGAAGGTTATGCTTTAGAGCACTATGTAGGAGGAACATGCACACGTCTTGTTACACATAGCAGCATTCACTCATGGCGCCCACACAATACTTCCAATTCCAATTTCTCTCCCAAGACGGCAACAATTTTCAGACATTTAAAACACTTATATTTTATACTATGCTTACTACCACCGACTAAAGGTGTAATTAACTGTCAGTAGAAATCGCTAGCGGTAGATAAGTTCAATGTTAATCCTGATTTTACAAATCTACATCATGGCTAAGACAATAGATTAGTGAGTATTAGTGAGTATCCACAAGACTACATAACAATTAAGAAATTGAAGAACTATGCTTTTATTCCTGCTTCCATATGCCAAAGTCTTCGCTTAATGCTAACGTCAATTCCAGAGTAAGAGAAAGCAGGTTTTTTGCATCTCCCAAGCATACTGCAATTCCACTTTTTGCCATTATCTGTGTTCATGTCTCCAAGGGAAAACAGATTTATTATAAAGTCATTTTGGTGTTTAAGAGAGCAAAGTACCATGGATGCTGTCCAAGAAAGCATGTATCAATTTCCACTGTGCAGCAACGAGTCATCATACATAGAATTCAAGTGCAGCAACTCGGAGCCCTCATAAACTGAGTGCTGCAAAGGCACCCAGGATGAGGGAACCATCAAAAGAGTTCACTCCCTAAAGTGTCCAAATGCTTCCCTGCCTCCTTCAACAAAGTAGAACAAATATGACTTAATCTTTCCTCAGTGGGACAATGGATTTGAAGCTAAGAGGACTGGCTTTGACTCACTGAGTCAGTATACACTGGGAGAGTGATTTGAGTCATTCCCTGCACCTTCCTGGGCTAGTCATCTTCATGATGGGATCACTGCATTCTTCAGAGCTGTCTAGAAGATTAGGTCAAACAGCACACATAAAGTACCTAGGGCACTGCCCTTGCTCTTGCAGAAGATGCTCCATGAAATGTCAGCCTACTTCCTGTCCCTCTGGACACAATCTGAACAGATGAGTTACTGCTGAATGCCACAGGCTTGTTGCTGCTCCGTGGGTATACGCATCAGGAATGGGTCACTGGACGGAATAAATACAGCTCCGGTTCTGGCCCTAGGACTTGCTTTTTTTCTTTTTTTCTCTTTTTTAAGCATTCCTGGCTTTCTTTTTAACTCATAAAAGTGGAATATGAGCATATGACTCCTAAGCAAAGAGATATGGCTGCCCCTCTGCAAACATCTCAAGCAGTCTTCTTACCCTTCAAAAAGTCCCTTTCAGTCCATGTTTCATAAGTCCTTTGTAACACAGGGATTACATATATATAATTGTGAAAGAAAACACAGGGCAATCAAGGCAAACAATAAGACAGCCACTTATATCTGCCATGTGAGTTTTACCTCAGCCTCTATAGCATTTTTGCACCCTTCTGTTTACTAATTATTTAAATGTTTTGCAGCCTATAACTTCTGAGCTGAAACCATTCCATTGTTAATGCAGCTAAATACAAAAGCTACTCATGTAGGTAGTTTTATCAAAGTAACACAACATTTACTATTTCATTCCCATTGCACACCAGCAAAGTATGAGCTATGCGTTATCAATAGTACTTTAGAAGTGGGCAAATGCAGGTGTGACCATATTTCAGACATGAAGAGAGAAATCTACACAAGACAGAATTTAGAGCTGGTATCTGTCTTTACATCTATAAACCAAAAAGCAGCCAACACATAATTTACTCACCTCACTAGGAATCAGGTTTGGCAACTCTGAACAATAACTGTCCACCTGAATTTTCTAAGGCATGAAATCTGGCTGGGCTGACCCTGAATTTGTGATCCATTTCCTTTGTATTTCCCTTTGCACCTGCTACTTGATGGATGTTTTTTCCTTTCTATCCATTATTTTCATTTCAGCTGCCGAGTTGCCTCAATTACTCTATGAAACAGATCTCAAACTCTACTAGCTCTAGAAAAGAAAATGGACAATATCATATAGTTTAAAAAGCCCCTAAAGGGGAAATTTAGTAGAAAAGTGAGCTCCCAACATTCTTCAAGACCCAAATACCACCTTCTCTGTGAAAGTTTGGACTGATGGCCCCAGCTGACCATATGCTCCTTTTTGTCTCCACCGTATCTTGTATTCTGCTTCTATTATATCTCCCAACACAATGAGGATGTGTGATTATGTCTATGCCTCTTTCCCCCACCAGGATGTGGGCCTGCCAAGAGAAGAGGCCCTTATTTTAGCATAGAAGACACTAAACCTAAGTTGAATAAAATGGAATTAAAAAACAAAAGTTTATAAAAACTTCTTGGAGCTTTACATTTTTTTAAGCCAATAAAGCCATGATTAAGTAATGGAGCTTCAGTAATAACAATTCAAGTTATTTTGCAAACTCTTTCCCATAAGATGGTTCTTTGGGCTGTTTTAAAATTATACCAGCAAGCCACTGAGCTCAGATTAAAATATTATGTTCCCTGGGTCATATTTAAACTCAAATTGTTTTATTTACCTTTTCATCATTTTAGATATAAAATTAAGGAGATGTGAACTTTTTTTTAAACATTAAAATGAATAACAAGAAAAATACCTAAATCTCACGCCTCAAGGATAATCCCCTCTGGCTAGCTGCAGTTCAAAGGTTAAGCCTCTCAGATGACATGTGGTACCATACCTGGCCCGTGTATGCAAACTCCAGGGCCTGCTTCAAGCCAAGGCTGGTCACGCCATGTAAATTCACTTCGTCTGCTCCACTTTCCACCATACAGAGACTGAACATTGCCTGAGGTGGGAGAGAACGAGAGATACGGGGAGTTACGCAACTTAAAAAGCAAGAAAATGGCGGAGGAGCAAGATGGCGGAGGAGTAGGCGACCTAAATTCCTCCTGGTCCCAGGAATTCACCTAGATAGGTTTCAAACCATTCCTAACACCTATAAACTCAATAGGAGATTGAAGAAAACAATAGCAGCAACTCTCTGAACAGAAAAGTGACCACTCTCTGGAAGGTAGGACATGCGGAGAAGTGAATCCGAGGCGATATCCGGGAAGATAGACGGCGGGGGGAGAGAGCCTCCATCAGCTGCTACCAGCAAGTGATAGAGCTGGGGAGCATAAAATCAGAACTTTTAGAAGTCTACTCTGCTGAGGGACGTTGCTCCAGTGGCTAAGTGGGGGGTGGAAACCTCGCTGGGACAGCGTGGTCTCAGGACCCTCGGGGTCACAGAAAGACCAGGGGTGCCTGAGTGCGGCAGAGCTCCCAGGTATTGGAGCAGGGAAGCCGGCTGCAAAGACCAAGCAGAGAAGTGGGTTCTCAGCTTGGGGTTGCCATAAACCATGATAGACGGCACAGTCGGGCCACTGCTCTTCCAGCAGGGACCCAACAAGCGGCAGATCCGGGGAGACTCCCCTTCCTCCCCTGGGGAGGAGCAGGGCAGAGCGCACCACAGAAATCTGCTGGGTTTGGAGACTCCAAACGGGGTCGTGTGCCAGAGACAGAAACACTTGAAAGGCTCGCAAATGGGGTCATGTGCCAGAGATAGAAATGCTCGTCACAGGCTGGGTGAGCACGGAATACGGCCAGAAACCAGGGAGTGAGGAGTGATTGACTGCTTTCCTCTGGGGGCTCACTGAGGAGTGGGGCCCCAAATTCTCGGCTCCTCCGGGGCAGAGACTGGGAGGCTGCCATTTTCACTCTTGTCCTCCAAAGCTGTACGGAAAGCTTGCAGGGAACAAAAGCTCCCAGGAGGAAAATGGAGCAGATTACTTAGCCCGGCCTCTGGCAAGGGTGGGGCAATTCCATCTCTGGCAAAGACATTTGAGAACCCCTGCGACAGGCCCCTCCCCCAGAAGATCAGCAAGAACAGCCTGCCACGACCAAGTTTACCAATCAATGAGAACAGCAGAATGCCAGCACTAGAGGAATACAGCACATAGAATTCATGGCTTTTTTCCCCCATGATTCTTTAGTCTTTCAAAGTTAATTTTTTAAATGTTCTTTATTTTTTTCTTTTTCTATTTTTATTTGAATTTTTCATTTTCCCTTTTTCAACCAACATCTTAACAATTCCATGTTTCAAAATCTTTTTTATTTTTCATTTTTAGAGTCATATTCTATCCTTTCATTGTAGTTAACCTTATTCTTTATATATATATGTATATAAGTTGTTCTCTCTTTAAAACTGTTGGATACAGTTTCTTCGAACAGACCAAAAATATACCCTAAATCTCTAGTGTATGGCTTTGCTCTAGTCTCCTGGCTGATAACATTCTCTCCCTTTTTTTTTTTTTAATTTCTCTTCTTTCTTTTTTCAACCAACTTCTTATCTTATCAATTCCTTTTATAAAATCTTTTATAATATTCATCTTTACAGTCATATTCCATCCCTTCATCATATTTACCCTTATTTTTGTACATATGTTTTTCTTTCTTTAAAATTTTAGGAGGCAGTTTCTTCTAACAGACCAAAATACACCCAAAATCTAGTGTGTGGCACTGATGTATTCACCAGCCTGATCATATTTGATCATATTCTTTTCTTTCTTTCTTTCTTTCCCTTTCTTTTCCCCCGGGTTTCGGGTCTCTTCTGATTTGTTTAGTGTATATTTTTCTGTGGTCGTTTTTACCTTGTTAGCATTTTGTTCTCTCATTCATCTATTCTCCTCTGGACAAAATGACAAGATGGAAAAACTCATCTCAAAAAAAAAAGAACAAGAGGAGTACCGACTGCCAGGACCTAATCAATACAGACGTTAGTAAGATGTTGGAACTAGAGTTAAGAATGACGATTTTAAAGGTACTAGCTGGGCTTCTAAAAAGCATGGAAGATACTAGAGAATCCCTTTCTGGAGAAATAAAAGAACTAAAATCTAACCAAGTCGAAATCAAAAAGGCTATTAATAGGGTGCAATAAAAAATGGAGGCTCTAACTGCTAGGATAAATGAGGCAGAAGAGGAAATTAGTGATATAGAAGACCAAATGATGGAGAATAAAGAAGCTGATAAAAAGAGATAAACAGCTACTGGATCACGAGGGCAAAATTTGAGAGATAAGTGATACCATAAGACAAAACAATATTAGAATAATTGGGATCCCAGAAGAGGAAGAAAGAAAGAGAGGGGCAGAAGGTATATTGGAGCAAATTATAGCAGAGAACTTCCCTAATTTGGGGGAAGGAACTAGGTATCAAAATCCAGGAGGCACAGAGAACTCCGCTCAAAATCAATAAAAATGGGTCAACACTCCAACATCTAATAGCAAAACTTACAAGTCTCAGAGACAAATAGAAAATCCAGAAAGCAGCTCAGGACAAGAGGTCTGCAACCTACAATGGTAGAAACATTAGATTGGCAGCAGACCTATCCACAGTGACCTGGCAGGCCAGAAAGGACTGGCATGTTATATTCAGAGCACTAAATGAGAAAAACATGCAGCCAAGAGTACTATATCCAGGTAGGCTGTTATTGAAAAT
The DNA here is from genome assembly GCF_037043125.1 of Eumetopias jubatus. Lineage (NCBI taxonomy): Eukaryota > Metazoa > Chordata > Mammalia > Carnivora > Otariidae > Eumetopias > Eumetopias jubatus. The sequence goes on from NW_028274812.1 coordinate 62,984,395, forward strand.
AGAAGGAGAGATAAAAAGCTTCCAGGACAAACAAACAAAAACTAAAAGAATCTGCAAACACCAAACCAGCCCTACAAGAAATACTGAAAGGGGTCCTCTAAGCAAAGAGAGAACCTAAAAGTAACATAGACCAGAAAGGAATAGAGACGATATACAGTAACAGTCACCTTACAGGCAATACAATGGCACTAAACACATATCTTTCAACAGTTACCCTGAATGTAAATGGGCTAAATGCCCCAATCAAAGGACACAGGCTATCAGATTGGATAAAAAAAACAAGACCCATTGACATGCTGTCTGAAAGAGACTTGTTTTAGACCCAACGACACCTCCAGATTGAAAGTGAGGGGGTGGAAAACCATATACCATGTAATGGACAGCAAAAGAAAGCTGGGGTGGCAATCCCTATATCAGACAAATTAGATTTTAAACCAAAGACTATAAAATCGATGAGGAAGGACACTATATCCTACTTAAAGGGTCTATCCCACAAGAAGATCTAACTATTTTAAATATCTATGCCCCTAACATGGGAGCAGCCAATTATATAAGGCAATTAATAACAAAATCAAAGCAACACATGGACAATACAATAATAGTAGGGCACTTTAACACACCCCCCCCCTCAGTGAAATGGACAAATCATCTAAGCAAAAGATCAACAAGGAAATAAAGGCTTTAAATGACACACTGGACCAAATGGACTTCACAGATATATTCAGAACATTCTATCCCAAAGCAACAGAATACACATTCTTCTCTAGTGCCCATGGAACATTCTCCAGAATAGATCACATCCTAGGTCACAAATCAGGTCTCAACTGGTAACAAAAGACTGGGATCATTCCCTGCATATTTTTGGACCACAGTGCTTTGAAACTAGAACTCAACCACAAGAGGAAAGTTGGAAAGAACTCAAATACGTGGAGGCTAAAGAGCATCCTACTAAAGAATGAATGGGTCAACCAGGAAATTAAAGAAGAATTAAAAAAATTCATTGGAACAAATGAAAATGAAAACACAACTGTTCAAAATCTTTGGGATGCAGCAAAGGCCATCCTAAGAGGAAAGTATATAGCAATACAAGCCTTTCTCAAAAAACGAGAAAGGTCTCAAATACACAACCTAAACCTACACCTAAAGGAGCTGGAAAAAGAACAGCAAATAAAGCCTAAACCCAGCGGGAGAAGAGAAATAATAAGATCAGAGCAGAAATCAATGAAATAGAAACCAAAAGAACAGTAGAATAGATCAACGAAACTAGGAGCTGGTTCTTTGAAAGAATTAACAAGATTGATAAAGCCCTGGCCAGACTTATCAAAAAGAAAAGAGAAACAACCCAAATAAATAAAATCATGGATGAAAGAGGAGAGCTCACAACTAACACCAAAGAAATACAAACAATTATAAGAACATATTATGAGCAACTATATGCCAGCAAATTAGATAATCTGGAAGAAATGGATGCATTCCTAGAGATGTATCAACTACCAAAACTGAACCAGGAAGAAAGAGAAAACCTGAACAGACCCACAACCGCTAAGGAAATTGAAGCAGTAATCAAAAATCTCCCAACAAACAAGAGCCCAGGGCCAGACAGATGGCTTCCCAGGGGAATTCTACCAAACATTTAAAGAAGAAGTAATACCTATTCTTCTGAAACTGTTCCAAACAATAGAAATGTAAGGAAAACTTCCAAACTCATTTTATGAGGCCAGGATTACCTTGATCCCAAAACCAGGCAAAGACCCCATCAAAAAGAATTATAGACCAATATCCCTGATGAACACGGATGCAAAAATTCTCACCAAAATACTAGCCAATAGGATCCAACAGTACATTAAAAGGATTATTCACCATGACCAAGTGGGATTTATTCCTGGGCTGCAAGGTTGGTGCAACATCCACAAATCAATCAAGGTGATACAATACATTAGTAAAAGGAAGAACAAGAACCATATGATCCTCTTAATAGATGCAGAAAAAGCATTTGACAAAGTACAGCATCCTTTCTTGATTAAAACTCTTTAGAGTGTATGGATAGAGGGTACATACCTCAATATCATAAAAGCCATCTATGAAAAACTCACAGCGAATATCATTCTCAATAGGGAAAAACTAAGAGCTTTTCCCGTAAGGTCAGGAACATGGCAGGGATGTCCACTATCACCACTGCTATTCAACATAGTACTAGAAGTCCTAGCCACAGCAATAAGACAACAAAAAGAAATAAAAGGCATCCGAATCAGCAAAGAAGAAGTCAAACTCTCACTCTTTGCAGATGATATGATATTTTATGTGGAAAACCCAAAAGACTCCACCCCAAAACTGCTAGAACTCATACAGGAATTCAGGAAACTAGCAGGATAATAACAAATACTCCTAAAATTTGTATGGAACCAGAAAAGACCCCAAATAGCCAGAGGAATATTGAAAAAGAAAAACCAAAGCTGGTGGCATCACAATTCCAGACTTCAAGCTCTATTACAAAGCTGTCATCAAGACAGTATGGTACTGGCACAAAAACAGACACATAGATCAATGGAACAAAATAGAGAGCCCAGAAATGGACCCTCAACTTTATGGCCAACTAACCTTTGACAAAGCAGGAAAGAATGTCCAATGGAAAAAAGACAGTCTCTTCAACAAATTGTGTTGGGAAAATTGGACAGCCACATGCAGAAGAATGAAACTGGACCATTTCCTTACACCACACACAAATATAGACTCAAAATGGATGAGACCTAAATGTGAGGAATCCGTCAAAACCCTAGAGGAGAACACAGGCAGCAACCTCTTTGACTTTAACTGCAGCAACTTCTTCCTAGAAACATCGCCAAAGGCAAGGGAAGTAAGGGCAAAAATGAACTATTGAGACTTCATCAAGATAAAAAGCTTTTGCACAGCAAAGGAAACAGTCAACAAAACCAAAAGACAACCAACAGAATGCGAGAAGATATTTGCAAATGACATATCAGATAAAGGGCTACTATCCAAAATCTATAAAAAAGCTCATCAAACTCAACACCCAAAGAGCAAATAATCCAATCAAGAAGTGGGCAGAAGACATGAACAGACATTTTTCCAAAGAAGACATCCAAATGGCCAACAGACACATGAAAAAGTGCTCAACATCATTCAGCATCAGGGAAATCCAAATCCAAACCCCAATGAGATACCATCTCACACCAGTTAGAATGTCTAAAATGAACAAGTCAGGAAACGACAGATGTTGGTGGGGATGCGGAGAAAGGGGAACCCTCCTACACTGTTGGTGGGAATGCAAACTGGTGCAGCCACTCTGGAAAACAGAATGGAGGTTCCTCAAAAAGTTGAAAATAGAGCTACCCTATGACCTAGCAATGGTACTACTGGGTATTTACCCCAAAGATACAAATGCAGTGATCGGAAGTGGTACATGCACCCCAATGTTTATAGCAGCAATGTCCATAATAGCCAAACTATGGAAAGAGCCAAGATGTCTATCAACAGATGAATGGATAAAGAAGATGTGGTATATATATACAATGGAATATTATGCAGCCATCAAAAAAACACGAAATCTTGCCATTTGCAATGACGTGGATGGAACTAGAGGGTGTTATGCTAAGCGAAATAAATAAATCAGAGAAAGACAAGCATCATATGATCTCACTGATATAAGGAATTCTTAATCTCAGGAAACAAATAGGGTTGTTGGACTGGTGCGGGGGTGGGAGGGATGGGGTGGCTGGGTGATAGACATTGGGGAGGGTATGTGCTATGGTGAGCGCTGTGAATTGTGTAAGACTGATGAATCACAGACCTGTACCTCTGAAACAAATAATACATTGTATTAAAAAAAAAAAAGATACTAGGAAGGGAGAAATGAAGTAGAGGAAATCGGAGGGGGAGACGAACCATGAGAGACTACGGACTCTGAGAAACAAACAGGGTTCTAGAGGGGAGGGGGGTGGGGGGATGGGTTAGCCTGGTGATGGGTATTAAAGAGGGCATGTACTGAATGGAGCACTGGGCGTTATATGAAAACAGTGGATCATGGATCACCACATCAAAAACTAATGATGTAATGAATGGTGACTAACATAATAAAATAAAATTTTTTTAAAAAGTGCAAAAAAAAAAAGGGCAAGAGAACAAGACAAAGTCTAGACTAGGGAAGAAAAACACTGTGTAAGTTAAAGATTGATTTTGGTTTTTGAAACGCTTCTACAAAAAGCCACTGCAAATCACTTTGCTGTCTAAACAGGGTAATACACATACTGTACCCCTCACACACAGAGTCCCACTGAATCCCACGGCTGCTGGGGTGACTGCATTTAGGCTCACTCACCAAACTCATTCTCTGGATCCAGGGTCTCACTACTACCATGAAATCTGGAGTACTTCCAAACGCTCTTGCCAACAAGACATGGAAGGTAGCAACTCTGTCCCCTGACTTCTCTGCCCTTTTTCTGCCTTGTCTCAATGACACACCCCATTCCTCTCATCTGCCATGTATCATACAGTCTATTCCAGTGGTTCTCAAAATGTGGACCCTGGACCAGCAATATCAGCATCACCTGGGAACTTTAGAGGACAGATTCCTGAAGCCCCAGCTCAGACCTACTAAATCAGAAACTCACAGTGGGGCCCAGCAATGTGCATTATGATTGGCCATCCAAGTGACTCTGATGGTCACTTGAGTTTGAGAACCACTGTCTAAGTTCTTTAGTGAAAATCAATTTGCCCCAAACCAATTTGCCAAATGGCCAATGTACTGAAAATCAGTTCTACTGGATGATCAGTATGCCAAGTGAAAACTTGAAAACTAAAAAAATGAAAACTTGAGAAATTAAAAAAAATTCATTGGCTTATCCCATATCCAAAAACAAACAAACAAACACACGGTAATTTGTACACTTTTAACAAGTTTGATTTAACAGGTATAAAGAAAATATTCCATTTTGGATTACCAGTGATGAAAAGCACTATTTAGAAAAGTATACATCTATATAGTGAAGAATTAACCTTACGCAAAGGGAGCTCTGGTCTTTTCCCCTGGCTTCTGGAAGGTGATCTCTAGGCCCTTGGAATATCCTGCCAGACAGGAGTGTCCTTGTTTGTCTGGGAACTTTGGCCAGTGACAGTCTAACAACGTGATTTATGATGAGGGTTTGGGCCACACCATATCAGTTCTGACCTCCAGGGGAACTGGAGACTAAAGGTACTAGCCTGACCTCTAGGAAAGGATGGAGATGAGAGGTCAATCACATGGGCAATCTGCAACTGAAGCCCAATAAAAACTCTGGATACCAAAAGTTTGGGTGAGTGTCCCTGGTTGGCAGTCCTCTGTGCATTTTGTCACTTAGCGTGGCCAGGAGGAGATACACTATGACTCCACAGGGGAGGAGGGCTAGCAGCTCTGCATGTGGTCCCCTTCTGGATTCTGCCCAATGTGTCTCTTTCCTTGTCTAATTCCAATTTGTATCTTTCCCTGTAATAAGCCAATTTCTGTGAGTATAAAAGCTTTCAGTGAGTTCTGTGATACTTCCTAGTAAATTATTGAATATGAGAATAGTTGTAGGAATCCCTTCAAACTTGCAGTTGTTGTCAGAAGTGATAGAAGTCTTAAGGGAACTGTCCCTTCAAATTCTGCAGCTTAGCTAACTTCATAAAAAAGTAGGGAAAAAAAAACCCTTACTCTTCTATATGGTAAGATTTTAGTTTACACTAAATTTTTTAATTTTATGTGATTTTTTTGATTTGCCAATGTATTAATATTCATCTCTTAGCAATCTTTGTGTTGATAAGTTTATTTTTCAGCCTCATAATTCTGTACACTTTAATATATAATGAATGGTGGTTTTTTTGTTTTGATTTTTTAGAGGGGGGAGGAGTAGAAGGAGGAGAGAGAGAATCCCAAGCAGGCCCCACACCCAGCATGGAGCCCAGTGCAGGGCTCGATCTCATGACCCTGAGATCATGACCTGAGCTGAAACCAAGAGTCAGACGCTTAACCGACTGAGCCACCCAGGCACCCCTGAATGGTAGTATTAATTGATGGTCCATTATTCTTTCTGGAGATCCTCATTTCTATCTCACTCCATTAGAGATTTCTGAATTCTCATAATGAATAGAATTCTCTTTGTTAGCTTAATTTATAGTTAAAATTTTAAATGTTAGAAATATAAAACTAGGGGTACCTGGGTGGCTTAGTCAGTTAAGCATCTGCCTTTGACTCAGGTCATGACCCCAGGACCCTGAGACTGAGCCCTGCATCAGGCTCCTCGCTCAGCAGGGAGCCTGTTTCTTCCTCTCCCTCTGCCTGCCACTTCCCCTGCTTGTGTTCTCCCTCCCTCTGTCAAATAAATACAATCTTAATAAAAAAAAAAAAGAAAGAAATACAAAATTATTGCTCTCTTGTCATTTGAGAAATCTTCTAGAGTATTTTAAATGCTTACAACTTGAGAAAATAAAAACATTCAAAATATCCTAAAGACATTGGCAGTATGTAATGTGTAACATACACATTATTTGCTATATTAAATAGCAAACATTTAGAATATTTTACTTTCAGGAATTTACTTTAGCATGAATAAATGAAATCTGACATTCCTTTAGAAGCTGTTAATGGTGAGTGGACAATATGGTATATCTGGCAACTTGGTTAGTTAGGGAATTGATCTGGCTTGTTGCTGGTGCCACTGGGAGTAAAGGTACTACATGATTGGTAAAGACCATTGGTTTTGAAGTCACATAATCCTTGGTTTGGTGAACCACAGTGATTAAGGGCAAACTTGTAATCAAACTATTCTGGGTTTGATTACGAACACTGGCAAGTGACTGGGACAAACACGTAACCTCTCTCTGACTCAGTTTTCCTGTCCAAAAAATGAGGCCAAAAAGTATACCCACTTCACGAACTTGTTTGAAGATTAGATGACAGTGTAAATATGAAGTATTCAATATAGTGCCTGTATATGGCAAGGTCTTAGTGAAACTTATATACTGTAAAAATAATGAGATAGAATTAAGTTTCTTTTATGTATTCTTTGGTTAAAAGCAGTGATACATTAGGAATACTAGTCTCTGGGTTGTTTTTTTTTTTTTAAATCAAGTGCAGCTATAGATAAAAAGGGCTATCAGAAAATTGATTTTAATGTACATGGATTCTGCTTATGCATCTGTGAAAGATCTAAAATCAAAACTAGGGACGTCTAGCTCACACAGTTAGTAGAGCACGCAACTCTTGACCTCAGAGTCGTGAGCTCAGGCCCCATATTGGGCCTGGAGCCTACTTAAAAAAATCAATCAATAAAATTTCAAAACTAGAAAGCACGGGTCACAATAAAAAAAGATTTTCCATTTATGTAATTCTGAATTTGCTTCTAGAATTCACATAGCCTCTCTAAAAAAACAAAACAAACAAACAAACAAAAACCCTGAAAGAAATTTCAGTTGTTTTCAATGTCTGTTCTTTATTATACAGGTGCTTCAATTTTCAATATTCCCAACACTAATTTCTCTTTTCAGATCTTCCAAGTTGTAATTGCACCTGAAATGGTGACCACCTGCTCTCCATCAACTCCACTGTTGACAGAAAGGACTCAAACTGCAGGAGGATTATCTGGGTTAATGAAATGCAAAAAGTTCCTGAGAGCAAAGATTAAATAAGAGAACAAGCCGCCAAGGGAGTTTTTTGAATCTGCTTTCCTTGGAGTCTTTCAAAAGCAATCACAGCCAAGGTGGCATAGAAGAGGCATCCTCAACCAGTGAGCTACTGAACTTGAAGCCTGGCTTGGTAGAGTCAGAGAGAGACCACCCCTTAAATAATATACATATGTAATTGTACATGTTTGGACAAGCAATAAAGGAACATCAAATTGGTCAGTGTGGTTATGTTAGAGGGTATGACTATTAAGGGAAGGAAATGACTATGAATCTTACTTTATTTACATAGTATTATTTGGATCATTACAATAAATACGTGTTACCTATGTATTTCTAACAACTGCCTTTTGAAAACTTTAAGTTTTAATGTTCAGGGCTGTGCAGAAAGACACATCTGAATCAAATCCTGGGTCTATAACCTATGGTCATGTGGCAGTTCACCTTGAACATGTGACCTTTGACTAATGTAGTAATTTCTCTGAACCTCAGGCCCTTTATCTGTAATACAGAGACAGTACAAACCTCATAGGGTTGTCTTGAGGTTTAGACACAATTATGCTTAATGTCAGGCATAGTACCTGGCACATAGTAGATGCTTAATAAATAGAAGCTGTTATTCTAATCCAAGCTGAATGCCCTACTTTTCCACATCTCTCTTTGATCCCAGTTGGAACGAGAGCTAAGAAACAGCTCCTCCTCTGCCCTCTGCCCAAATCTGTTCCTTAAAATACGTTCCTAATAACAGTCCCACTCAAAATCCCTATGTCTGGCTACAGGACTTTACTCCTACACCTTACTTTAAGGACTGACCACAGCATAAAAACCATCACCGCCATTCCCATAAACACACAATTTCCATGCTGATATCATACCATATAGTCTTAGAAACGTAATGTTATAAATTTAAAACATGATAATTTTTAAAAGTTACAAAACCAGTTAAGTAGAAGAAAAAAGGAAACTATTAAATCAAAGTCTATGTTTTGGGTTTAATAAACTTATAAGGCACCTCAATTAGAAGAAGGCACATTGGATACCACTAAAGTAAAGAAGAACCCAGTCATTTGTCAACTTGTGAAGCTTGTGAAATGTCAAGAGCCTGTGGAACAATGTCAAGAGAGCTTCTGGAGCCCACAGGGCAGGACAAAGTGTCCTTTGGTAGCAAAAGAGATGACAGTACCATGGATGCTGTCTTTTAGCATTGAATATCCTGAAAAGGTAAGCTGTAAGCTCCATGAAAGTGGGCACCATATCTTCCTTACTCACTGTGGAGCCCCTAGACGCTAGCACTGCATGTATGCAATAAATATAGATGAAGGAAGGAAAGAAGGAAGGAAGGAACCAACACGCTCTTCAAAAATTCAGATGATGATGCAGCTGCAGATGATGTTCAGCTGTTTCACATTGTTGCAAACAAAAATAATTAATCTGACATGGGAAACAATTTTCTGGGTGCAAGGTGTTTTAGACAAGTAGCTAAAGTAGCTACAATTAAAGAGAAAGAATATCTACCATAAGCTAAGTACAAATTAGTTCATTTGTAGACATTTAGAAAAAAGAACATATGGCAAGGCCCTCTATCAAGCCACAACATTCTGCCAAAGCATGGGATAAGGTTCTGCTTAGAAATATGGAAGCACTGCATAGATTCTTCCTCGGTTCACACTGTTTTTGCCTTTGGGAGAGCCTTGGCCAGGATGAGTTTTACAGTTGTCACAGCTCACTCTTGGCTGATAATGTGCTGCCGCCACCACAAATCTTTCTAATTGAAAACCCAGTTTGTGAGAATACAATTCACTTGAAGTGCTAACCACAGAGAAAACTGTTGATTTATAGTGTGTCATTCCTCCTGTATTTCACACAGCAATGACACAAATTGAGTCTTAAAATCACAGTATATGAATTAAATTTCTTTGGGTCACATTAGCTGTCATGCAGTCACAAGATGAACTACAACCCATTTCCGGTTGGTACGTCATGCCACAAAACTGACCAATGGAAATGTTACTGCATCTTAAAGATGAGAAGACAGACTTTTTCAAGCACTTAAAGTTGGTAAAATATGATCTTTTCATCTAGTAAACTATGCATAGCTTTGGAGTTGCACTGGACATAGGGAAGATGTACTGTGAATTCCACTTTATCAGGAATCCAAATGATTTTATGGAGGAAATAACTGCATTGTGTTGGGTGCAGTCAACCCTTATCTTTTATGAGAGAGAGTTAAATCAAAGTAAACAAATATGTTTAAGGAAGTTATCAAACAAAGCAACTTGTAATGATGGCATCAGATCCAGCCTGAGCCCCCGCTCCATTTTTTATATGCGCAGTGTCATTTATTAGTGATGTTTACAGTGGCCATGTGGCATTACCAGAAATTTGAGCTAACTTTTGAATCAACAAGATTCAGATTCAACTTCTGAATCAACAAGATTCAGATTCTGAATCAACAAATTGCATTTTGCTCAATTTAGTGTTAATGGTGATTACCTTTTATTGCATTTTGGTTATACCTCACATACAGAATGGGTGGTAAATCTCAGTTAATGAGACTGTGCAATTAACCACAATTGCCCATTTCCCTGGCATTAAGGAGAGAAGGGTCCTGACCACAGCTGAACTGGACTATTTACCTTCTTTATCCCACAAATGCAAAAGCAATCCAATCGATTTGAGGAGCTTTATGGCCTAAAAGAGTAGGGATGTTTGGTTGGAGGGTTTCCCCCCCAACATATCTGTAGCTGTTTTAATTCTTCCTCAAACAGTTTAGTAATAGTCTGAGAGAATAAAATATCAGGACAAGCGAAAAGAGCAAATTACGTTACTATACCTATAATTAAGCAGCAAAAATTATTTATTTCTAAAATACCAGTTTTCCCTCACTTTAACCATATAAAGAAAAATTCACCTTATACACCAAAAACTGTGAAACATACTGGTTTTCCCCAACATCTTCAAATATGTAACTTGTTTATTCCAAGAATCTAGCTGTATTTCACAGCTTTGCTCTTGGCACAGTTGCTTCTTAAATTAACTACATACTGATAATGAGCCCTTCAAAACCAGCATGATTATGGTTTATTCTATTTCTCTTTAGAATTCTCCTCCTCCTAGATGTGGCTGTATTTCAACTACTTGGGTCTTCTGGGGAATGGAATGGAAAAAGGACACAAATCAAATTGTTTTTTATTTAGCTAAAGATACAGTAAATTTGTGGTCAGAAACTGCTGCCCGTCATGAACTCAGGCTATCCATGAATGGTATTCATCCTTATCAATTGTTACATACTCTGGAAAACAGAAAATGGCTTTGGCCTTGGGTAACTCTCTTGAATCCTTTGGCTTCTGCTCATTCCTGTGGTGCTTCTGTTACCTTTTAGTCTATGGCTATATTCCTTGGGTATGGGATTTCAAAACTTTACTACCCACCACGTAAAGAAGTCTATTCTTTCAGATATTTAGGGATGACCCTTACTCTTCCTGACTGAATATATTTGATAAGCCATTAGTGAATGAATCTTTTCACATAGAAACCATTTGTTCTGTCTCATATGACACAATCCTGCCTTTCAAAATCTACTAAGGACACACTGACTAAAACCAAACTTGAATTTCCTGCATTTTGAAAGCTGTCCTAAAACAGAATTTGGGGCCATGTCAAGAAGTGGCTGAGCAGATGTGACACACAGTCTGAGTGAATCAGGGGAAGTTGGCTCTGAAGAAGGAAAGGTTCAGTCTGAGAGCCTGAAGAGAAAAATAAGAGGTGGAGCAACTGAGGAGGCCAAGTGAGGGATTCTGTGTCAATATGATAAGCATTCAGGGAAGATTCTGTAAAACACAGAAGAGGCTCTTATGGTGCTAATCAAAGCCACACTGGGCATATTTTAAGCATCATGGCTAAAATTTTAGCTTCTCTTCTGTAAATGGAATCTTGAAGCTAGAAGGTACTTTAGAGATCACTGGCTCCTCACTAGTCCAGGTGTGGTCCCTGGGCCAGGAGCAGTGGCATCACCAGGGAACTCCTTCGAGATGCAGAATCTCAGGCCCACCTCATACCTACCGGGTGGAAGGTGCATTTTAACAAAAGCTCTAGGTGACCCATGTGCACATTACAATTTGAGAGGCACAGCTGTAGTCAGTCCTCCGCCCTTTGCGGCACTCCTTGCATATCTGGGCTTCTGCCCAGACTACAGGATTTCTAGCATTGGCCTGGAGTGCTAACATTTTATGAACCAGAGAATTTGGATTAGGTGGTCTTTCCAAGAGGAGGCTTAAGAGCTGTGACCACGTATCATAAAGGCTGTCAAGGACCAAGGGGAGAAAGTTGTCAGGAGGGTGATTATGATTCAGTATTCTGGAGGTATTACTAATACTTCATATTCTCATGTAAAGTATTGGATGTCTCATCTCTTTGAAAAGCCCTGAGTCCAAATCCCAGCAAGGGGAGGACCGGTCACCACATCTTGGTGGGTGGGAGGAGAGCTTATTACTTGGGCAATAAAAGTTAAAGAAGACTCATGGTTTTAAGAACAAGGCCTCTGGAAGAGTAAATCATACTCCGTTCTTGGATGGAAGCGGTGGTAGCAGCGTTCAGGTAAATCTATCATGCCACTCTCCTTTCCCCAATGACTCTGGTTGACTTTCTCTGAGTCATCTCCTTCTTAACATATTTTCCTGAAGAGGAATTTCATGTGGCCATCACGGAGCTGCTACTGACACAAACCCCTCAGTATTCCTATGGAATTCAACAACCAGAAGCTTTTAAGGAGCCTCCATATGCCATAAAGAATGACAAGGCACTGGTACCTTGCCTGCCTAATCTGATATCAGTAGTGGCTGCCTGCAGCCTTGTCAAGGGCTGTGAGGCCACATCCAGACTACACTGAGAGTGGTCAGGATCTTGTTATTATGTCTGTTGTGGGTATAAAAAGGGAGAAGGAGCAGAGGCACCAGCCCTGCATCATAAAGTATCCATATGTACAAGCACTAAAACACACCATTTCTTGGAATTCATGACATCATCACATAAAATCTGTTACCTCTTTTCTCCAGAGAACTTTCTGGAAGAATGCTGAAGGTAATAATGTGGAATTGCCTTAATTATCACTTATCATTCTTTTCTTTAAAAACCCAGAGTAAGTTGATGACCACTATTCAAATTTTAACCCAAAATTTCAGGAGTTCTTTTATTTTTAATGTCCTCTCTTCATCTATTTTTCTTCGGTGTGCTACCATTAAATAAGGTGTGTACAGGGGCGCCTGGGTGGCTCAGTCATTAAGCGTCTGCCTTCAGTTCAGGTCATGGTCCCAGGGTCCTGGGATCGAGCCCCGCATTGGGCTTCCTGCTCCGCGGGAAGCCTGCTTCTCCCTCTCCCACTCCCCCTGCTTGTGTTCCCTCTCTCGCTGTGTCTCTCTCTGTCAAATAAATACATAAAAAAAAAAATCTTTAATTAAATAAACAAACAAATAAATCAATAAAGTGTGTACAACTATAGATCCAGGTACCCAGCCCAGCTGTGGGATCTCTCTTCCATCTTTCATTTTATTCATCCCATTGGTTTGACAATTGTGAGTCAGGCAATCCATGCTGGAGCCACTCTCCCATCATTTGGCTATACACAGATGAGGACAGAGCCCCAGCTCACACACTGTTTCTTCTAACTCCATTAGTTGCTAAGCAACCACTTCATCGGAGCCTTCCTGATCCAAGGCAGAACAGGCCAGTTTACTATGAAGTGTTTGGGTTGTCACATATGTTCAAGTTCACTTCTTCTGCAAACACATTGAATGCTCTGTCCATGCAGGTGACACGCAAAGTCTCCACATCTTACAGAATGAGAAAAAAATAACTTAGGAATAGTCCTCAAGAGTTCTAATGCTTCTCAAAAGTAACGAACTGAAGAACTTCTTTTAATCCTATGAAAATTTGTATGTGCATATATATAATTTTTAAAGTGATATGAATGATTTGATACGGAAATCTCTCTTATCACTTTGGAGTCACATGCCTCTAAATGAGAAGAATGCTGGTAATTCAATCTTTCAGGAATCTAGGCATGCAGGCCCCAAATCCAATCAACATCAGATGGGCTAATTAAAAGCAACTGATTCAACAAGCAGCTGGATCATCCCAGTGTGGACACTTCATTTTGAATCAGTTTTTTATAAAAATGGTGAACAGAATCAGGGCGTATCTATAGATCCCAATAATTCTTTACATCAATTCATCCGATTCACATGATCAGCTGTCTTGCCCCTCTTTTAGAAAACATCTGTCTTGACTCAACATTCAATTTCTAAAGGTTTAAAATTTTCATCAGCTTTATTATCCTTCAAACATGTGTTCTTGTTCTTTCAGATGAAGCTAAGGTTGACTGTATCACTGTGATTAAATAAGCATAAGTGAAACTGTGATTTTAAATAAAACAGCAGGCAAGTTGTAATTTTAAAAGCATAAAAAAGATATGGCAGAAAAAGTGAAATAATCTTTCAACACACACTTGAAACAAATATACATAAAGAGCTTAGCACATGACTGCATAAAATAAATGATTTTTAAAAGCTATTATTTTATGTTGCAAATATTTTTCTAGCTTCATAATATCTATATTCAGGAGGAGTGAATCAGTTTAAATGAAGGAATAAAATGCAGACCAGAGTTCACCGTTCATTCACTATAATGAATACACTGCACTATCAGCACAAGAATGAAAATAACAGTCATCCTATCTGAAATGGTAATGACTTCTCTGGCTTTGATGCAAACAATTTTAAAAGGGAATGTGACAATGATTCTTCAGAGGCTCTCAGCTTTCTATTTAAAAAGGAAATAATATTTGACCACTACTACTATGAACTGGTACTTCACCTTGAACTGACAAAGGAATTCTTTTTTTTTTAAAGATTTAATTTATTTATTCATGAGAGACAGAGACAGACAGAGAGAGAGAGAGAGAGAGAGGCAGAGGGAGAAGCAGGCTCCCCACTGAGCAGGGAGCCCGATGAGGGGCTCGATCCCAGGACCCTGGGATCATGACCTGAGCCAAAGGCAGACGCTTAACCCACTGAGCCACCCAGGGGCCCGGGAATTCTATTTTTAATGAATGTGTTCAGTTTTAAAAGGAAATTATGAAGCCATTTTCACTTTTTTAAAAGGGAAAAAAAAAAATCCACGCACCTTTTGGTGCTCATGAGGCCCTATCCCGCAGGACATCTAAAATCAGCCTCCTACTTATCCCACTACTGCAGTTTCTATACCAGGCAGATGTGTAGCTGTTCATTGTCAGCCAGGCAATTAAAGCTTATCAAATGTCCACCAAGTGTGAGGCTCTGTAATAGACTGTCTATAAAATGTCAGATTGAGTGCTTAATTTCGCTTTGCTGAATGTCAAGGCCATCATTAATGGTGCTATTTTTTCTGGCTAAATTTAAAAGCTATTTCACAAGTCCTCTTCTTGGCGGATATTAACTAAATGGCTAATCATCAGATACAAGTTGCAGAATGCCAACGTCTACTCATGGACAACGGTTATGACTTAGGTGAGAAATTGAGCACATTTGGAACTGTGGGTGATTTTTGTCATTTCCGACAGCTCCTTGGAACTACAGTCGTTTGTAGGTTATCTTAAAAGTCACCATCGCCTTAAGAAAAGTCTACTGCAGCATTTTAGGTCCCTCTTCTGAACCAGATTCTGGTATTTTTGGAGTTACAAGTTGAGGGGATAAGACCATGCACTATCACATTAGGTTCTCAACTAATTAACCAAGGACTCAGAACTGAGGAGCAGGCAGGTGTCCCTGTTTTCCCTGGCTCCTAATTCCCTAGTGGCTTTAGGTGATCCGTTTTATGTAAGACTAGACCAGCTGGATCTGAGAAAACAGCAAAGTGTTTGAGTCTTTTGGACTCAGCGCTAAAAACCCCTTTTCCGCAGTACACATCCCCTAAGAACCTAAGAAGTTCTATGAGCTGGTACAATCATCACTCTCCTGGCTTTTAATTCAGTCTCAGCATCAGCAGTGCCACATTCTCATGCATGGGAAGAAACCAGAGTTTAGTGCCCCATGTCTCTGAGCATCCTTGTGCTTCCCACCCCGACACCAGCAATTATACAGAGAGATCTATATGGATTAAAGACAAAAAAATGACAGTTTCAACAAAGATCATTTTTACTTATGTAAGTTGAAACAGGTATTGCTGACAAGTTTTATGTTTACAACTCTATCTGTGGACCCAGGCATCCTTGTCACTGCTGAATAAATCTGATCCAAAACCCCAGAGGGGAAAGGGCTGTGACTGACTAGGCCTACAGCTCCCCAAAGTTTTTTTTTTTTTTTTTAAAGAAATGGTGGCTTTTTGTCTTTACTGTTTTTTTAATTAAGTAATCCATGAATACATTTTTCTTTAAAAATTAAGTTATCATAGATAAAAATTAAAGTCTTGCTTTCTGACAAAATAGTATTTGTGCAAAACCTGAAAAAGGCAAAGGATCAAGTCATGTGGTTACCTAGAAGAGTAATGCAGGCAGATGAATTAGCTGTGCAAAGGCCCTGAGGTGAGAACTTGACAGGTGTGTCTGAGGAATAACAAGGAGGCCGGTGTGACTGGAGTGGAAGGAGGGAGGACAGAAGCCCTATGAGGGACGCCTGAAGAGGTAGAATCAGGTAAACAAACGACGTTGGCTTTTATTCTGAGTGAAAGTAGAAGTCATCAGAGGGGGCTGAGCAAAAGTGATACAATCTGACTCGCATCTTCATTAAGATCACTTGGGCTGCAGTATTGAAGTAGATTCCAAGAGATCAAGGATTGAAGGAGGATAATAAAGTAGGAGGATACTGCAAAACCCCAGGCAAAAGATGATAGTGGCTTCCACCAGCTGGTAGTAGCAGAAGTGGTTGGCGTCTGAATGTATTTTGAAAGTAGCGCCGGGGCACTTGCTGGCAGTTTGGATGCAAGAGAAAGGAGTCAGGAATTAGTGGGTGGTTTGGGGCCTGCATCAACAACAGCGCTGCCCTTAACTGAAATGGAAAACACTGTGCAATGAGCAGGTTTGTGGGAGGAAAATGAGAGTTTGATTTGGACACATTAGGTTTGGGATACCTCTTTAAAAAAAAAAGATGTATTTAGGGGCGCCTTGGTGGCTCAGTCGGTTAAGCATCTGCCTTCGGCTCAGGTCATGATCCCAGGGTCCTCGAATTGAGTCCCACATGGGGCTCCCTGCTCAGCAGGGAGTCTGTTTCTCCCTCTCCCTCTGCTGCTCCCCCTGTGAGTTTCTCTCTCTCTCCTGCTCTCTGTCAAATAAATAAATAAAATCCTTTATTTATTTGAGAGAGAGGGCAAGAGACTGCAGGGGGAGGGTCAGAGGGAGAGAAGTCCTTAAGCAGACTCCCCACTGAGCACGGAGCTGATCCGGGTTTGATCCCAGGACACCGTGATCATGACCTGAGCTCAAGTTAAGAGTCACAGGCTTAACCGACTGACTGAGACACCCAGGCACCCCTGTGATACCTCTTAAACATCCAAGTAGAGATGATGAATAGGTCGTTGGATATACCAATTCTGCATTTTAGGAGAAGGTCCAGTCTGGAGATAGAAATTTGGGAGCCATCATCTGTGATGATTAATTTTGCCAATTTGACTTGATCATGCAGTTCCCCGCTATTTGGTCAAACATTATTCTGTGTGTATCTGTGAAGGTGTCTCTGCATGAGATTAACATTTGAAGGGACAGACATAGTAAAGTGGATTGCTCTTCCTAATGTGGGTGGGCGTCATATGATCAGTTAATGGTCTGGATAGAACAAAATCTCACAGAGGATTTTCTTTGCCTGGCTGCCCTCAAACTGGAATACTGACTTTTTCCTGCCTTTGGCCACACACTGAAACACTGGCTCTTCTTGGGTCTCAAGCCCATAGTTTTAGATTGAAACTATTCTGTTGGTTCCCCCAAGTCTCCAGCTTCCTGACTATATAGATCTTGGGACTTCTTAGCTTCTATAGTTGTATAAGTCAATTCCTTATAATAAACCTCTCTCCCAAATATAAAATCCTATTGTCCTATTGGTTTTGTTTCTATGGAGAGTCATAATACATCATTTTCTATATCACATAGATATGTAATATACATATCTATGTGTGTAGCGAGGTAAAGCCATAAAACAGTATGAGATTACCATGAAAGCTGGTACAGACAGAAAAGAAGGGCAAAAACTGAATCCAAGCCACTCTAATTTTAAGAAGTTGGGGAAATGAGGCAAAACCAGGAAAGAATATAGAGAAGTAGTGGCCAGTAAGTGGTGGAAAACCTAGAAAACCCAAAAGCCAAGTGAAGAAAGTGTTTCAAGAAACAGGAAGTAATCAAGCTGACGATGAGTTGAAAAAAAGAAAGAGGACTGAAAACTGATTACTGGATTTGGCCATATTTTATTTAAAATTTTTGTATCTACGCTCCTAAGTGAGATATGGCTCTCATTTCTTTTGCTGCCCTTGTGTTTTGGCAATAGAATTATGCTAGCCTTATAAATGAGGGGTGGCTTTCCATTTTCTTCTAGACTTTAGAAAAAGTTTCTATAATATGGGAAATAACTGTTAAGAGTTGGTAGTACTAGCAAATAAAAAACTCTGGGCCCATTGCCTTTCTGAAGAGCTGTGCGGCTACTTTCTGATGAATACCCTAGCTTCTTATATTCCCTTGTCTTTTGGTCTAATTTTCATAATTCATATTTTTCTAGAAATGCATTCACCAGGGTGTTGAAGTGTATTGGTAAGAAGTTTCTACAGTATCTCTAATAATCATTTTTCCTTTCTTCACCTCTAAATATCAACTTTTTCATTTTTATATCAAAAAATTTTCATTTCTTATATATTTCCTCTTCCTTTTTTACAATTCTTGAAAGCATTTGGCCAAATTTTTTCTAAACAATTCATATTTTTCAAAAATAGTTGAAAAATATTTGATGTTAAATTTTTTCTATTTCATGAATACCTGCTTTTATCCTTATTTCCTTCCAGCTATTTTATTAACATTTATTTTATAATTCCAATGTTTGAGTTGAAAACATAGTTCATTATTCTGGGTCTTTCCTATTTTTAAATGGATGCACCAAAGCTTGGAGAGGATGCTGTGATGTGTCACCCAGATCCCTCTTTAAAGAAGAATTTGTGGTCCCGGCTGCTGGGAGAACTGAGGATGGCTTCTGCCACTGACAGTGCCTTGTCCAGGACCCTTCCCTGCATAGCCCACATCTAACGACTGATAGGCGCAAGAATATGAAGTCCTAGCCACCTCAGCCCACACTAAAGTGCATTTTAGCTCCAGAATTCCCTGCAGAGTGAGCTGAGACTATTGTTGGGCTTAACATCAAAGATCAGCTTCTCCTCCTAAATCCTGCTTTCTTCACTTCCCTCCCTCCCAAATCCTGATTCCAAGGTTCTTCATACTAAACTGTCTGAGAGTCTTCTTCCCAGGGAACCCATGTTGCAAAAAGGCTACAATTGTCCTTCTCCAAATCTGTATTAAGAAAAATGCATTAATTGGTACTTAAATATTTTGTTATTTGGACATTCCTTTTCCCTTTAACTCATGATTTGTGAAGAGTGCTTTAAAAAAAAATTTCAGGTATATGAGAGATAAGACTATTAACTTTGTCACTGATTCCTCATTTCAGTGAGTTCCTCATGGTCTACTCACTATGTGGTCAGAATGACCTACTTAACTTTAGTTTTTATAAATGTTTCATGTGCACTGAAAATGCATGCGATCCAGATCCTCTAAATTTTTATTATTAAGGGCGCCTGCGTGGCTCAGTCGTTAAGCGTCTGCCTTCGGTTCAGGTCATGATCCCAGGGTCCTGGGATTG
This sequence comes from Eumetopias jubatus, assembly GCF_037043125.1. Classification (NCBI taxonomy): domain Eukaryota; kingdom Metazoa; phylum Chordata; class Mammalia; order Carnivora; family Otariidae; genus Eumetopias; species Eumetopias jubatus. The sequence goes on from NW_028274812.1 coordinate 63,003,906, forward strand.
AGCCCCGCATTGGGCTCCCTGCTCGGGGGGGGGGCCTGCTTCTCCCTCTCCCACTCTCTCTGCTTGTGTTCCCTCTCTTGCTGTGTCTCTCTCTGTCAAGTAAATAAAAATAAAATCTTTAAAAAAATAATAATAAAAAATAAATTTTTATTATTATTTTTAATCTACATGATCTGCTAGTTTCAGAGAGAAGAGTTATTAAAAATATCCAACCAGAATTGAGTATTAACTTCTCTCTATGATCCTATTATTTTCCTAACTTATTCTGAAGCTTTATAGTAAGTGGATACAAGTCCATCACTATTGCCTTCTTCATAGATTATTACTTTGATCAGCACAGAATATCACTTTTTGTTCCTTCTAATTGTGTTCATTTTGAATTCTACTTTGTGTCATATTAATATCATTACACATACTTCGTTAGTGTCTGACTAATATATTTTTCTGGGATGTTTCTTATAAACAAAATATACTTAGATTCATGTTTTAAATGAATCCGAGTTTGTGCCTTTGGATGACTTTGAACAGTTTACATATATTTTGATTACTAAATTATTTGGTCTAATTTCTGCCATCTTATGTTGTTATTTCTCATACATTTTTTTTCCTTTTTTCCCTTGGACATACATACCAATGAAAAAGTTCTCTTCATTAAACATTAGTTACACTTACTGTAAAATCCCTTTCTGATTGCCTTAATAACCATTTTCCACCCTGTCATAGTTTCATACATTTGTTGAGTCTGTTGATGATTCTATATTAATTAAAGGGATATGGCATTACAGTCCAGGCTCCTTTGTCTTAGGGCTCTGTTCTCCTATGAGTTTCTATTTGGCTTGCAGATGAGGAAAAAGACTATGGAGCAGCAACATCTGCTCATAACCACTTCATCCTGCAAGTAACTTATACCTTCTAATCAATCACACTCTCCTGGCAAGAACTAGTCACATGGCCCCACCAAGATGGAAGAGGTGCTGGGAAAGGAAGTCCCTGGATGAGTAGACACTTCCAAGCAGCAACTCCAGAAGGGAAGCATAAATCATTGCGGATTAGTTGGCTATCTCAGCCACATTCTTGTTTCTATGCCTTCCTGAATTATTCGGTTTGTCTATCACTACTTCTACAATAGAAAACTCTGGCCCCTTTGCATGACACAATTCATTTATCTATGCTCTGTGCTCTTGCCCACCTAATCTTTGCATGGATCCCAGCCTTCTGTTTTGTGTTTGGCATTCTCTGTTCCATCAGCAACCCCCCTCCAGAATGGAATGCTGCCAGCGAACCTTTACTTATAAGTAAGCAGACCAGCTCCTCGCCTAATGAGAGCATTCCGTCTGGTGGCCTAAGCCTTGGATGGGAACCTTGGGAATCAGAAACCCCCAGTTGGAATTAGCTTTGCCATCTGTCTCTGAGCTCAAGTAAAATCTTTTAGACACAACCAGCTTGACTCTGCTTATTAATCCCTAAATCCCAAACACACTGCATGGAGTAACCCATGAAGGCATACCCAGGATTCTCTTTCCTTGAAATTAACATCTGTAAAGTGAAATGTTAAATTTGTTCCCCCAGTTCTAGTCGTATCCTCTTCAAAAAACAGAAGCCATTCTAACTTGCTCTGACACTGAGCTTTCAGCAGAGTAAGAGGCAGATGAGCAAGGGGTGGAGAACCTGGGCTTTGGAGTCCAACAGATACGGGTTTGAGCATTAAGGCTGCATCCCTTATCAGCTATGTGATCTCGGCCAGGTTACCTTACCTCCCTAGGCCTCAGTTTTCATAAGCACAAGCACAAAATGAATGTACCTGATGTACCTGTCTCAGAGAACTGCTGCATAGATTTAATGACAAAAATGCAGATTACCTGACTTGCAGTAGGCACTCAATCAGAATTTGTCAAACGAGTCAATGAATTCTTTTCCTTCAAACCTCAGGAGTGCCCATGAAGTCATATATTACATATAACTAATCATACTAATCATATACCTATGCTTTACTGTATCAATAATTCATGCTTTATTATAATGTTTTATACTTACTGTATTATATGTATACAATAATCTAAACATAATGGTCTAAAAAGGATATATTTCTTTCTCTTAACTAAAATTTTAACTAACTATTCCCCAGCCAAAATGAAGAGTTATAATAGTTAAATTAGCTACATTAAAAGTAGCAAGATGAAAAAAGTGAATCTAAGTATTTTTATGAGAATTGGCTATGAAGACCGTTTCATCTATGTTAAGATAGTCAACAGAGTAAAAATGAAGACATTTTTCCTATCCAAAAATAATATCCAAAAGCACAATTAAAGATTAATTTAATATTATTGGATTTGGCTGAGAAAAATAAAAATGTTCCATTTTTCCACCTTACAAATTATCGACATGTGTTCAAAGTCTACTCAATATAAAGTCAAAGTATATATTTATTGTTTAGAGAGAGACATTTAAGGGAAGTATCAGTGAAAAAAGGTAAAAAGTGAAGAAAAGAAGGAATGGTGTGGTACAGAGGACAACAGGAAAACAGATACATAAAGAGACCCAGAAATAGTCATGCAGAAAGTCACAGAGCACCATGGACTGAGAGATGCATTTACCACCAAGAGCCATCCCAACCATGTAGAGAAAAATGGGTGACACTTTCATGCAACAACTCTACCTTGAGCTCTTTTATGATACACGACTATGGCCTTTCTGCAATTACAAGCAAAATGCCATGTTGCTTCTCGGTACACAATGCCAGCCAACTCCTGTGTTCACTCACCAACTACTCCTTGAATGCCCACTACGCTATGCCTGTTAGGAATGCTGCAGATTTAGGAGTGAATAAGAAAGACAAAAACCTCTGCCCTGATGATGCTTACAAATGGGACTGAGTCCATTGTTTACAAAATGGAGGTTTCTTTCTTCTACTGTGGAGTAATGTTTTAATTTAATTGCCATGGTCAATCAATTCCTTTTTAACTTTGGTTGTTGGTTTCCGGCAATGCTAAAAAAGCTGCAACCCAAAACACATTTCCTTACACTACAATGCTAATTAGTACGTGAAAAAGCTAGAATGTTCAATACTACGCCCTGTGTTCTGGTTCACTGTTGTACCACTCTGCAAACTTTTTATTGATTGTGCAAACATCATTTACACATTTGGAGGAACGGCCCTAATATTTACACATTTATAAATTACATAGATAGACTGTATACCAATCTGTTATATTCATTATAAAACAACCCCAAAGCAGAAATAAAATTGACATAAAAATTTATAGGTAGTAAATGCTCCCCCACGTCCCCAGAGCTCATCTGCACTCTCAGTGGTACACAAACCCCTACATGAGAGACCACTGCACTTACGTTAATCTTTCAGACTTTTAAACTTTATGACAACTTTATCAACTATCTATTTTGACAAATATTGCCATGACAAAAGGGGAAGTAATCTAATTCAGTAATTCAAAGCAGTTACAATGTTGGCTTGATTCCCATAGTTTGCCTACCTCCTTTGCTTCAGTGCGCAATAAACATTTCAGTTCTGGACACACTAAAAAAATTAATATAAATCCTGATTGAAGGTATTTGTGGAATGTATATCAAAAGATTGAATAATTTCATTTTTTAAAAGACTTTATTTATTTATTTATTTTAGAGAGCGAGAGAAAGCATGAGTTGGGGGAGAAGCAGAGGGAGAGGGTCAAACAGACTCCGCACTGAGCATGGAGCCCAACAAGAGGCTCAATCCCGCGACCCATGAGATAATGACCTGAGCCGAAACCAAGAGTCAAACGCTTAACCAACTGAGCCACCCAGGCGCCCCTGAGTAACTTCTTAATAAACACTGTTTACTAAATATTACTTAATCCTTCCACAGAATCAACAGACCTTTCTGGGTCTCTCAATGTTAGACCTGATACACATGTACATGTATGCACATAAACACATTAGGAAATTTCTTATCAAGAACAAAAATACTACTGAGCATTGGAATACCTATTTTGGGGTGCCTGGGTAGCTCAGTCAGTTAAGCATCTGCCTTCAGCTCAGGTCATGATCTCAGGGTCCTGGGATCAAGACACACATCGGACTCCCTGCTCAGTGGGGAGCCTGCTTCTCCCTCTCCCTCTGCTGCTCCCCCTGCTTGTGCTTTCTCTCACTCTCAGTCAAATAAATGAATAAAATCTTAAAAAAAAAGGAATACCTATTTTTATTCTTTTCTTATCATTGTTATTTACATTTTTGTAGTACATTCCCATTTGAAAAACAAAGAAACCCAGCACAAAACAAAGTAATTTTACTAAGATAATGTGGCAAGTTAACAACTGAGAGAAGATTCTAACAACAAATCACCTAACACTAGCTCATGTGTGTTTTCCTGATACCACACTGCAGCAAGACCCTGGCTTTCAAAATCATCTTCTTTTACTGCAATGCACAACTTCACAAATCTTTTCCTCAGAAAGTACCATGAATGTTATTCCCCACAAGAAAATGTAAAGTTTATTCTAAGAGCACTTACTATATTTCACTTATTTATTTTATTTATTTATTTTTTTATATTTCACTTGTTTAAAGGCTAGGGGGATAAGTACTCTTTTCTCACAAAACCACACCTCATGGGGTTTCCACTGCTGAAGGTTACAAAACTCACCAGCCACACACCATTGGAGGAAACAGTGATCTCTTAGTATTTATAAGGCATGACTATAACAGTAATTAAGTTTTCTATGCTAATATGTCAAATCCATCTGACTTCTGTCATTTTGCTTTGAGATAAAGGAACCCAATCTTCTTATACAATGGTTCCTACATGTAGTTTAATTGCTCTTCAAATCTGAGACTACAATCAGGTCTTATTTCCCAACAGGATCAGGTAGCACCTAGGAGGTCAGAGTGACAGAAGTGATGGTAAGCAAAACCACATGTAAAAATTCACAAAAAAAAAAAAAAAAAAAAAAATATCAAGGAAAAGTTCACTTTAGCTACCTAGCATTAAGATTCTTATATCAGTCTCCTATTGTTGCTGTGATAAATTACCACAGAGTTAGTGGCTTTAAACAACACACATCTATTATCTTATAGTCTGGAATGGGCTTTGCTGGGCTAAAATCAAGGTGTCAGCAGTCTCTGTTTCTCATGGAGGCTCCAGGAGAATCTGGCTCCAGGAGAATCTGTCTCTGGAAGTCCTTGTAGGCTGCAGGCTGGAGACACAGCAGTCTATGTGTGAGGAGCTCTGACTGACAACACCCTGGGGTCACCGGAACTAGTAGCAAAGCTCTCTCATGAGGAATGCAAATTACCTCAAAACTCTCCTATCTACATGTATTTCTACGACCCTGGGATTAAGGTCAAGATGTCCCTCACACACTTTACAAACCTCTCTTAGATATGAAATCATTAATGATGCTTTGGGTAGGTGTCCACATGACATACAGGCAACTTTCCTTTCCACTGTTCAGCAATATCTCATTCCCCTTCCAGCAAATTGGAAATTCAAAGTGGAAAACATAGTCTGTTCAAGACAGTAAACTAGCATATACAGCAACAAGACACACACACAAACTCCCTTCTCATAAAATATAAACCACAGGAACATTTTCCTTGCATTCTTCTTAATCCCATAAACAACCTTCCAAACACTGGAAATTACATTCACAATAATCCCGGATTGTAAATTATAGCAGAAGCAATGGCATGGCCAAGAAATCCGAAAGACAGAACAGTGAAGAGAATTTTGTGCCTGTAGAGCTTGGATCATGTTCAAAGGATTAGAGATTTATATCTCAAAAGTATAGCCTTGGGAAAAATAACTGCAAAATAAAAGAAACATTGAAATCTAAAATACAGACAAACCTGACAAAAATTGTCTTTGCTGAGCAGCCTTAAAACAATGTTGCTTTTTAACAGAATTTTGGTTTAAAAACCAGACACTGCTCTCCTCTGCTTGAAAAATAAAAACCACCACCAATACTGGTAAACCATCAATTCACCGTCTAGTGTAGTTCAGACCCTTGGTTTGCACCTCACATTTATTACCTCATTTAATTTCTACTTCAGCCCCCATGAAGTGACAATTCCCCTACTTTTACAATTGGAGCAGAAAATAAAACCTAGAGATACTAAGCCACTTGCCTGAGGACACACACAGCCAGAAAATACATGAACAAAGCTGTTAGAAACCAGATTGGTCTCAGTCTAAAACTGTACTGCCTCTATAATTAATTCTCACATTAAAATGTAGGGTTTTTTTTATTAGCATGCAAAATACATTCTTTTTCTTGCTCTTAAGTTATATGACATATTTTTTTAACTGTTTTATGTGAAACTTTTTAAAAGTGAACTTATTAGAGGCAACTGAGGAGACCCCAGAAGCATGTCAAGGGATGAAGTGCACACGAACGAGTCTCCGGAGTTCAGGCAGTTCCTTCATCCCTGGTGTGCTCTCAGGGGAACAGACCCAGGCAGAGGTCATGACAGGACACACCTCCCATTTGCCCATGGAGTGAAGGGAATGGAACCATGTGCCACGGTGGAAAACAACATGATAAAACATGGGCTTTGGAAGGACCAACCATTTAAAAAAAATACCATTTGCTGGATGTTTCAGATACACAGAGACTGAAGACCTTTGTATGACTCCATTATCAAGATAATACTCTAGTCCTAGTCAAGAGAGTAGTGTGAGGCCTAATTAGCAAATCCATACAAAAACCATCAAGACTTTCAGAAACCCAACTCTGCATACATACATTACCCAGACCACAGAACGCAGTTAAACAGTAACCTATCTGCAATAAAGTCAGTGTGTTCATTCCTCAAATGCTCAATGAGTACCAACCATGTGTGAGGCACTGAGCCAGACAAAGAAGAACAAAGCGAACCAGATCCTACCACAAAGACAGAACTTTTCCCCTCAGGAAAGTCTCCACCTCATGTGGGGAGACTATGTGCACAGACTACTAGATAACATGGGGAAAGCCTATAATGTATCATTAACACATGCAAATGACTGCAAAACTAGACTTCCCACGGTCTTCCCAATCACAGAAAATGACAACATTATCTCTCCAGTGCCTTAGGCACCTGCCCTGGAATCAGTCTCATGCCTCTCTCACACCCTGTGGCCTGTTCACCATCAAATTCCCTGGGCTCTCCCTTCAAAGTGCAAACAGTAGTTCTCACCACCTCCAGCCCCTCTATCCCAGACCATCATTTTGTCCCTGTCTTATTTGAATACCCTCCTATTAGAGCTTCTACCCCCATCTCTCTACATAAAATGGAGAATTATCATTTCAACACACAGGTCAGGTTATGTTATATCTCTGCTAAACCAACCAAGTATTTCCCATCTCACTGAAAGTAAAAACCAAAACCCTAACAGCAGCCTGCAGGGTGTCACATGTGATCTGGTCTCGTTCGCTGTCCGGGCACAATTGCCTCTGACTTCCTTAATGCTTACAAACACCACTAGTACCTCACACCTTAGGGCTTTGTCTTTGCCGTTCCCTCTGCCTGAAATGCTCTTTGCCAAGCAGCATATGGCTCACTCCTTCACTTTTCAATGGCCCTTTCCAGACCACCCTATTAAAAGGAGGCAATTCCCACCACCACCATGAACAGCACTGCCTACTTCACTCCTCTGTCCTCCACAGCCTTTAATCCCACTGGACACACTCCATACTTATCTATTTGCTTAGAGTCAGTCTTTTCCAACTAAAATGGAAGTGTCCTAAGGGCAAAGATTTTGTGTTTCATGGTACTGCATCCTCACAATCTACAACAGTGCCTCGTACTTGTAGGCAGTCAATACACAACCGCAGAATGAAGGAATAATTTAAAAAAGAAATTAATAAATGAAAAAGCAAACAAATAGTGAGATTTGTGCAGGGCTAGGGTATTAGATAAGAGACTGGAAAGTCAGAAGGCAGGAACTTACAGGAGAGGAGGGAGGTATGAGACAGAGTATCAAAGGAAGCCCAGAGCCCATGTAAAAACCTGACTCCCAAAAAGGGTGAGATTCAGATTACATGTTCCTATGTTATTTGGCCTTGAATTATAAGTATGTGTGTATGTTTTATCTTTTCTATAAATTATTAGTTAAGGACAGAGACAATATCTCTGATAGTTAATTCCATGTGTCAAACGGACTAGTTCATGGGGTGCCCAGATATTTCATTAAACATTCTTAATGGGTATATCTGTGAGAGTGTTTTGGGTGAGATTAACATTGGAATCAATAGACTGGGTAAAGCAGGGGGCCCTTCCCCAGTGAGGGCGGGGAGCTCATCTGATCACTTCAAGGCCTATATAGAATAAAAGGTTGAGTAAGAAAGATTTTTTTTCTCTCTGCCTGTCTTTAAGCTGCGACATTGGTCTTTTGCCTTCCAACTTGAACTCACAGCAGAACTTACAGCACCCTCTTGCCACAGCATCAGTATAATATCCTGCAAAGGCAGGTTTTCAACACACTGTGCAGATGAATTACGATGCCTTTTAATGGAAGAGCAAGTCAGATCATCTCCAGAGCGCTGCCTGCCATCTAAATATATCTACTCTCGTTATTCCTAGAATCACGACTTATTGTATTAAAGCTGTCTATTCACCAAAGGGGTGTATTTAATTTTTACAACCTAATTGCTCACTCAATGTTAAAAAAAAAAAAGGACTGAAAGGTCATCTTCTATGAAAACAATAAAACAATTATGAGAAAGCAGTGAGATACCTATAATAACTTTTTCCTTCATTTTTAAAAATTTAACTAATAGATTTTATTTTTTAGGCCAGTGCTGGGTTCAGAGCAAAAGTGAGTAGAAAGTACAGAGAGGTCCATATTACCCCTCACCACTCCCCATGGACAGCCCCCCCACTATCAACATTCCCCACCAGCGTTGCAAAATTGATGAACAATGACACATCATTATCAACCAGAGCTCATTGTTTATATTCAGGTTTACTCTTAGTGTTCTACATTTTATGATTCTGACAACCATATAATGACATGTCTGTAGTGGTACAGTATCAAACAGAATAGCAATGCTGCTCCCAAAGATGCCTGTGCTCTATTCGTCCCTCTTCCCCTCCAGCCCCTGGCAATCATTAATCTTGTTGCTGTCTCTGTAGTTTTGCCTCTTCCGGAATGCCAGCCAGAATGCCAGAATTCCATTCTTAGATGGAATCATACAGTTATATGCCTTTTCAGACTGGCTTCTTTCCCTTAGTAACATGCATTCATGGTCCATCCATGTCTTTTCATGGCTTGATAGCTCATTTCTTTTATCACTGAATAATATTCCATTGTATAGAGGTACCACAGTTTATATAATCAGAAATGAGAGACATCATAACTGATACCACAAAATCTGAAGTCTCATAATAGACTACTATGAACAACTGCATACCAACAAATTGGTAACCTAAAAGAAATGGATTAATTCCTAGAAACATACAACTTGCCATTACGGAATCGTGAAGAAATAGAATCTGAACTGACCAATAACAAACAAGGAGAGTAAATCAGTAATTTAAAAACTCCCAAAAAAGATAAGCCCAGGGTCAGGTGGTTTCCCTGGTGAATTCTACCAAACATTTAAAGAAGGAAAATTAATGTTAATCCTTCTTAAATGCTTCCAAAAAAATTGAAGAGGACGGAATACTCCCAAACTCATTTTTGAGGCCAGCATTATCCTGATACCAAAGACAGATATGGACACTACAAAGAAGAAAACTATAGGCCTATATCCCTAATCAATATAAATTCCAACATCCTCAACAAAATACAAACCAAATTCAACATCACATTAAAAGGATCATACACCATGATCAAGTGGAATTTATCCCTGAGACATAAGGATGGTTGAACATGTGCAAATTAATAACAGATACAACACATTAATAGAATGAAAAAATCACATGATCACCTCAATAGATGCATAAAAAGCATTTAATAAAATTTTAGCATCCTTCCATGATAAAACTCTCAACATCCTAGAAGAAAACATAGGCAGTAAGTTCCTTGCCATTGGTTTTGGTGGTAAGTTTTTGGATGTGACACCAAAATAAAGGCAATAAAGATAAGTGAGAGTACTTCAAATAAAAAAGCTTCACACAGCAAAGGAAACTACTAGCAAAGTGAAAAGGCGAGCTATAGAATGAAAGAAAATATTTGCAAATCATTTATCTAATAAGGGATTAATATCCAAACTACATAAAGAACTCTTACAATTCAATAGCAGAAAAACAGACAATCCAATTAAAAAATGGGCAAAGGAACTGAACAGACCTTTTTCCAAAGAAGACATATAGATGGCTAACAGGTACATGAAAAGATGCTCACATCACTAATCATCAGAGAAATGAAAACCAAAATCACAATGAGACGTCACCTCACACCTATTAGGATGGCTATTGTCAAAAAGAGAAGAAATTGCAAGTATTATGGATACTTGGAGAAAGGGGATGGATAAAGGTGGACCAAAGGATGGAGAAAGAATATGGAGAAAGGGACCCTTGTGCACTATTGGTGGAAATGTAAATTGTGCAGCAACTATGGAAAAGAGTATGGATGTTCCTCAAAAAATTAAAAACAGAATATGAGGGGCACCTGGGTGGCTCAGTCATTAAGCGTCTGCCCTCGGCTCAGGTCATGGTCCCAGGGTCCTGAGATCGAGCCCTGCATCGGGCTCCCTGCTCCGCGGGAAGCCTGCTTCGCCCTCTCCTACTCCCCCTGCTTGTGTTCCCTCTCTCGTTGTGTCTCTCTCTGTCAAATAAATAAACAAAATCTTTAAAAAAAATAGAATATGATCCAACAATCCCACTTTGGGGTATATATCCAAAATAAGTGAAATCAGGATCTTGAAGAGATATCTGCACTCCCATGATCACTGTAGCATCATTTGCAATAGTCATGACATGGAAACAATCTACATGTCCTTTAATGGATGAATGGGTAAAAAAGAAATGGATATATGTGTACACACACACACATATACATACACACAAAATATTATTCACCCATGAAACAGAAGGAAATCCTTCCATTTGCAACATGGATGAACCCTGATGGCACCATGCTAAGTGAAATAAATCAGACAGAGAAAGACAAATACTGTCTGATCTCACTTATATGTATGTATAATTTTAAAAAGCCAAAATCATAGAGGCAGAATGTTGGTTGCCAGGGGCTAGAAAATGGAAGAAATGGAGAGATGTTGGTTGAAGGATCTAAACTTCCAGTTAAAAGATGAGTAACTTCTGGGAATCTAATGTATAGCACAGCAACTAAACTAACAATAAATTAACAATAGTATGTGTAGGCATGGAAGTTGCTAAGAGAGATCTTAATAGTCCCCCCCCATCTCCTACCCACCCCCCCACAAAGGCAACTATGTTAAGCAATGAATGTGTTAACTAACCTTATTGTGGTAACGGTTTTACAACACATTGTGTGTATCAAATTATCACACTGTATACTTTAAACTTATACAACGTTATATGAAATTTTATCTCCATAAAGATAAAACACAAAAATTAAAATTAAAATGGAACTGTGTTTCTGCATTGTTATTTTCCACATCAGTGCTCCTCAAAGTAGGCTGTCTTCAAACTGCTTCTTGTACATCTGACCCAAGGTAAGAAATCCTTGCCAGAATACAAATGAACTCATTATTTGCTTCCTTGAGAAAGATTTCCTGTGAAAAATGCTAGCTGAACTAACACGGTGTCTCATAATGTAGCTGCTTTACATTCGGTAGCTCATCAGCATGGACAGTTAACAAGCATTTCTCAGACTGGCACTGGTCCATGGACCACAGGTAGCACTAATCAATATTTTTATATATTACCCATGAGATTTTGACTTCCTTTCCCACACTATACTGAAACCAACTTCTTAAAGAACAGTACACTTTTCTGCATCCTCCTCAGTCTTCTACAGAACATATCAATCCTTGAAATTCCTTTTTTTTCTGGCTTTGATTAAAATGTACATGCTGATTATCTTTATATATCTTTGACTCTTCCTTTTTTGTCCCCTTGGCCATATGCTCATTCTCTTTCTGCCACTTGAGTAAAGGCATCCTTTAGGTTCTAACTACAGATATATTTTTTTCTGTATTTTTCTATATTTTTTCTGCTCTTTTCCCTCCTGATATGCAATCTTCTATATCCCCAAGGTCTCAACCTTCACCTCTTATGCAGAAGCTGCAGTGGTGATGTTTTTTGTATCCCTTGCAACATCCAGCACAAACATTTTTGCATATAGTAGATGCTCGGTAAATGCCTATGGAATTGAGAAAGGAGTGAATTATGTGTAGGATTTGCCACTATTATCAAGCATAGAGTTAATTTGTTCTTACCATATTAGAGAAGCACATTGATTTGTTAAGTAGCAATAGTTACTGTATTGAAAATATTAAATAAAATTAAATATTGAACACTAAGTGAAATCGAAGAAAATTAAAATGGAAATGGTTAAAATACTTAAAATAAAAAATATTAGAGGCAAATAATTTTATAGTTGCAGAGAGCAAAATTAATTTATTATCAGGAAAGGAATATAGCAGAAATACAATGATCTTAATATTGGATTTTTTACCTTTTTCTATTGTCAAAAATTCATCATTTCAAAATTCAAATAGTGAAAATAGATAGCTAACCCTACAAATTATCTTCTTAATGGTTTTGCTATCAAAACCCAAAAAAGGAAATACACTTTTAGAAAACATCGTCTATCTGAATACCTTTCCCATATTCTTCTTAATCTGCCCATTAGTCTTAAACTTCCTTCAGCTCCCCACCCTCCCTTACAAGGGGTCTTCACAATATTTTCAAAGCTGATAAAACCTCATTCTTTAGCCATACTTTTTAATTCCTAACAGATACTGCTCTACTTTTTAATAATTTTTATAAATAGATTTTATAAAATTAAATATTAAAACAAGTATTCATTTGATGGAAAACAATGATCAGTTTACCATAGAATGCATAACTCAAATGTACTATAATAATGATGTTTTGGTATGTCTGTGACTGACGCATGAAATACATGTTGGGGAAAGGAAAGAACACAGCTGTGTGCAAATATGCAAGAATTAGCAATGCTGCTGTTTCAACATAAACACCCAGTAACCAAAGAACTCAATAGTGCTTGTTGAACCTCAAAGAAATTAATCACAGGACAGGCCAGTGTAAAATGGACTATGGAAAATATTGAACATCATGGGATTTAATTTTCATGACACTCATGCACCAGTTAAATAACGGCAGAGTAATGCTTTACTCTTTAGGACAGCAGTAGTGATTTACATGCTTATAGTAACTATAATAAAGATAAACTAAAAATAATTACTATATGTATGGAAGGATTTGGAGGTTATTTTTCTAGTATTTGTAGTCATGTCTTTTCTGCAAAGGATGGGTAGTTGTAAGTAGCCCCCAGCTAAAATTTAATTTCTGAGGGCTGTACTGATCAGACTGTGACAATATTCCTGTAAACAAAATGAGTAAATCAAAATTACAGCATGGTGCCCCATGCCTGCTCAGAATGTGTAAGGAAGAAAGCCCTGGCAGGGTGACTGAATGAAAAGACAAAAACTGTTAAGAGTACTTTAACATTCACACAGTACCTGAGGGCTTACAAAGGACACTTATTTTTATTCTTAATTTTAGTTTTTTAAGCCCAAAGATCATGTCCTGGAAGCCTACAGGGGGATTCCAGAAGGGATGGGAGCCGAGGAGCAGGCTAGGGATAAAGGCAGGAGGCTGCAGGCTTAATGGCTGGCACCAAAATAGCTGCCAATGTTATGTTGCTGTTTATCCTTAATGTTTGATAAACACAATATGTCTCATATAGGATTTCTGAGAAACAGGAATGTTAATGGAGCGCCTATAAAACCACCAAACAGGAAGCCGGAGGAGCCCAACACTGATCTCAAGCATATGTTTTAAGGTCAGCAGTGCGATGACCTCCAAGTCCCGACAGGACACTGTCTTAGGAAAGAAGACAAACGAATGTGTTAAACAGATAATATGTCACGGGGGTTCTTGGGGGTGGGGTGCGGATTCGGAGGAAGGGATTGGTGAGGCCCCGCCCACAAGACACAGCAAGAAACGGCGCCAATCAGACTGCAACAGCGGAGAAAGACTATACAGGGTCTGTGGGGTGCCAGGCACTAGAGCAGGTGCTGGGATGCAATGATCAGAAAAGCAAAAAACATTGATCCTTTCTCTGCCCTCCAGGGGGAATTTCAAGTGCTCACACTCAGCATTCCCGCTTAGCCAGCTTCCTTCAAATGCCTTGCGGCTGCTCTTTTCCCAACACCTTCCGTGCCTCGGGGCTGTGGCGGGTGTGGACCCCTTGCTCCCGCGATCCCTGATCCTCCAGCCAGGGACCTCCCTCGTTCCTGAGTCTTTAGTCTCCCTCATCCCCCCATCGCACCGGCCCCGCGGATTCTGCCTCCTGCGACCCATCCATTCTTACCTCCTGCGAACCACTCCTCACACACACATCCTCTTCCCTCCCCCAATCGCTCCTTCATCCCCTTACTTAACCACTCTTCATGCTCTTGGTGTCCATTATTTCAATCTGAGGCTCCTTTTCTTTGTTTTTAAAATGGAGATGATAATGATAATACCCATCTTACAGGTTTCTTTAGAAGATAAAATGGTTGATACACAGTAAGCACTCAGAATAACTGCCTGTACCACAGTAAATACTCAGTTAATAGTAGTTATGATTATTGTTCTTATCGACTGAGAATGCCAGAAAGAGGAAGAGGGATAAAAACAAGGCTCAGGCCCCAAAACATCATCCCAAACCTCTAATACCAATTACATACAATGTAGTTTCTTGCTCATTTGTCGGTATCTCCTACGAGACGACGAATTCATTCTGTCTAGAAAATAGTAGGAAGGTAACAAATGCTTATTGAATTTCAAAAACATTTATGTCTAACTCTGTATCATATACTCATTTAATAGCTTCTTATGCCATTTCAATCAAATAGTGACTGGATACTTTGATTATGAAAATATATGGAACATAGATTATTTTTTTTAATCATGACTTTATCCTCTTCTCTCAATACTAAAAAATTACATAGGCAGAGCATGCTCATTCTCTAATGGAAATGATGCTCAAATATTTAACTTTCCAAAATGTCATATTTGAATCACTTTACCATCACATATGCAAAGCTATGTTAGACAGTCAAGACATCTGCTTCCTTGGCCAGAAAGTGTAGGCGTTCATGAAGATTGAAGCTAGAGATAGCAAATGTTAAAACAACAGCCTCCAGAAGCTGCAGGGTGGCCCACAGCCCAGGGCTGCCCACACTGGGGCCCTGCGACTTCTGTGTCCCCAGTCAGAGGGGCTGCCTTAGGTAGGAAGGTAAGGGGCTGCCTCCTCCCACCTCTCACACTCTAGATCACAAGGCCCTAATTTCTCCTGTGACCTCTGGTACAGTACCTTCTCCATTCAACTTTGTTCAATAGCACTTTGGTGGACTTGACTAGTTTTCACCCAACCACAGGCCCTCTCAAAGAAGTTCTTCGTGAAAGAGGCTGCGACACATGATACATAATCTTTAATTCCTTTTAAAAGAATTTTCCAGCTTTGAGATATAATCGACATCAACACTGTGTAAGTTTAAGGTAAACAACATGATGATTTAATACACACGTATATTGTGAAATGATTACCACAATAAGGTTAGTTAGTACATCCATCACCTCATATTGTTACCTTTTCCTGTATGTACGATGAGCGTGCATGCGCATGCACGTGTGTGGTAAGGATTTGTAAGATCTACTCTTTTAGCAACTTTCAAGTCCATGATACAATATCGTTAACTATAGGCACCATGCTGTAATTAGGCCCCCAGAGCACATTCATCTCATAACTGGAAACGTACACATACTAACTGCCCACATATCCCCCACTTCACCCACTCCCCACCCCCTGGCAAATACCATTCTACCCTCTGTTTTCATAAGTGAGGTCATACAGTATTCGTCTTTCTCTGTCTGACTTATTTCACTTAGCACAATGCTCTCATGGTTCATCCATGTTGTTACAAATAATAGCATTTCCTTCTTTCTTATGGGTACACACACACACACACACACACACACACACACACACACACACACTACATTTTCTTTATTCATCTGTGGACAGACACTTATGCTGTTTCCATATCTTGCCTACCATGAATAATGCTGCCAAGAACGTGGGAGATATCCCTTCAAGATCCTGATTTCATTTCCTTTCAATATATAACCAGATGTGGGGTTATTGGATCATATGGTAATTCTATTTTTTTCATTTTTTGAGGAACCTCCATATCATTTTCTGTAGTAGCTGCACTAATTTACATTCCTACCAGCAGTGTGGAAGGGTTCCCTTTTCTCCACGTCTTCATCAACACTTGTTATTTCTTGTCTTGGTAATGGTCATCCTAACAGGAACGAGGTGATATGTCATCGTGGTTTTGACTTGCATTTCCCTGATGATTAGTGATGTTGAGCTTATTGCTGTTCATGTTCATGTACCTGTGGGCCATTTGTATATCTTCCTTGAAAAAATGTCTATTCAGATCCTTTGCCCACTTCTTAATCACAGTATTTATCTTGGGTTTGTTTGGTTGTTTTTGTTTTGTTTTGTTTTGTTTTGTTTTTGCTATTGAGTCCCATGAGTTCCTTATATATTTCAGCTATTAATGCCTTAACAGATAGCTGTGTAAATATTTTCTCCCATTCCACAGGCTGTCCTTTCATTCTGTTGATCTTTAATTCCTTGAGAAAGACAAGCTACAGTTTAAGGTTTCAGAAAAGGGGGACACTGAATATGAATTTAGGGAGGTGGCAGAGGGTGGACTGGGTAAGGCTTCATGAAAAATTTCACACTCGTTAGTTTTGATAAACCGTGGAAGATGGACAGAGTAAACTAAGATGAGTAGGAGGCTAGGGTAGAAAGAATGGTCATTAGCAAGGCCAAGAAGTGGAAAGACCCTCAGGTGCAATGGAGTGTATCTGGAGAACAGTCTGCTGCAACCTCAAATGAACAGATGGGGGAACAAAGATGAAGATGGATGATAATGACACAGCATGAAGGCACACTCCACTCTGGGAGTCTGGCAAATGTGCAAGTGAGGAGCTCTGGAGGATCTGAGCAGGGGAGTGAAAGCTAACCACGCAGTCATTTGCACAATGGTTTGCAAAGGGACACCGGTAGAGGAGAAAAGTTAGATGGCTACTGGAATGTTCTAAGTAAGAAGGAAGGAGGTGTCAGATTCAGAAAATGAAAAGATGGGAAAAGACAGAACCAAAAAGTCATTGTGAACCATCAAAAGGTGAGTAAGGCTGCAACCTGGTGAACCCAAAAAGATAAACTGTTATCTCTTCCCCCAAGTAGCTAGGCAGAGCATGACCAGGACTCTCAGTTTAGTGCAAGGAGTGAAACAGCTATTGTTTATTGAAAGTCTACTGTGTGTCAGAGACAGTGCTTAGTGCATTATATACTTTATCTCATTTAAGTCTTTACGTCAAGCCATTCCAAGAGTTGTGCTTTATGATCACCAATTTACAGATGAAAAAACACAGATTCACAGAAGTAAGATGACTCACCTATGCTTAGAGAATAGAGAGTAAAGAGGATTAATAACCAAGAGCTATTAATTAGAATAGCACCTATTTGCCGGACACTGGGGAGCAATGACCAATGGAGAGACCATTCCTGCTGCTATATTCAAACACAGACCTGACTTGTAAGCTCTTCCCTTTCTTCCTCCTGCCCCTGCTTCCACTCGTAAAAGAAGTCCCTGGTCTGAATTGGTTAATAGCATTTGACTATTGCCACGTTGTGCTTACACTGTGGATACTAAGCCTACTTTTTATTTTTTAAAAATCATGATTACTTGGCTGAAAAATGTTTTCACTTTTTCTTTTAAAATGTTGATAATCACAGGAAGCTACGGTACTTTGTGCTCAACTGTTTGTTATTTATATTTTAAGCAAGAAAAGCTGGTACCAACTCTCAGATCGACGTAAAGAAGCAGTTTACATCAAAACTCGGGCCTTCTCACTCTTGCAGTACTACCTTTCCTGAATCAAAACAATTTTGATTCAAAATAATCTGCCAGATGTCAAAGTACAAAGTGCCAAAGTCTAATTTATAGGAAGGTACTTAATTAACTTGAACAGATTACACTAGAAAGAAAAATCCATCAATAATTTGCATATTTTTTATATTCAAGATATTAAGAATTGAAATGTACATGGGATTCTATGACAATTAGAAAACTTTGCCTCATCCACTTAATAAATATTTATTGAGCACTAAGCCGGAAGCAACACTATAAGTGCTGTGAGAGATACAGAAATTACTAAAGCAGGATACTATTTCCAGGTGTTTCAGTGTGGTAGAGCATAAGACACAAGGAAAACAAACATAATTCTAGTTTAGGTCATGTGGTTGTTGGAAGACAATTCTCCATGGGTCTCTTGCATTTTTGCATGTATTGTGAGTGAGGCACTGACTTTCCTTTGTTCTGAACTCTCTTTTCAAGGATATTTCTATAGCAAACAGCTCTGGAGGACAGAGTGGTATCCCCCTTAGGAGTAAAGGGCAGTTTTGCTTACAATCCTGAAAGATACAGTGTCTCTTTACAGAGCAAAGGGTAGGCATGCTTACAGTCTGGTATAATAATGTGTCCCTCCAGAACAAAAAACAGATATGTTTCCTAACCATTATTAAAGATTTGGGTTTCCTGAACTCAACGATCCTCTCTGGTAAGGCAGTATTTTGTATGCAGTAATGGAAGCTGGCCCTCTTCATGTCACCTATGGGACCAGAGGCTCAGGGAATAGGTGCAAATAAGCTGAGACTCACAGACTGCTGTTGCTATGAGTCATAAACTGTCCTTTGTCTCTGACTTTGGAGTCTCATGTCTTCTACCCACATCTATGAAACTGTGTTAGGCTAACTTGCTGGCTTGCAAGTAGGATAAAATCTCAGTCTCGACAGTTCTTGACAGCGGGAGGTTGCAAAAATGGCAACAAATTCATTCCCTTTCTGCATCTCTGCCCTTTGGTATACCCTCTTATGCTGACTCTGGGCTTGGCCATGTAACTTCCTTGGCCAATGGGACATCAGAAAACATGACGCAAATAGAAGACTGAAAAGTACCTATCCATTGAGGCTTACGCTCTTGCTGGCTGTTTTTAGAATTTAGTTTTCATGTGAAAAAGCCCAGGCTAGCCGGTTTGTGAGAATTATGTGCCCAGTGTCCCCCAGCACCTCAGCCAAGAGCCTCACAATCACCAGACATGTGAACAAGGCCAATTCATGTCATCCAGCCTCCAGCCAACAGTCCAGTTAACTGCTGGAGTGAGAATGAATCCAGCATTGATCAGTAGGGCTGACCGACCAGAGGAACTGTTCAGCTTCTAGGTTTTGAAGTGGTTCGTTATGCGACAAAAACTAAGAAAAGGGCAGAGGACAAGGGAAAAACTACTTCTAGTACAATACCTATATTACAAATGCCACAGGGCTCAGTGTATGTCTGGTTAAATATTGTAACTCCAGCACTCAACACTGTGCCTAGAAAAGAGCTAAAAGTGCCCACTGTTCCAGCTTTGTTTTGGTTTCTGCATCTGAATACTTACGACAAAAGTCACTTAATTTTCACCTCACAGGCAGGTTGTGAGCTTACAGGGACTGTGTATGAATCTAGCAGGGCACACGGTGCAAGGGAAAAAGCAGAATTCTCTCCTCCAGGAAACATGTTCCTGTGTGTGAAAAGCAGCTCTTCCACCTACTATCTGGCAGTCATTGGGTGGGTCATTTAAACATATTGCACTTCAGAGGTGCCTGGGTGGCTCCGTCGGTTAAGGATCTGCCTTCGGCTCAGGTCGTGATCCCAAGGTCCTGGGATGGAGCCCCGAGTCCGGGCTCCCTGCTCGGTGGAGAGTCTGCTTCTCCCTCACCCTCTGCCTGCTGCTCTCCCTGCTTGTGCTCTCTCTCTCAGTCAAGTAAATGGATAAAATCTTAAAAAAACATATTGCACTTCAGTTTCCTTAACTGCACCATGGGAATAATAAAGCTTTCTTCGCAAGCTTTGTACCACAGGTGTTATAAAGGAGGCCCTCTCTGAGTATCGGGGCATTGTGGTAGAAGAGATGAAAGCCTGGGAGTAGCAGTAAACACTGTTAAAGGCCAACAAGTGACAAGCACTTACTCACACGCTTTCTCTCTCACATACACACATGTACAAAATCAAACCATTTCCCAAAGTTAAATTAAAAAGCTAACTGGCAGAGAACTAAGAGGAGGGAAGCTAAGTAACAACAGGACTATATTGTGGTCTATAGGAAAACAAAACTTAGTATATTATATTATTATATAATTTGCCTGTGTTGTATAGAACAAGCCAAAGTATGTTGTTTGAAAGCCCCCTGAATAATATAACCTTTCTGGAAGATGAATGCCCGACAATGTGTGAGTGTATAAAACGTAACATTATACTAATGCACCTAAAAGGTCAGTTTTCAGATATTCTGCTTCATTTCTGCAGTTGAGAATTAAATCCCTACTTTTTATTTATAGACATTTTAACTACTTTGCTCTTGATCCTCTACCGTGCTAGGTTTCATCATATTTAAAACACTTTAAAAAAAAAGACTTTCTTTTATGATTTGGCATCTTCAAAAATTCTGTTTAACTGCTGGTTGGCAATTGAGTGCATTGATATTGTCTCTTAGACATCAAAACCAAGATTATTATTGGAATTATACAAATCAAACCAAGAAATTACTCATGGGCCTAAGATGGTTTTCTGTAGCATTTTGAGACCTTGGTAAGGGAAATTAAAAAAAAAATCACAATTTCTATTCTCATTTATATGAGATATGTATGCAAATTTCTTTTTCTACCACTTAAATCATAGGAAGTACTAAATAAATGGCATTTAGTTATGGTTTAGCTATTGTTAACTATAACCATACTGTATATTTTAATCTTTAAAAAAGAATAAACAGGCAAAGACATGAATGGAACTAGAGAGTACAATGCTAAGTGAAATAAGTCCGTCAGAGAAAGACAAATACCATATGATTTCACTCATATGGGGAACATAAGAAATAAAACAAATGATCATGAGGGGGGAAGAGAGAGAGAGACAAACCAAGAAACAGACTCTTAACTATAGAGAACAAAGGTACTGGTCACCAGAGGGGAGGTGGGTGGGGGGTTGGGTGAAATAGATGATGGGGATTAAGGAGCGCACTTGTTGTGATGAGCACCAGGTGTTGTATGAAAGTGTTGAATCACTAGATTGTACGCCTGAAACTAATATTACACTGTATGCTAACTATACTGGAATTAAAATGAAATAAAATAAAATAAAATAAAGCAACAAACATATCACCATGTCTCATTAGCCACTGACAATCAAGCTCTAAAGTTCTACCAAACAAGATCATATGCCTTCAGCAACACACACTTATCAACCATAAACGGCCATGACGCCAATTGTATCTCTATCTCTGGAGCAAATAGTTGGAAAGCATTAAGACAAGAACATGCATAGAAAATAAAAAACCAGAAACGCTACATATTAATGGACATTTTAAATTTTAACAAATTGTTTTACAGATTGTCCTTCTGATCCGGAATCCAGAAACATCCTCTCCCCCAGTTCACACCCCCATCATGGGGCACTACAATGCCACACTGCCTTACCGTGGGATGGTATCAAACACCCCTCAGCTCAAATGCGAAGTCTGATCTCCACTGGAGGGACATCCAGGTGGCCAGACCCGGGAAGATCCCACCAGAACCCCAATCTCATTCTGCCCCAGAAAGGCCCCCAATATTCACAAGGTCTGGGGACTGCCATCAAATGGACTGGTGGTTGCATGCCAGTTCGGGAAACTTTGTCATCCTCCGTGTATGGATATCTTTACAGAAACAAACACACTACCCCAACTTACCCGGAAATAGTCGCTGCATGCTGCCAGGACTGCCTTGTGAGCATGGAATTTCTGTTCCTCGGCAATTAGGGTGATATCACAGAGGATGCCGTCACTTCTCTGCTGATTCAGCGCTGCCAAGACACTATCGTTGTGAGATTCCGAGTGGCAGAGCCTCTGGCCTGTCAGCATTTCTTGAATACTACGAAAGAGAGCAATCACATCAACACTCTTCCTCTCGCCAGCCCCTGCCACCCCCGTATGACCTCACCCCTCCAGCACCAGTGTGGGCGGTGCCGATCCCAGCTCGCTACAGGAACGGGACATTCTTGTTCCCACTTCCTTCTCTCTACTCCTCTCTTACCATTCTTTTCTCTAATTCTCTCTTTTCCTAACCCCCTCAGGGTGTCTTTCTCTTTCTTACTAGTGCTTCTCTTTCTGAATTTGTGTTTTGGTGTGTGTCCATCTGTGTCTGTGTATTGGCCCATGTCTGTGGGCCTGTGAGCTTCTGCTTCTGGGCCTCCATCCCCTCAATACGTGCATACATCTCTGAGGGCAGAGCTTTCTCTGGATGTGTATCTGGATGTGTGTACCTATGTGACTGTTTCTTCTCTGTGACCCCCCTTCCCTAACTCTCTAATTCCTTCTCTACCTTTGTACCACCCGTGTGGGGTTAGTGCAAGCTCAGAACCTCATCACCACCATGCACTGATCTAGCACAGAATCCATGGGACCTACGAGACTCATTAGAGATAAAGGAAGTTGCCAAGTCTCCCCACAGGTCACAATGCTACATTAATACATAAAACAATACTGAGTAAATGTTGGTTAGAGAAAAAAGGGCTCCCACTGACCATTCTGTGTAAAAGGCAATTAATTAAACCATGACAGATGATTACTAAACTTGGGAAATTATGTATCATGGGAGAACATCAAAAGAAATGTCATGGTAAATGAAAAAAATCTAAGGCTGATTAAAAAAAACAAAATCTTGCCATTTGTAACAATGTGGATGGAACTGGAGGGTATTATGCTAAACGAAATAAGAGAAAGCGAAATCAGAGAAAGACATGTATCATATGACCTCACTGATATGAGGAATTCTTAATCTCAGGAAACAAACTGAGCGTTGCTGGAGTGGTGGGGGGGTGGGAGGGATGGGGTGGCTGGGTGATAGACATTGGGGAGGGTATGTGCTATGGTGAGCGCTGTGAATTGTGAAGACTGCTGAATCACAGACCTGTACCTCTGAAACAAGTAATACATTATATGTTTAAAAAAAGAGAGAGAGAGAAGATAGTAGGAAGGGAAAAATGAAGGGGGGAAATCAGAGGGGGAGACGAACCATGAGAGACTATGGACTCTGAGAAACAAACTGAGGGTTCTAGAGGGGAGGGGGTGGGGGGATGGGTCAGCCTGGTGATGGGTATTAAAGAGGGCACGTGGCTCAGATGGTTAAGCGTCTGCCTTCGGCTCAGGTCATGATCCCAGAGTCCTGGGATCGAGTCCTGCATCGGGCTCCCTGCTGCTTGGGAGCCTGCTTCTCCCTCTGCCTCTCTCTCTCTCATGAATAAATAAATTTAAAAAAAAATTTTAAAAAATCTTTAAAGAGGGCACGTACTGAATGGAGCACTGGGTGTTATACGTAAACAATGAATCATGGAACACTACATCAAAAACTAAAATGATGTAATGTATGGTGATTAAGATAACATAATAAAATTAAATTTAAAAAAAATCTAAGGCTGAAAGTAAAATACATCTTATATTATCAGCCTTCAATCTCTGCATGTGGTCATTGTACTACATTTAGGAATGACTATACAATTTTATTTTCTGTTCTATTTTTTGAAATTGCTAAATTTACTCATTGTGAAATTTAGCCCTTCTCTCCTTAGCCCATTTTAAAACATTCATCCTATGTCCTTTTAGAACTCCTAAGTAAAACCCCAGATCTTGCCAAAATAATGTGCAAGTGATGCCATAAACACATAATGCACACTGAATGTGTAGTTAGCTATGAACAACTCCAGCCTAGATCTATAAATAGAGTCTCCACAGTGCTCCAAAATCTCAGGAATGGCATTAGACCAGGATGAGTGAGCTGTACCAGTCACAAGTTACTCCCAGAATGAGAACAAGGGCCATCAAGCCTATTTCTGGCCTCTGGACTCTTCTCAAGGCTGAGGGAAGATACCATGGCGATGACTGAACACCGTCTCTCCTATCCTGACAACTCCTGCATTCACTTCTTCCCTCTCAATGTGAAAGAGCTGCTCACGGGAGCCAGGGAGTCGCCACTGGCCCTAGTCTGCATGGTCAGTGTATTTAACAAAGCTCTGCCCAGCCGGGGGTGCCAGTTGGCTGCTGAACTGCCCTTCAACCCAGACCGCCGCCTTACATGGAACCAAATGCTTCCTAGGAAACGCAGAGTACAGCCCCATAAGCTTTACTGGACATTTCTGACTGGGGAGCCTCAGAAATATCAGAACTATTGAAAGAAAAAAAAAAAAACTTGACAGGAGGTGATGATATGGGAAGTTCTCGTGGGAAGGTGGGAGGATTATTTTCAGTTGAAACGCAGCAGTGAGTTTTGAAATGGTTACTGTCATCGAATATTCATCTAGCGGCTCCAGCTAGCGCAGACATTTAAAATCAGTAACTGAAAAGCACATTCAAAAGCATAAGTAACTATTTAATACAAATTTCTATGCAAAGCCTGGAAGGGAGATTAATTAGCATCCCTCAATTAAAGAAATAAGGGAATAGAATAGTAACAGAAATAATGTACCAGCTAAAGTAAAGCTTTAGCATAGTTTTTGAAAAATCTTTCTTAGAAAGATGACATCTTTATATATTTCACAGTCTTCCCATGTTCCGTGAAGTATTCTTAGTGATTTATAATTATTAATTCATTAATAATCATCCTAACAACCCTATGAGGCAGGCACTATTCTTATCTCTGTTCTACAGATAAGAAAACCAAAGGTCCAAGATCAGGCATTTTGGGAACCTATCGCCAAGAACACAATAATGTAATTCCCCTTCCTGCTTAAAAAACAACAACAACAACAAAAGACAAAACAAAACACAATGATAAACTGTGAAGAAGATCTCAAAAATCTCTGATTGCAGGGGGAAAAAAAGTCAAAAAGTCCGTATTAACTCTGTATTTATAGTATGCATAGTTATCCCAAAATCAAAGCTGCCTTTTAAAAAGAATACACATGAAGATAATAACACGAGATAGTGACAAGAAATACCTGAAATCAGGCTTCAAAAATATTTCTTTGCACTGCAACTAAGATAAGTTTGGGTATAGAAAACCAGATTCTAATTATTACTCATTTATTTGAAACACTCATTACAAATTTATTTGAAACACTCATTACTTTTCTCTCTTTTAATACCACCTTGAGTGCTAAATAAATGTATTTTAAAATTTCATTTTTAGTGGAACAGTAGAATATGTTAAAATAATTGCCTTAAAGTGTTTCCTTACTCATTTTCCAAATATAGTGCCACGATTCGTGTCCTTATTATCAAGACTGAATCAGTATTTGCATTTCAGGTACCTATTGACAGTGAATAAATCTCACCAGGGAAAGAGCAGCTGTAAACTGAAATTTGGCAAGGAATAAAGGGCTTAGCTCTGAAACAATGGTGATGCTGCACAATTTCACAGGATCATTCAGCTGGGCTTGAAATATTCAAGCTTCAAGAAAACAACATGCTAAATATTTAAGGCAACACTTGGCACAAGATCTCAAATATTTTGGAACCAATATGTTAGGAATCTTTAAAAGCAGAAACAAATACTCCAACATTTGGCAAGAAATAAAGGCCGATTAATCAACAAGTCTTTATTGTATTCTGAAAGTAACTTCCCACTCAACTCTCAGATGTAAATCTGCAAAAGACTTCAACCCTCTAAATGTTAAAGCATGTGTGACCACGGCACACAGCTGGAAAGTGGCAGGCCCATCTGATGAGGGCAATGATCATAAACAAGGAAGGAGGTGAATCAGAGACTATAAAGGACCATGTCTAAATTAAGGTGAGGAACAGATACACGCTTGCAAATGGCTCCGTTGACATCTATAATTTATAGCAAATCAGCACACTCAACCTCCCAACAATGTCCCTCCATTATTCGGGAAACAATGAAGAAGGAAGGAAAAGAATATTCCTAAAACTTCCTAAATTACTGGGAAAAAAAAATACACAAAACATGAAGCACATTTCCCAAGGGTATACAGATTTGAGTGTCATCCTAAAATTGGGAAAGATCATCTGTGGAAGCAATGTTGCCACCTTAAAACTCACAGGTAAGTGCAGAAGGTGACCTGGCTTCCCCAGTAGTCTTTCCTCTGAGGGATCCCCTAGAATTACACCCTCCAATACAATAGCCAATAGCTACAGGTGGATATTGGCCACCTGAAATGGGCGTAATCCAAATTGAGATGTGTTGTAAGCATAAAATGCACTCATGCACTTGATGTCAGATGTAGTACGAAAAAAGAATGCAAAGTATCTCATTAATATTTTTATACTGATTCCATGGTAATATAAAAATATTTGCGGTGTCCTGGGTTAAATAAACTATATGGTTAAATTCATTTTACCTGTTTCCTTGTACTTTTTAAAAAATGTTAACTACTTGAGAATTTTTAATTATACATATGGTTCACATTATGGTCATATCAGACAGTGTACAAGTTCCCAGGGGGACCTGTCCCTCATTCCTTTCCACCTGAACTCTATAAGGGCTTCGGGTAGCCCCTCAGGCTGCTGAGGAGCATGGCTGTTCCCGCATCTCACAGGGCACAGCCTCTGCCAGTACCACATGGGAAGCCCCAGACTCTCTGAGCAGCAGATTGCTCTTTCGTGATGCCAGGGAGCATTTGATTGGCCATATGTCAGCGTTCAGTAACAGGGAGATAAATAAATGAGCTCTCAGGGATCAGGACTCTTCATGACTTCAAGTCTTTAACTTTCATTCTGGAATTGATGGCAAAAACTAAAAAAAATCAAATGCAGAACACAATGTTCCTAACCCGGTACATCCCCTACTCTGAGGGAAGCTCAGCCAGAGTGCAAATCACTCCTTCTAGTTTATAGAGTTAACGTTTTTGATAGAAATCTCACAGGGTCTCATTTACATAAAGTAAATTTTGACTGAGTTTAGTCAGTTTTTAAGATGGAAATTCCAAAACAGCTATCTGGATTTTAAACACCTGCATTTCAAATTCTAAAATTAAAGTCATTTTCTGTATCAGTGTTTACCTACTACTTAGATATACAAAATATATGCAAGTCGTTTTCAAGTAAGGCCACCAATAAGGCATTGAAAATTATAAATCAAATGCAGGCATTTCTCAAATAGACTACACAAGAAAGAAAAGACTGAACAGAACAAACCTGACAGTACTAGGATTATTCATGATTATCTCAGTTCAATATACTGATGAATTATCAGGTGAGTGCCCTAGTCACTTCAACTCCACAGTCAAAATATTTCTATACAAATTAAAAACATTAATATTACAACAGCCCTATTATTTAAGTGGGCAGGCTGTTAACCCCATAATGGAACTCAATTTTCTTTTTTATAGAACACTTTACTTATTTTTTTTAAAAGGATTTTTTTTTTTTAAGATTTTATTTATTTGACACAGAGAGACAGCCAAAGAGGGAACACAAGCAGGGGGAGTGGGAGAGGGAGAAGCAGGCTTCCCGCAGAGCAGGGAGCCTGATATGGGGCTCGATCCCAGGACCCTGGGATCATGACCTGAGCCGAAGGCAGACGCTTAACGACTGAGCCACCTAGGTGCCCCTACAGAACACTTTAAAATTCGTAAATACCTTAAAATGAATGCCAAACAACTAATAGCAATGGTCAAAATAATAAGCAAAGAGGACATAATATGCTTAGAGAATGATTAAGAAGTCTTTAATTATACACAAAGGAACTTAATGATAAATGAATAGTTTTGTTTCATTCTTCCCTTCATTCATTCACTCAACAAACATTTACTTATCCTATGCCAGGTACTGTGCTAGATACTGGAGATCAAATGGTGAACAAACTAAACTTTGTAGCAACCCCTGTGGAACATTCAGTTTAGCGAGGCAGTTACACACTTGTCAAATAATCTGGCCTCCCAGAGGAAGTAATGTTGGAGCTGGGGGGTGAAGGATGAGAACGAGTTCCTGTGGCAAAAGGGGAGAGAAGAGTTTTCCAGATGGGGAAGAGCAAGTGATCCCAAGGTAGGAGGGAGCATGGCCCTCACACAGAATGTTAATTGTTCAAACCCTGAGGACAAGGGAGGGCCAGGTGCAAGGTCTGGAGCTCAGAAAGACACTCGGCTAGAGGGGTAAAGCTCAGACTCATCCACATAGAGAGGGTAGGAGAAGCACACCCATGTCTCCAGAAGACAGTGCAGAAACAATCAACAATCAAAGGTTGCTGAGAAGAAAGATAATATTCAAAATACAGAAGGATGGCTGGGCTCAGTGGTGGGAAAGGACTGCCCTTTGAGTAGCAGGAGGGAGGGAACAGGTAGACCAGAAACAAATATTAAGCTCTTAGCATTTTTTTTTCCTGGTTCGTTGAATATAAAGATTTGGTGGATCCAATCTCTGCTGGACGATGTAGCCATGGAAACAAGGATATCTGGGTTCATCTGGGTTGGGATATTGTCAGGCAAATGCAACAAAAATGCAGGAAGCAAGAGAAATTAAGGATTCAAAAGAGTCCTTGTAGAATGTAAACTGGGTAAGCAGGGAAATGAGGGAAAGAAAGGGATGATGGGTTGGTAGAAAGTAGCAAGGCCAGGAGATGAGACATTGCAAAGAGGTCAAAGTTCAACCCTTGTGGGGGAAGGTAAACCAGCAGGCTAGACAGAGAGGAGGTCCTGGTAAGAGTAAAGTGGCTGATATGGTGATCAGAAACAGAGCAACTACTGGGGGTTCAAGGTCCAAGGGGTGACTGTGGGAGTGGATCACTCAGCAGAAGGAGACAGGTTCCGGAGATAAGCAGGTTGAAGACCCCAGGTCACCAAGTTGGACAGATTCTCAATGCAAACACTGAGGACACTGGGAAATTGTAAAGGGTTTGTGATGAGGAAGAACACTGTAAGCCGGGTGCCAGATGCTCAGCAGATGAGGGGAAATGACCCTGACAACAGTGGAGAGGAGAGAGGGGGAAAGAATCGAAGAGCACCAGCATGAGGATGTCTTCATTGTATTTTGTTACTGTTGCCTTCTCAGACACCCAGCTGGAGGAGGAGTAATGATGGAGAAGCAAAACTATGTCCCAGGCAACAACAATCTCCTCTACCCAGACCCCAAATACATGAGATGTGAGGAGATAATAATGTCACACTTGGCAGGGCGACAAGAGAAGTGGTGCCTCAGGAGAGGACAGGTCTCAATGAAGTCAGCAGGTGAGAAGAGCCTTTTGGGGTGACAGAGATGATACAGCAGAGCATACAATTGTGGTGCAACAGTTGCTCAGGGGACAAAGGAAGTTTGAAAGGTGGGGAAGGGAGAAGTCTGCATCACAGCAGAGAAGGAAAGACCATTATAGAGATCCTGGTGCAGTGGAGGACAGAGGGCAATGGGATCAGAATTGATCAATAAAAGCAGAGATGGCAGATTTAAAGTAAAAATAATTTTGAGAGAAATGCACATAGGTCCCAGTAGCCAGAAATAAACCACTTGGCTGAGGTGGTGGCAGATACCATGGTCTCTATGTGCTACGGTCTCTATGGCTGGATGCCTATCTAGAGAAGGATTTCTCAACCTCGGTGAAATTGACATTTGGGGCCAGATTGTTCTTTGCTATGGGGAGTTGTCCTGCATCTTGTAAGATGTTTAACAGGATCCCTAGTATCTACTGACTAGATGTCAATAGCACCCTCAACCCCAGGGACCACCAAAAATGTTGGCAGATACTGCACAATTGTACACTGAAGCAAAATTGTCTCCCACTGAACATCACTGATCAAGAGCAACAGACTCAGAGCTGTACCGGCTGTCGCAAGGCCTCCCTCCATTTCTTAACATATTTTTGGAAATGGTCAACTCTAACAGCTTCAGAGTTGTGGAAGAAAGCTGGTCTCATCATTTCATAGATATACCCAGTTCTTAGTTAATAAAAAAAAAAGTATTTCCTATGTCTCATACCCCTCTTATTCTT
The DNA here is from genome assembly GCF_037043125.1 of Eumetopias jubatus. NCBI lineage: Eukaryota > Metazoa > Chordata > Mammalia > Carnivora > Otariidae > Eumetopias > Eumetopias jubatus. Next base: position 63,034,063 of record NW_028274812.1, read on the forward strand.
TGCTTTGAAGATCCTTTTGACTGTTTCCTCAGAGGATGATAGAGACTTGCCTCCACCAAAAATATTAAAAAAAAAAAAAAATGCCCTGTACTTTCTTATTGACTGCACCCTCAGTTTTGGGAATGTGCCAAGTTTCTTCCTGCCCCAGAGCATTTCCGCAAGTCATTCCATGCTTCAGATCTCAGATTACAGAGCCTTCTTCAGGAAAATGTTTCCTTATTCTATCAACCCTGTACTTTTCCTTCAAAGCACTTTTCACAATTTGCATTGTTACTGGATGTGATTTGCTGACTGTTTCCCCCAAAGAATATACATTTTATGAGGGCAGGAACCTTATCTGTTTTATCCACTGATGGATCCTCGGCATCAAGTACACTGCTTGGCTCAATAAATATCTGTTAAATGAATTATTAAATGTTATGAGTGTTTTGAGCATACATCTCACACTCCCCAAAGTGACTGCTTTAAAGGGGATGATAGTCATATATAAGTATAGTTATCTGTATAACTATACTTATATATACCTTTATAGGTATATATACCTATACCTTTATATACCTTTATAGAAGTATACTTTTTTTTGAGATATCCCAAATAAGAAAAGGACAGTAAGTCGTATCATTCAAAGAACCATGGAATGTACCTAGGTATGACCAGTAAATAGATCACAGTGGCTAACCCATGTGCTACAATACTAAACTCACACACACTCTGACTGGTTTGCTTAATTCCTTCACATATGTGTTGAGCCCTGCTCTGCACTCAGCCCTAGGATGCACAGTGTGACTATTTCAGGGCTCACGACACCAAACAAGGAAGCATCCTAGAGGGCCAACCTCAGGCAGCGTTCAGACGGCATTCTCCAGCTGGGTTCCTCAGGATCTCAGCCTTAGCAGTTTGAAAGCATTCCAGCTGAATAAAAAGACAAGAAAGAAAAGCACAGTGAGCTAAAGGCAAAAAAAGCACACTCTGGGCCTTCATGATGCAAATGCTTTGGAATCCCAAGGAGGCACCCAGGGGAGTTTTATAGTCAAGATTCAACATTTCGACTGAAAGCTCTTTCATAAGCAATGGTTCGGGATGTTTTTAAGTTTTTTTCACTTCGCTGGAATTTCAGGGACTAAGTAGTAAAATGTGCCTGAGAACCAACAATAGCTAAATTAAGGGTTACAGTAAAAATTAAAACATCGGATGGCCAAAGAGAAAAAATAAGATTTGATAAAATAAAGCTACGAAGGTCTTAACTACAAATACTAGTTGACTTGTCCTTTATAGCAATTTTACTTTCATCCAAACATGAATATTAATCATGAATAGGATTAACAAATACATAAATATGATTAAACATGAATATGAATCATGTGTGTCTTGGCTAAGTATTTACAGAAGGATAATTTTCTTTTTTTAAAAGTACTTTGAGTATTTTTTTAAGATTTATTTATTTTGGGGGTGAGTGGCAAAAAGGCAAAGGAGAGAGTCTTAAGCAGACTGGGCGCTGAGCACAGAGCCCAACATGGGGTTCGATCTCATGACTCGAGATGCTGAAACCAAGAGTCAGATCCTAACTGATTGTCACCCAGGTGCCCCCAGAAAGATAATTTTCTATTCAAGAAGCAGATTTCTGGAAACTAGATGAAAAAAATAACACATAGAGAGGATGAAAATTAGTAGGAAATGGAAAACAGATTCTTATAGGAGCTTTAGGATTAGCATAACTGGAAATAAACAATAGAATAAAGTCGTCAGGCTTGAAATAGCTCCTTGGCTATATACTCTCTTAATCCCACCCCCGCCCCCCACCTCACGGGGCCCCTCCCAGCCTTTGTTTTCAATCACTGATGTAACTCTAAACAGAAAAGTAAATTATCCGAATGGTCTGGGACGTGGTCCATGAATCTGCTTTACAACTCTTCTTTGTGGGTCTAGCTCTTGTTTTCTAATACACTCAAGTGGCAAAATTAATTCTAATCTGGATAATCTTAAACAGGGCTCCCTTCCGCCTCAATTTTATTTTGAAAAGTATAACAGTAATATATTAAACTGCACCTATTTCTGCTAATTCATATAAAAGAGAGAGCTATGATTTCCAACCTAACTAAAATATAGTATTTGTTATATTGTATACAGACCTGCAGTTGGTATGGCTGTATAGTAATACATGTGGATATATCACAATTTAAATATTCCATTGTTCCTGAACATTAGGTTCTTTTGAACATTTTCATACAATTGTATTTTTTATTTCTGGTTTTCTTTAATTATAGAAAATAGGATAAAAAAAGAAAATAGGATGTCTAGACTTACATTTTGTCCTAATTTAAGTTTTGACAAACCTAAAAATGAGCATCATTTTCAATTGATCCAGTATGACTGAGCAGTACAGAGGCTCAGAATTATTCAAGGCACGTTGTTTAATTAGCTGAGAGACTTTCTTAGCAACCTATCACTGCTACAGTTTCTTTCCAGAATCTAGGTTATAAACTCCAGGCTCTTACAGGCTAACATAAACACTAACAGAGATGGACACTTGAACTTTAAAATGGCAAAATAATATTTACTATTATAGAGAGGTGGAAAAAAAACCCTTATCTTTCTGAAAGTCTTATAAATGCTCCCAATAACTGGACAAATGGAGAACAAGAATCCTAAAAATTAAAATAATCCCAAATTAAAGGACACATTTAACTTGATATTTTTCAAACATTCCAAATATAATTAGAAATCATAAGATAAATTAAATTCCCTTACTATTTGGAGACCAACTCACTAAATTAGCTCTCCTCAGTAATTATCTAATTAGGGGCACCTGGGTGGCTCAGTCAGTTAAACATCCGACTCTTGATCTCAGCTCAGGTCTTGATCTTAGGGTCGTGAGTTCAAGACCCACACTGGGCTCCACATGGGTATGGTGCCTACTTAAAAAATAAAAATTAAAAAAATAATAAAAGAAATTATCTACTTAGAATAGTTTATATTCTACAAAGTTTAGTGAAATGGACACCATTTTAAAGGTGAATTAAAATGAATTAAAGGATGAGTCACCTCTGAAAAGGCTTATTGTTATTTCTTATTTACTATTTTTACTATGTTATTTACTATTTACTATATATACTTTTATATAAATTGTGTCCTTGGATTATAATCTTGGTTTGGTATAAGCAACATTTGTTTTTATATTTTAAGTTTATTAGCTATACTTTATATTTTAAGTTTCCCTTACGTGAAATGTGTCTACTTCACTCAGCCAGACCCTTCTCCCTCCTCCTGCTTCCTTGCATTTTTCCTATGGGGGGCGGGGAGAGGGGAATGTGGATTTCTTCCTAACTCAGGGCGCTTACCTCTTCCCATAAGCCCAAGGAGATCCAGGCCAGTCTCCTGCCTTTTCCTTCCTCAGAATCCAGACATGGACTCAGGGCAAGACCAGAAATGGATTGCAAGGGCCCCAGGAGCAGAATGATGAGAAGAAAGGCTAGCGTTGGTTTTCAGGTGTCTAGCTCTCAGGGCTGCTCACAGCCCATTAGAGATATAATCACACAAACCCAAAGGGTAGTGCTATATGGGACTGGAAGCATATGAGGTAGTTCTTTCTCCGTGAATTAAGAGTAATTACATTCAAGGTCCCTTTCTGAGCCCAAAGGCATCACAGGATGACTATTCTATGAGTTCCAGAATGTACTCATCTCAGCCTCCCATATGCGTGATCCCCAAACTATGAAGGTAACACATTCCCCTCCACAAATGAGCCTTTGTGATCACCTGCATAAAGAGCATGAGATTCTGATCTCTACTTCCACTTGGGGCAGAATGCTCCTCCCAGCCTTGCCTCACTTTAGGGACCAGCACTCCTGAGGTCGGACATCTCCCTTGGCTCACCTTTTCCCTAAACGGGGTCCACACAGGGTCTCCACCTCAAGTCCTGGGCATCCACCAGTCAGCCCAAGATCAAATTAAACCCCTGGGGAACACCCCCATCATCAGTGCTATACCTTTAGGATAGAATTCAGATGTAGCTTGATCAAAAATACCTCCAAAGTTTCGGAGATTATTTTGAATGATTCATAAAATAAATATTTATTGAGAAACTACTTTTTTATGTAAGGCCCAGAGCTGAGTTCCGAGGAAACAATAGCTAATACGTGAGTTCCTCCTTTCATAGGGCTGACAGTGGGCCATGGTGGACAGCATGGAGTGACTTGAGAGTATTTTAGCCTTCACAATCATCACTGATCTCTTCTCAAAGCCATCCCAAGTAAGCACACCACCCAGAGCACAGCGTGCTCTGCTTCACAAACACAGCCTCGCGACCAACTCCTAGCCCTTTCCTTCTAAACAAAAGGCTGCCCTCAGCCCCATCCTGGCCACTGCCAGGGCCCATATAATTCATTCTTTCATCATAATTGTGATAAATGCAATGGACTCTAAGCACAGTTTCCCCATCCTAAAAATAGTAACACCTCCCTCGTACTATTGTTGTGAGGATTAAACAAATGGAAATTCTCAGAAACTACCTGTCACATGATGTCAGCTGTTATTATTGTTGTTGTTTTATTGTTATTTATGATTATTGTTTTAATACAGCAGAGGACTTGGCTCATCCTGTGTAATCAGGGAATGGATTTCCCAGAGAATGGAACATCTGCGCTGATCTCTAAAAGGTAATTATTACCTGGGGGAGTGAGTAGGGGGAAGAGTTGTTCAGAGGTACCCTGGGCAGAGTCAATAGCCTATGCAAAGGTCCTAAGGCAGAAAGAAGCAGGAGCCTATTAGAGGCCAGAGGGCACACCACACAAGCAGTATTAAGAATATTGGTCTCAGGGCACCTGGATGGCTCAGTCAGTGGACCTTGTGACTCTTAATGTCAGGGTCATGAGTTTGAACAACACATTGGGCAGAGAAATTACTTAAAAAAAAAAAAAAGTAATATTGGTCTCTATCCTAAAATCAGTGGGAGTCCACAGAACATTTTAAAGCAAGAGACTGGCACGATGAGATTTGCATTTTAAAAAGATGGTTCTGGCTGTGGTTTGAAGGTTATTGGAAAGGTGCCAGAGTTCCCAAAGGAACAAAAGGGAACCTCCTAGTCTTTGGCCCACTGTATAAGAGTAATCAGCAGTTCACAAAATTAACCTCTCCCCAACATCAAAAGCCCTCTGGTTTCCTGTCTGAAGGATAGCATCTACTTGCCCTCATCAGATATTATCCTGACCAAAAATGCCAAGTACTTGTCTCCTGGGCCTTATACATGGTTGGCACTAACTCATTGGTTGGCTGACATTGAATTCCCTGTTCAAGTGGGCTGAACTCTCCCCTTCTGTGATTGGTAAGTTCAATGGTGGTATCTAAGGAGAAACCTTAAGGTAGGGAGAAAGAGAGACCAAGTGTCAAGTTCCTTATCTCACCAGACCCCAGTCGGTCTCCTCATATGCATGAACTTGGTACTTTTGTAGAGTGGACACCTGGTATTATGCCTGCCCAGCCTCCCACAAGGTTCTGTTGGCAATCAAGCACCTCCCACCACCAGGCCTTCACTAATTGAGACTAACCCCAAGCTGAGCTAATCAGAGCCCTTCTCTGGGATTCAGAATTGGAACCATCAGTCTCCAGATCAGTGGGGTTGCTCACTGGCGCATAGAAAACAATACAGGAAATGATATTGGTGGCTCTTTTTATACTAATCCTATCTCTACTTAAAATTTTGACATTTTGCATATCATCAGTTTTGAAACATTGCATTAAAATATTATTTACTTTGAGAAGATCTGGTAGATATAGACAAGGGAATATAACCCAGCCATAAAAAAGAATGAAATCTTGCCATTTGCGATGAGGTGGATGGAGCTAGGGAGTATTATGCTAAGTGAAATAAGTCAGAGAAAGACAAATACCATATGATTTCACTCATATGTGTTATTTAAGAAACAAATGAGCATAGGGAAAAAAAGAGAGAGAGAGGGGCATAAACTATGCAACAGACTCTTAACTGTTGAGAATAAACTGATGGTTAGCAGAGGGGAGGTGGGAGCGAGGACGGGTGAAATAGGTGATGGGGGTTAAGGAGTGCACCTGCTGTGATGAGCACCAAGTGATGTATGGACGTGTTTAGTCACTAAATTGTATGCCTGAAACTAATATTACACCGTATATGTTAACTGGAATTTAAATAAAAACTTAAAAATAATACAAGTTAATATATGAACCTTTAGGGGGATATTGCACAATCTATGTATGATAGATTGTACTTGATTAAAAGTTGAAAAATATCAAGGTCTTATTGAGACCACAATTAAATAATCTTTTAATCTGTATAAATCTCATTTAAATAAGTGAAAGTAAGATGCATGCTTATTTTATAGAATTTAACATTTTTATCTGCTTAGCAAAAATTGAAGCTGAACAGATGATTTATCAGGTGAAACAATTAAACCAGATATTGGTAGAACTGAATAAAATGCTGCAAAAACTTAAAAATATGTATATTATTTACCTTGATCACTGAGTTTTCCAGTACTCTCTTAAATTCTGCACCTCACCTGTCTCGTCTTAGTCTCAGCTCTGTTTTCTGCCATGTGGATTAGGAAACCAAGAAATTATGCAGGGGAAAGAAGCAGGTATACAGAGAAAAAGAGGCAAGAGATGGAAAGAGAGGACACTCTGGACCTTCCATGCATTCCTCCCCCTGGGGATTCATGAAACAACGCAGATCCTCATAACAAATTCCTTGTTTATTTAAGCTAACTCAACTGGGGGTTAAAAGATTCCCAAGAAATTCAATTAAGGTCCTACATAAGATTTTGTTTGGGAAAAAAGGGAGGAACCTTGCTGCTTTAAAAACACAGGAGACACACATATTCATTTATTTTGAGCTTATCTGAAAACCTGAGCATCATTTAAATTTTAGCTATTTTAGCTAGTGTTTCTAGGGGAAAATGCACTCCAAGGACTCCCCAGAAACCAGGTTTAGATAACTAATGTACATAGATTTATGACATTTAGTGCTGTTTCCTCTACATTCTTTAAAAGACCAAGCTCCTAAAGACTCGGTTTTTTAACTGGTTTTCCACACAACAAGGAGGCAAATGCTATTTATGCCTGTGGCTTTGTGGTCAGCCACTGAATGTATAAAAATATTATTTTGGTAAAGAGAGAATTTGCTAACATCATTTAAAGGCATAAAATATATTTATAAAAATAGTTAAGAAAATGTGCTTAAATTTTAAGTGTCTTTTGATCAGTTTCCCAGCTCAGGTTAATGAACTTGGGAAAGAAAGAAAGGATTTCTTCTGTAGCATAACTCCTATAAAAACACAAGGTAGATACAATGCTTCCCATTTATCAGTGTAAAGATTGGCTGCGATACTTCTTTAAAACATGCAATGTCCCCCAAAAGTGTAGTAACACACACTTCAGTCTTTGTAGCTAAAAATACAACCAAATAAATGTAGCTTGCAAACACAAAATAAAATAAATACTTTACAAAATGGAGCCATAGGGGCACCTCGGTGGCTCAGTTGTTAAGCGTCTGCCTTTGGCTCAGGTCATGATCCCAGGGTCCTGGGATCGAGCCCCACATCAGGCTCCCTGCTTGGCAGTAAGTCTGCTTCCCCTTCTCCCACTCCCCCTGCTTGTGTTCCCTTTCTCGCTGTGTCTCTCTCTGTCAAATAAATAAAATCTTTGAAAAATAAAATTAAATAAATAATAAATAAATAAATAAATAAAATGGAGCCATATTCATATGTCAACTTGATGTCATGTGACCAAGGGCTAGTTACTTAACCTTTTTCAAATCTCAATTTTGTCATTTTCCAAAAATACAGATAATACCACCTTGTCACAGGGCTGTTATAATGCATGGCACATAAATCACAGGGTCTCAGTAAACATCAGTGTGTCTCTCTTTATCATACATACAAATATGAATCACACAATGAATTGCTCAGATGACAGGTATGTAGGTGAACTTTTACTTTTGTTTCATTTTTTTGCTAATGTAGTTTACATGTTAAGTATAAATTTTTTTTAATGCCAAAAATATGTATAACAGCAATCCTCCCAAGACTGTTCTTCTAGAATACTGTGCAGCTTGGGATGATTCTGGGCCCCCCTCCAAGCTCTCCAGCAGAAGTTTGCATTCATCTCAGGAAATGCAGCAAACATTTCTCAAAGTGACAGTAATTCTTCAACATATCAAAATTATTCACTGGCCTCGCCCCTAGGAAATGTTTGTTGGTAGAATCCTCTCTTTTACTGATGAGTTTCTTTTTCAAATAAAATCTGCTTGGTACAGAAGATTGATAAGGTTGAACCTTTATAGTTTTATTTTTATTAAAATGTTTCAGGGTTGCCAGAGCTTTGCTTAGATTTTTTTGAACATTGAAAATACAGTATTTTCAAAGGAAAAAAAAATCTTATTAAACCATAATAGTGTGAAAGGGAAAAGAAAAAAAAAGTATCTTATAGGTTACAAGCAAAAGAAAGACCAGATAGAGTAATCTAGGTTAATACAATTAAAAAATATAAGATGTTAAAAATTAAGCTACCTTAATCACACCACTTAGGTGTACTTGCAAAGAAAGCCTAGATGAATTAATTTTGGTTAATAAAATCAACAAGCATAACTAAACCAATTAAGTGTAATTAAGATATACACCAATCTTACCAATATATAAGAAGTTTATTCTTGTTACTACTGTGTATTTATTTAATAATAGTTTAGTATGATGCTTTTAAAAATACCTATTTTAGGGCACCTGGGTGGCTCAGTTGGTTAAGCGACTGCCTTCGGCTCAGGTCATGATCCTGGAGTCCCAGGATCGAGTCCCGCATCGGGCTTCCTGTTTAGCGGGGAGTCTGCATCTCCCTCTGACCGTCCTCCCTCTCATGCTCTCTCTCTACCATTCTCTCTCTCTCTCAATAAATAAATAAAAATCTTTAAAAAAATCTAAAAAATAAAAATACCTATATTAGGGTGCCTGGATGGCTCAGTCAAGCGTCTGCCTTCACCTCAGATCATGATCCTAGAGTCCTAGGATCAAGCACGGAGTCAGATTCCCTGCTCAGTGGAGAGTCTGCTTGTCCCTCTCCCCCTGCCCCTCCACCCCACTCATGCTCTCTTTCTCAAATAAATAAAAATAAAATCTTTATAAAAAAATAAAAATACTTGAGGATTTTAAAAAAATATTAGTTATTCTTGATCCCAGCAATTTATAGTAATTAAAGGGAATTATCACCAACTTTTTTTAAGGGGGGGAGGGACCAAGGGGGAGGGAGAGAATCCTAAACAGGCTCCACACTCAGCACAGAGCCCGACTTAGGGCTTGATCTCACAATCTCGAGATCAATGACCTGGGCTGAAATCAAGAGTCAGAGGCTTAACCGACTGAACCATCCAGGTGCCCCTCACCAGCTTTCAAGCAGGCAGAAGTAAAATGCAAGAGATACAGGGCTGATTTATAGGAAGAAAGCCAAGAGATTTCAAAAATATGAAACATAGCTATAAGTCTTTACTATGAAAAACTAGTTACATTAGATGATTCTTCAATAAACTGAAGGGCCTGTTGACCCCAATCAACAAATTACATCAAGTTAGTATGACTTAGAAGGAAATGTTACTTCTAAGCATAAAAGAATTAGGACACATGCAACAGTCCCAATCATTATTTTATTAATATATTACATATGGTGATAATTTATCTTTAATGTTTATTATTTCATAAATTGGTATATTTTTAATACCAGTAAGTTAGTATATTTTTCACACTGATACATCACTGTGTGGTGTCTAATAAATGATATGAGATATCCCTTTAGTCTGAAAGGCAAACATCTAAGGGTACTTCACTGGCATACTTTATTATAGAGAATATTCATTCCTGAAAATTAACAAGGACACTTGCCCTTTCAGAGAGTAAAGATAATTAAGCTCTCCCTCTAATAAAAAGAAATGAGATGACTTAACTGTAACATAAAAGGTCCAATGTGTGATTAAAGTGCAGTTTACTACCTCGATAGAAATTTAGGCCAAAAGAACAAAATTGCCCCATTCTTACAAAACCTTACAACCCTTTTAATATATAAAATAAAAGATTTAATCATTCACAACATAGTCCTGAGATCATAACTTTAAGACCTTTCTATTAAACAACTGCTATTATAAGTTTTAATTAAAAATAATCCGGGGGCATCTGGGTGGCTCAGTTGGTTAAGGGTCTGCTTTTGGGTCAGGTCATGATCTCAGGGTCATGGGTCAGGCCCTGCGTTGGGCTCCCTGCTCAGCGGGGAGCCTGCTTCTCCCTCTCCCTCTGCCCCTCCCTCCCCACTCATGCTCTCTCTCTCAAATAAGTAAATAAAATCTTTAATAAAAGTAAAATAAAAAATAACTCAAAATAATCACCATTTTGCCTCCTACCATGAGCCAAAAGCTTTCTTTGACTACTTGTACACTAAGAAGTACTTTCCATGCATGATCTCATTTAATCCTCTCCATAACTTTATGTGGATAATATTATTACTGTCACTTTATTGACAAGAAACCTGGTGAGTACGTAACTCACCCAAAGTGACAGGACTGGGAAGAAATTGATAGTGCTGGGGATTAAATCCTAGTCTGTGTGACTCCAAAACTTGCCATCTTAATGATTCTGCTCTACTCCCAAACCTTATCAAAAACCATAAAACTACTACTTTTACCAACATATCAAGATCAAAAATGTATAGATTCGATGAAAATTATAGAAGAAATATAACCAGTAAGTTCTTAACAATGTAAGACATAATTATGTATATAATGATAAGCTGAGTTATAATCCTATGAGAGAGGGGGGAAAAAATTAGAGAGGGGAAAAAAGTTAAAGACCTTTTGCAGACAGATCTCACCAAAGGTTGCCAGGAGACAATCAGTGTAAGTTGGCCCTGCACAATCATCCCAGATAAATAGAATGGGAGCAAGCAAACTCTATAAATTATGGAACACACTGAAGCATCAGTTGTTTTAACAAAGGTGACAGACAGGTAACCACACCTCTAATAGTTAGGAGAGTCAACATCCACGAAGCACACAGAGCAGAGCTTCCAGGCCTTCTGCACTATTTAATGGTGACATATTTGAAAGCAAAGCATCTACAGCCGTGCTTGGTACACAGTGGTACTCAATCAACATTAGCTTGACTCTCCTTCCCCGCCTCCTGGGTGGAAATATCCTGGATGGAGGGCACACTCTGCAGAAGTACTGATAAGAGCAGAGCTCGGAGAGAAACTGAACGTGCTGGATGACACAGTCAGCCTCAGGTAGAATCTGACACGAGGAGGTTAGCAGGGATCAAGAAATGTTCCTGTATTTCACTAAAAAATTAATTATCAGAATCGAGGAAGGATAACTCAAGAGTCACATGAGGAATTTATACAACTCTGAAGAGTTGTCAAATGCATGAGATAGAAGACGATTCGTTAATATTTTCAATATATAAAGTATTTACACATCAATAAGGAAAAGATGAATAGCTCCATAAGAAATAAAGGACAAGAACATAAACAGACAAATCACTGAAGTAGAAATATAAAGGAACAGTAAACATAAAAATGTTCTCTCTGGTTAGTAATAAAAATGCAAATAAATCAACAATAAGATGCCATTTCCTACCAATCACCTTGGTAAAGAATGATGATGGCTCATGGGAACAAGGAAAATGATGCTCTTATTCACACAGGCAGGTGTTTATATGGGTACTTATTCCAGAGGGCAATCTGTAAATATGTATCAAAGGCCTTAAAATGGGCAAAGCCTTTGATCTAGAATTTCCACATCTAAAAACCCACCCTATGGAAATAGATAAGTGTGCAAAGGTATATGTACAAGGGATTTCACTGGAGAATTGTTAATATGAGCAAAAACTGGAAGCAATCTGTATGTTAGGGAATGAGTTAGTGTTTATCTTACAATTAAAAACCAAGCAATAATTTAAAATGATGATGTAGATACATGCTTATTAACATGAAAAAATACATGTTTTAAGAGAAAAACGAGTAATAAATCAATATATATTATAGTATGTAAAACTGCATTTGTAAAAATACATATTTTAGATACTAACAATTACTATTGTCATGTGCAAGATTTTGAAACTTTTAGTCATCTGTATTCTTCTAATGTTTCTACAATAAACATACACTTTAATGTACGTTATTAAAAGCAAGGGTAGGGGTGCCTGGGTGGCTCAGTCGTTAAGTGTCTGCTTTCGGCTCAAGTCATGATCTCAGGTCCTGGGACCGAGCCCTTCATCGGGCTCCCTGCTCGGCAGGGAGCCTGCTTCTCCCTCTCCCACTCCCCCTGTTTGTGTTCCCTCTCTAGCTGTGTCTCTCTCTGTCAAATAAATAAATAAAATCTTTTAAAAAAAATTAAAAAAATAAAAGCAAGGGTAAACAAGAAAAGGAGGTTTCCATTTGTGTCCCAATTCAGTACTTACCAGGCATAACTTTAGGCAAGTCAATTAATTCCAAGACACAGCTTCTTCATAGACAAAATTGGGACAATAATAAACTATACCTCTCAGGGCCAGTTTGGGGATAAAACTAAAAGCAAAAAAGCACTTTCAAACTGTAAGGTACTTGATAAATATTGGTTGTTCTTACTAGCTGACAGAAAGTCCAATGAAAGACAACCCATAGTACATGCACCCTGATGTTTGTATCAGCAATGTCCACAATAGCCAAACTGTGGAAAGAGCCAAGATGTTCATCGACAGATGAATAGACAAAGAAGATGTGGTGTATATATACAATGGAATATTATGCAGCCATCAAAAGGAATGAAATCTTGTCATTTGCCACAGCGTGGATGGAACAGGAGGGTATTGTGCTGAGCGAAATAAGTCAATCAGAGAAAGACATGTATCATATGATCTCACTGATATGAGGAATTCTTAATCTCAGGAAACAAACTGAGGGTTGCTGGAGTGGTGGGGGGTGGGAGGGATGGGGTGGCTGGGTGATAGACATTGGGGAGGGTATGTGCTATGGTGAGCACTGTAAATTGTGTAAGACTGTTGAATCACAGACCTGTATCTCTGAAACAAAAAATATATGTTAAAAAAAAAAGAAGAAGATAGCAGGAGGGGAAGAATGAAGGGGGGGGAATTGAAGGGGGAGACAAACCATGAGAAACTATGGACTCTGAGAAACAGACGGAGGGTTCTAGAGGGGAGGGGGGTGGGGGGATGGGTTAGCCTGGTGACGGGTATTAAAGAGGGCACATATTGAATGGAGCACTGGGTGTTATATGCAAACAATGAATCATGGAACACTACATCAAAAACTAATGATGTAATGTATGGTGATTAACATAACATAATAGTAAAAAAGAGAAATGAAAGACAACCCATAAAGAGGCTGAAGAAAGAAAAATTGCTAAGACTCTCAGGTGACATCAGGAGAAGGGTGGGGGAAGGGCTGGTCCTCTGCACCTGCACAGGTGATCATGTGTGGCAGTGTAGTTGTCCTTCAGGGCCACTTTACAGGGAGGCCATGGTGATGATGAAGATGACAGCACTCAGTAAGTGTCCAGCACAGAAGTGCTTTCCTTACCTTCTTTAATTCATTAGGCCTTTTACTATCCCCTTTTTATGGACTGGATACTAAGGCATAAAGAGGTCAGGTAATTTCCTGAAAGCCACACAACTGGGAAGTGAAACTAGGCTTCGAACCCAGCAGACTGGCTCCAGAAGCCATCCTCTTAAACACAATTAATACTAACAAAGGTGCTAACAAAGGGAATATAGTCCAGAACACAGTCACACCCTGAGGTGCTGAAGAGATCAAGACCAATAGCTGTGAGGACAAAGTACCAGGGCTGGAGAGCTAAGGCAACATCAACTCCAACTCGAAATGAAGGAAGTTTCCAGTAATCTAAAATGTCCAAAGAGGGGCACCTGGGTGGCTCAGTCAGGTAAGTGTCTGTCTTCGGCTCAGGTCATGATCCCGGGGTCCTGGGATCCAGCCCCGCATCCGGCTTCCTGCTTGGCAGGGGGTCTGCTTCTCTCTCTCTCTCCCTCTGCTCCTCCCCACTGCTCATTTTATCTCTCTCAAATAAATAAATAAAATCTTTTAAAAATTTTAAAAAAATAAAATGGCCAGAGAAAGAATAAGTTATTACACAAGGTAGTATCTTAATCACTGGAAGTCAAAAACGGGACTGTAACACATCTGAGGCTGTTCTGAAGGGAACTCAAATGGCCCTAGGCCTACCTGACCCACAGAAACCACCAGCAGGGGATTAGGACCTGCAACCACCGCTGGCTGGTACCTCCCAAGGAGGTGCCTGCTATGGCTGAAATGTATCCCTGCCAAGTTGACACATCCAAGCCCTAACCCCCATTCCCTCAGAATGTGACTATGTTTAGAGGTAAGGCCTTTAGTGAGGTAATTAAGGTAAAATGAGGTTATCTGGGTGCGAGTCCTTATGAGAAGAGGTCAGGACACATGCAAGCACAGAGGAAATAAGCGTGTGAGGACAGAGCAAGAAGATGGCCATCTACAAGCCAAGGAGCCAGGCCTCAGAAGAAACCAACCCTGCCGACATCTTTATTTCCACTTGCAGCCTCCAGAGCCAACAGAAAATAAATGTCTGCCGTTTAAGCCACCTAGTCTGTGGGATTTGTCAAGGCATCCCTGGCAGACTAATACAGTTCCCGAGCATGCGCACAGCCTGGTAGGAGTGGGGCCTTGCCATCATTCTGCTCCACGGTGGACATGAGCCTTCTCCAGCCACTGCTGACTCCATCTGCCAGTCTCTTCCGAGCTTCTTCAGCTCACAGGCTGTGCCATGCCCACTGACCACCCTGTCTCCAGGGCAGGGAAAGCACATGCTCTGCTCAAAGCTGGGCCACAGGTGACTCTGAAAAGCTACCAACCTCACAGGAGCCCTGGCCTCACGCAGCTGTCTCTCCACTACTGCTCCCCAGGAGTATCTGGCTCCCTGCTTTCACTTTTCCAGTGAGTGCTCACCTTCCTCCATGCATAGCCCCCCTCCCCCACTCCTTGAGGACATTCACTCTGGGGAATTGCACAGACTCCTGGGCATATAGCTGGGTGTTGCACCAAAGCCCTCTCCTTCCTAGGTTTCATAAGTACTGTGGGGACCCGAGCACAGGGATGAGGGCCCAGGGTGTGGAAGAACTGGTCATATGCCTAAAGTACCTGCCACCTTCCAACACTCTGTCTCCAGGGTCAGCCTATGTGCACCTGTAAGCTTTCTGCCTAACTTCAGGTGATTATCTTCCTCAGGGGGTGCCTTCTACCAAGCTGCCTTCTATAGGTAACCCCACCAGTCTGTCACACAATGACCACAAATGTCCCACACTGTTTCCAATTCAGTCCTGCTACCTGATCCACCCACAGAAGGGAGGAACCACCACCCATCTCCACATGCTGGGGGATGTGGGCACCCAGCTGCAGCCAAGATACCCGGGTATGTGGCCCTCAAATGAATACAGGCAAAAGCCCTCAGCCATCTGATCATCTCACTGTTCTGCTTAAAAATGTAGGGATAAAGTCAAATTCCCTTCCAGGGTCCCCTGCCAACACTTCCAGTACTGTGTCCTGCCACTTGACTTCCTGTTTTCTGGTCGGGCATGAAGATCTGCTCATCCATGCGGAACTGTTCTCTCTCTTCAGGGCACTGGTACCTATATCGAGCTCTCCGCCTAGGACTTTCTACCCCTCTGCTTTGCCTGGTTAGCTCCTATTCATCCTACAAATCTCAGATGTCACTTTCTCTGGGGGAGCCTTCACTGATCCCCCCAGGTCTGAGTTAATTACTCTCATACATGCTCCAATAGCACCTACGCATCCATACAGCATAATCAGCACTCTGTGTAATTACTTGTTTGGGGAGACAGAATCTATTGCCTCAGCCTCATTTCTACCCATAGCTCCAACCCCAGGCAGTGAGCTCCTTAAGTGGGGTGAACATTCACCTGAGCGGTAATCACAGTTCTGCCTACTGTCCCTGTGTAATTACTAATTGCACCCCCCAATTGTCCTCTCTTGTCTCCCAGTTTGTATGACAAATTATTTGGTCATCCTGTCTATACAGGCAGGAGCCACATCAATCTTGCCCCCTGTCCTGAGCCCCTTGGGACAACCATTATGCTCACAAAATCCCCAAAGTCAGAAAAAGTAAAAGTACAGTGTATCTCCATTTTAGAATGAAGAACACGAGATCTTAATGCCAGATTATCCACATATATTGAATCACACTGTTTTGGTTTATATTATGAAATTCATGCCCTAGGAAGATGGCCTGAGAGGCTGACTAAAACATGGTGTTTAAGGCAGCTCCTTCCATGACATTAGCACAGCCCTTTTCAGCTCTCACTTTAATTTAATTTCTAGCTCTATCACTCATCTATGAATAGAAACATAAAATGCTTGGATCAGTTACACTGTCTTGTCAAAATAACCTAACCAGCAATTGTAACATCCTAAGGTGCTTTCAAAAAAATTTTGCCATAAAAACTTTTTATTAAAGAATTTCTTCTAGCATACAAATTATTTGTATGATAAATAATTGTATGGCAAAAAAAAAATCAGTGTGACTCATTTACATTATTTTATTTCATTAGAAAACTCTCTATGAAAAAGTTCTTCATCAGACAGTAAAGGAACAGTCTCCTCTGATTAATGATTGTCTTTTAACAGATAGAAAATATATAGCTTACAGTTCCCATAATACAGTTATATTATGATCTAGATACAATCCAAACTCCATTTTCAAATAGAGAAACAGTCTTACTGTTGAATTTTAAAACACAGACTCTTCATTCAAATATCTCCTAAAGGCTTAATATATTTCCAGTAATCACTGAACAAGATGTGATGGCAGACACAAAAGAATTAAAAATAGTCTCTGCCCTTCAAATAACTTACAAAGTAAGACATAACGTCCACATTTGCAGTATCCTAATGGTATAAGATATTTTGAATTTTCTTGGATTGAGTGATGTACAATTTTTTTTCTCATTTTAGATTTCTAAAATTGAGGTGGCACCTTAAATCGATATATTCATTAATATACTACTACTTTTTCCCCTTGAAAAGCTGATGTGTATCTTCTATCTGCAAGAAGCATTAGAATTGGGGAAGCACTATAGTGCAAGTGCCTAAATAAGGAGGCTAGGAGCGCATGTACTATGACATTTAATTCTTACCATGAACTAGCAACATAAGAATTAAATGGGTCTATTTTTCAGAAGAAAAAAGCTGAAGCTGAACAAGCTGAATTGCTTAAGGTAAAACAAACAAACAAAACTGGTAATTGGTCAAGTCCAGACTCAAACCCAGCCCTGTCACACCCTGCTGCACCACACTGCCCTTCCAAGGTCTAGCTGGCTGTCAGCTAGAATGATGGAGGGAGGCTAAGTGGAGGGGCCCCGAAGGATGCAGAGAGAAAGGAGACGGCTTTCCAAATGAGAAATACAACACAGGCAAAGACTTCTGAGCTATGCTTTGGTCAAAGCAGACCCCTATACCAGCTGGAGAAGGAAACAGACATGTATTCCATCTGCTATCTTTAACAGGAAACCCTTTAACCGAAAGTTCTACTTCTACCCATTTTACTGATAATGAAATTGAAGTTGAAAAAAATTAAGAACTTCATGAAGGTCACACAACCAGTATGGAAGCCAGGGTGAAAACCTAGGCAGTCTACCTCCAGAACCTACCCTTTTTATTTTTTTTTTTTAAAGATTTTATTTATTTAATTGACAGGGAGAGAGCGAGAGAGGGAACACAAGCAGGGGGAGTGGGAGAGGGAGAGGCAGGCTTCCTGCCGAGCTGGGAGCCTGATGTGGGGCTCGATCCCAGGACCCTGGGATCATGACCTGAGCCGAGGGCAGTCGCTTAACCAACTGAGCCACCCAGGGGCCCTGGAACCTACCCTTTTTAAACCAGTAAGTTCTCCTGTATCTCCAGCTAGTACAAAAGCTTAACTCAGGAGCCTCCACACTCTTGGGTGTGTTGAGTTCTCATCTGGAAAGCCTGGGATAAACATGCTAATTCTCTGAGACAAAATATTTGGTTTTCCATGAAAACACAGACCTGCCCAGAATGAATAACAGAGAATTTAACCATTCACTAACCATTTTCTCACTCTTGTCACAATGTAACAGACGTTTCAATATAACATTTAAATAGCATTTACCATATACCAGGAATCCTGCAAAGAAGTAAGACTAAAACAACTTCATAAAGCAAAATGTCTGGGTTTTTTTAACATGACAAGCAATAAAAGCTGTAACTTCTTAAAACATAATTTTCTTTAAAAAAAAAGATGTAAGGTAGAAGAAAAGAGGTGGGCATGAGGTTAAGTTCCATCAGCTGGGCTAATCAGCTACACATTAGCTGACATCTTAACTGTGACTTAAAGGGGCAGGGACTGTGTCCCATTCATCTCTGTGTTAGAAGGAGCTTTGCTCTTAGAAGTCTTGCTAATAAGTGAATTTTTATAAATTGTTCTGATTTAGGGAGCTAATGGGCTTTCACCACTGATGCAGAAGTTCCAGACACCTCCAAAAGCCCTTTCCTCTGTCAACTCAAAAGGCATCCTAAGTCTTTTACGGAATATGTACATAATCCTAACAATTTCAAGATATAAAGACCAAAAAGAAATGCAAATTTAATCTTCATTGAAAAATAATATCACTTTAAAACTCTGACTTTGACAAAAACCCTGTGGCTAAGGGTCTCCAATTTTAAGACAATATCCCATTGTCCTGCTTTAAACTTGAGGAGGTAGGTTCAGGACATACTACACCAAAATGTGGCACCTTGGAGTACTGAATTATTACAAGCTGAAGGAAGATGAGAAACCGCATGTGCAGGAGGGACTTTCTGTCATTCTCCAGAAGCAGGTCATAAAAGCCTGATATGAGACGTACCCACCCCATACACAGAGGAAAGGAACATCCTTATCTCCAACATGTCAGGAGGAGCCTGAACAAACAGGCTTTGCTGTTTCTCCCACATTACTACACTTATTTCATACCATGTTTTATCCTAACACGCTTTTCCAAGAATTGTCTCTTTTCGTCAAACTTGGCATAAAAAATGCCCAGATATAATCACTTCTTTGAGACTTCATTTCCTTACAAAGGTTCCCATGTCATGTAAAACTTACATCAAATACATTTGTATGCGTTTATATTGTTAATCTGTCTTTTGTTACAGAGATACAAAGACCTAGAACTCAGAAGGGTAGAGGGAAAAATATTTTTTTCCCTCTACCCACAGAATAGCTAAGCGGCAAGATGAGGCACTGTGAAAATATAAGGAGTACTTGAAATACTAAAATCAAAACTTTATACTTAACAAAGAGAACAGAGAATATTGATTTGAGCAAAAAATTTTAAAGTCAGTATATTTCATTTCAATCATCAGTGGGAGACAATTTTACACTGATTTTTTTTTTTTTTGTCCTTAGTTTTAACTAATACCACTAAGTACCTTTGAGAAATATTCAAAATTTGAGGGGAAATAAAGATAGGAATATTGTGCTTTCTATCCATAAAACCAATTGCACTGTGAAATATCTGTAAACAGTATAAAATCATTAATCTCACTGGGGAACTCTTAAGATACTGT
Source organism: Eumetopias jubatus (assembly GCF_037043125.1). Taxonomy (NCBI): domain Eukaryota; kingdom Metazoa; phylum Chordata; class Mammalia; order Carnivora; family Otariidae; genus Eumetopias; species Eumetopias jubatus. The sequence continues at coordinate 63,053,692 of NW_028274812.1, forward strand.
CTTATGAAATTATATGAGAAATGTCGTTAATAATTTGTACAACCGTGTTATGATTCAGTCAAGTGGAAAATATTTATTTTTTAAAAAATAAAAGTGAATTTTCTAAATTTCAACAAATTTGAAATGAGTCAACATTATATAAAAAGATGGTAGCAACAATGGAAATGGACTCAGGGACTCTGGATCTGGGTTAATGAGTAACAGTAACAAGTGTGGATAGATGTGAAAGAGAGCAGAAACAATGTAGCGGAAAGAGAACACTGGTTAACTCGAGTATCAGAGCTAGAGTTCTGAAGACCTGATTCACAAGAAGCGAAATGCAAGAGGATTTTCAGAATACTTACCCATCTGAAAATATTAACTCCCACTATGTACCACTCCCTCCTCTAGGAGACACAGTTTAAAACAAGACAGACAATGTCCCTATTCTGATAGAACTTATATTCTAGGGGAAAGAAACAGCAAATAGGCAAACAAGAAAACACTGGATAGCAACTGGGTGATACGTTGAATAAAACAGCATGATGTGATAGCATCAAAGAGCAGTTAGTGTGAATGGTCAGGGAAAACCTCTGAAGAAATGAAGTTAAATCTAAAATATCACTTGATTATACAAACATCAAAGTACTAAAGAATATTCCAAAGTCAGGGACAAGAAAGTTTTCCACATTATGTTTTATGATTTGAGACATGTTTTGAATTGCTACATGACTTTTTGGCATGAGTCAGAAGAAGAGGAGGAGAGTGGAGTCTGTTTTCTTGGCTCAGTCAATAGGCTTGGGTGAGCTCAAGAAGTGGGAAGATGAATCACAGAATAGTGTGGGGGAGGTCGAGGGGAAAAAAGGCTGTCAAATCCATCATGTTTGATATTTCACAATGACTGAAGTAGAATCCTTCCTTTATCAATCCTAATTTCCCCAAGGCACAAGAGCTAAGATCATATCATGTTGGGGTTCGATTTTAAGTTATTTTCTAATGAAGCTATTATTGCCCTTTGGTGATATCCTAGCCATACATGGGTTGTATAGTATACAGTGTTACATACTATTAGTGAAAATAAAGCCATCATGTTTATTTCATGAAGAAAGCATACCAAAAGTATGTCCCATGATTTCAATAACTATCACAGTAAAACAGGCTTGCCTGTTTTTGTATATCACAAAAATTTTCTTTACATCTCAGAAACCAATGTCTTAGAATATTTTTTTATCCATGCCATTAAAAAAAAAACAACTTTTGGTCTCTCTGGAGAAATTGCTAGGAATGCCATCTATAGTAATCTACCAAGCAGAGGATATGAACCTAATCTCAAGTTAGAAAGCAAGCTAGAAGCAGCAGAGCCAGGACTGGAATCTAGGCAAGTCTGACCAGAGTTTACAATCTCTCACCATGGACTATGTTGCCTCCAGTATTAGCAAGAATAGAAGGACTCCGGGGATTTTCCAGAATGCAAAATCTCTTTTATAATTGCTTAGTAATTTCCAAGATGTTGACTATAATAAATAATATTCTGGAAAATATTTTCAGCATAGCTCTCTCTCTTTTGGACCCTCTAAAATCTAGCCTTGGGTTCCAGAGAGGCATTTAACATGAGGATAAGAGTGCAAATGTTGTAGTCAAACTGTCTGATTTCAACTCCCAGCCCACAAGCAATAGGACCTTGGGCAAGTAAACCCCTCTGTGCCTCAGTTGCCTCATTCTGTAAAATGATGTAAATAACACTACCTACCTCACAACACAGGTGCAAGGATGGGTTTAATGAGTCAATATAAGTAAAGTACTAAGAATAGAAGACTAGTGCTATGAAAATAAAATCTATTAAAGTGATAGCTGTCGTCGTTATTATGCCAGAGTAAAAAGGGGGGCAGACTTCAGCCCTACCTTATCTCCCATCTGTACTCCTGAATTACCATCACTCTGTGTACTGAGGTCTAAGGGAAATAAAAGCCTCAAAGAAGGTGATGTGTAACCCTGTAAAGATTCCTGAAAGACACTGTTCATTACATTCACCATGCAGTGTCCTTTTAATGAGAATCTTGAGAGGGATTTCTTCCTAAACCTAGTATAAAGAAATGAATTATATCAAGCCCGTGAACAATCGATTTTGTTTTATTCATAAATACTTTAAATTAAGTAACTAATCTAATCTAGCTTCACATTTTAAAGTGATATCTAGAATAAAATGTGTTCCCACTCTTAGGAAGCGTCCAGAACCTAATGGTACGCATTTTTCTATTATTGTTCATGGCTCATGTTACGCCTATTCCCTCACTTTTTCCTTGGCCAGTCACTTCTCATTTAAGTTAAACTGTACCTTTTTTTTTTTTTTTAAATAACCAAGTATGAAACAATCTATCTGCAAGAATAGGAAAGGGACAGACAGGAAAATGTAAGAGTGATTATCTCATTAGAACCTATTTCCAGGTCTGTGTCCTGTACCCGGATCTCTGCTCAGCCGGGAATCTGCTTCTCTCTCTCTTTCTCTCTCTCTCTCAAATAAATAAATAAAATCTTTAAAACAAAACAAAACAAAAAAAGAATAGGAAAGGGACAGACAGGAAGATGTAAGAGTGATTATCTCATTAGGACCTATTTCCAGGTCTGTGGGAAAAGGGCTGGAATCTGCTTCTGAGCTTTTGGCCCAGGAAGGGCAAAAACATAGGATGAAAATCACAAATTTGGAAGTGGCCTTCCACTACAGGCCCTCCCCCATACTTTAATCTGCCCAATGATCAATATCATAAAAAAATTCTCCAGGTCCCTATGCCTCACAAAACAAAACAATAAAACACATGGAATAATTCCAAGTTCATAGGCAGTAAAATGACTGATTTTTGACTCAATAATTAACAAGTATCTGCTGAGTGCCCATCCTATCACAAGCACTTCGGATATATTGGCAAACAGAACAGATAAAATGCTTACCCCCCCCTCAAAAAAATGCTTACCCCATTGAGCTTACCTTCTATATAGGAAGACAGATCACAAATAATAAACATGACAAGGAAATAAATTATAGGGTATAAATTATAGGAGGGAGTGCTATGAAAAAAATCAAGTGAGGTAAATAAGATCTAGATGAAGGATTCGTGTAAAAAGTTAATTTTTATCAGAAACTGAAAATAAATACTATCTATAATCCTGAATGGTTAGATTGACTAGAATGGTATACATCAATTAAAACAAAATTAAAAAAAAGATTTTGCCCTAAATAAACTCACACTTTAAATGTCTGAAAAGTTACTAATTCTGTTGATTATGTCTTTGGTAAAATGAATCTTTTCTCATAAATCAAAATAAGTCACCCTATCATTTGTGTCTACTCTTATTTCCCCAGCCATTTGAGTAAGAACTGTACTCCCAGAAACTGTTAAAAGGCATTCCTGTGGAAAGAGCCAAGATGTCCATCAACAGATGAATGGATAAAGAAGATGTAGCATATTATGCAGCCATCAAAAAAAAAAAAAAACAAAATCTTGCCATTTGCCACAACGTGGTTGGAACTAGAGGGTATTATGCTAAGCGAAATAAGTCAATCAGAGAAAGACATGTATCATATGATCTCACTGATATGAGGATTCTTAATCTCAGGAAACAAACAGTGTTGCTGGAGTGGTGGGGCGTGGGAGGGATGGAATGGCTGGGTGATAGACATTGGGGAGGGTATATGCTATGGTGAGTGCTGTGAATTGTGTAAGACTGATGAATCACAGCCCTGTACCTCTGAAACAAATACTACATTTTATGTTAAAAAAGAAAAGGAAAAAGAAAAAGAAGATAACAGGAAGGGAAAAATGAAGGGGGGAAATCGAAGGGGGAGATGAACTATGAGAGACTATGGACTCTGAGAAACAAACTGAGGGTTCTAGAGGGGAGGGGGTGGGGGGATGGGTTAGCTTGGTGATGGGTATTAAAGAGGGCATGTTCTGCATGGAGCACTGGGTGATATACGCAAACAATGAATCATGGAACACTACATCAAAAACTAATGATGTAATGTATGGTGATTAACATAACATAATAAAATTAAATTAAAAAAAAAAAGCATTCCTTCTCTGGGCCGCACCCATACCTATAACCACAGAACCTTGCACTACTCAGGGAAGACCAGCTCATCATTCCAGGGCTGGTCTCAAAGGCTCTCAGACTGTGCTCTCAGCCGCCATTATTCTCATGTGTCCACTCTACGCAGCAATGTCCGTTGCTCAGTCTATCAGTGTGCATACTAAAGGGGCTCAAGCTCAGGCCAAAATCACAGACAATGCCACAAAACCACTTCTCTGAAGAAGCCACTGCCCAAGAGTGCCCTTTCCTAAAGCAACCCAATTCCTAAAGCAACCCAAATTCTAAGTGCCAGCACTGCCAATTCACCAATGCCACTGTCCACTCAGAAGGCCATAGAGGTTTCTTTCAAACAGTGCTTCTGTATCTTTCTTGCTCTTTGTAAAGAATCCCCCTCTTTCTAGGACTTGGACTTGAGTCTGACAATCTGGGCAGCAGACACTGTGCTGTACTTGGAACCAAGCCTTTGCTCTGACACTAGCCCACTGGGCTAGAACTAAGCTTGTAAGCTTTTATGCTCTCTGTGATCTCCAGAAGGGCTTTTGCTACAAGTTCTCCAGATACACCCCTATCTTAGGGTCCATGTTGGGACTTTGGATCTAAGGAAATTGGACATGAGCTTCTAGCTATTCAGAAGGGAGGCAGAGTTATGGGTTATGCGGCATCATGGTAGGCATGGGACAGTGCTACAATTAGCCTTGCTATGCTCTATTCACAACTAGCACAGAGCTGGCACAGCAATGTGCTGGTAACAGGGTAATAATTAAAAACAACAACAAAAAAGTACACGAAACTACATCAGAGTTCTCAAGGAAAAGCTTTCCAAATTAAAACGTTTAGGGTGGTTCATAAGAGATTTATAAATTCAGTACATAAATATTGGAACTATCTAATATAGGGCAGAAGTCATATCCTATACGTGAGAATTTATCAAAATAGTATTATATTCTTAGTGTTATAAACTTAAGAGTAAAGACAATCATTCTTTCAATGAAGAAAATTCTATCTGTCCATTAAAAACAGTTTTTCCTTCCTGTGACTATCTACTCTTCTGATGAAGAGCAGATCCAGAAGATTCCACCAGAGAAAACAGTATTTCTGATATTTTGCCACACATACCAAGAGTATGTTATAGAGTTTTCTGCCACCTCACAGATTTGGAAAGTGTTATGAAATCCTGAAAAAATTTCATGTTCTACCCCAACCTCACAACTTTCTACTAGTGTAACTTGGGCAAATCAATTAGCCTTTCTCAGCCAACACTGACTTCTCTCTAAGACGGGGTAAAACTACCTCCTCCATCATACTTCCAGTGACATTAAATGAAATGGTGAATTTAAAAGTATTCTCTAAACTATGAGGTACATGATGAGCATACAGCATCATCAAACTCATTCTGCTACTGTGGCAGATGGGGCATTTCTCTCCTAACACCCTGAGAAATCTAAGAAAACTGACTTGTTCCCCCAAAACAGCATTCCTCCAGATGCTATTAGATAATTCTATTTTGTAAAGAAGTTTTAAAAGACAACTGAGTACACATGAAGTTCATTATCTCTATAGAGGATTTTTAGCCAGAATATTTGAATAAAACCAGAATGAAAACATTTCATTATTGCCTAGGCTATCCTGGAGAATGCCTTTTATTCTGACACCTTGAATCTATGCTTGCCTCATAGGTAACATTTTCAATTATTTAAGCACAAGTTTATATTGCTGGTGTCGGCATGATCAGTAATTACCATCTTAATAATCACAGGCATCTGATTCCAGCTGCTCCCATCTTTGATATAACCATGAGCAACAGCCTGGAGGACAGGAACTGACAGAGAAAGAATACAGCCGGGGGGTCAAATTAATGCTGGTGTTGAACTAGCTTTCAGCAAGCTGCTGAAGTCAGAGATGCACACTGAAAAGTGAGAGCACAGATTGAGAAAATGAGTGTCCTGAGAGTTTTCTACAAAATAAAATATTTTCTGAACATGAGAATGGCTTTGGAATTTAGCTCTGAAGAAGCTGGTTAAATAAATCATACCTTCAACAACCTTCTTTTGCGTAATTATAAAAAGAAAGCATCTGCATACTCATTCCCTGCCAGATATGACTTTTCCCTTCCCCAGATGGTTGGGGTGAGTGTCTGTGCATATGGCAAAGGAAAAACGGCAGGAAGCTCAAAGTACTTAACTGTAAAAAGAAGGAGTGAGGCTTATGAAACACGTAAGACACGGTAAGGGCCATAAAACCAAAGATGACCAGCCAATGAATGCAAGGCCTCAGAGACCTGTGTCTTGGTCTCAGCTCTGCCACTGTCCCCCTGGGCAAGCCAGTTTGCTTTCTCTGGGCTTCTGCTTTCTTGTGTGGGAAGTAGTGACCCAACTAAATCAGTTTGGAGAGTTCTTTGCAGCCTGTGTGAAATTATCCAAAATCAGGGGTCAATAGAAATAGTTAAAGCAGATGTCAACCGGTGTATAGATGACATCTCTTTGGCAAAATAGTATAAAGTTTTTCCTTCTTCTTTGAAATAGAAGTAAAATTCCTACTACTGCATGGATTCTGTGTGAACACCACCAAGAGACCCAGACCTTTAAGAGACGGTTCTAGAATACCGAATCTGCATCTACCACAAACCAAATACATTTTGAGGAAAATCTGAGAAAAAAAAAAATGGCCCCATGATAGTCCCCTACCCCATGATGGGGGAATGAGAATATGTGTGTATGCACATGTGTGTACAAATGTATTTGTGGAGTGTGTATGTGTAGGTAGGTATGTGTGCATGTGTGTAAGGACGTGTATATGTGTAGAGATCCATGTTTGTGCAGGAGTGTGTGTATGTATGTATGTGTAGGTAGAGGTGTGTGTGTGTGTGTGTGTGTAGAGGGGAGGCATGAACAATTCATCTCATTTCTCTTTTCCCTTTTGCCTACTGTCCCTCCTCTAAATCTCTTGCACTGAGTGCTTAATTTAATTTTTACCAAGGCATGTGGGCAAGAAAGAGGTGAAACAGGTTGCCTACTTATTACTTAGGCCAGGTCAGAAGCTATTCTGCATTAGTGAGTGATTCTCTGCAGAATGGGGGCACCAAAGGATTAATGATGGTGGACTGGGATCAGAATCACCTGAGTAAAGGATTTTCGATCTCTCTGTGCCTTCTCTCTCCCTCCCTCCTTGAGATTCTAATATGACCCTTGGAGGATATTCTTAATGTGCACATGTGCACACACATCACAACTGCAGCAAATCACTGCTACTGATCTGCTGAGGTGGAATAAAGATTAAGGATTCTGCTGCTCTAACGCTTCAGACATAGCTTCTACCATAGCAGTACTTTCTAACTAAGGAAACACATAACCAGAGAGCAACAGAAGGTGACACAACATAACTCTGCGGAAAATTGAGTGAAGACTTCTAAAACAAGGGAAAACATTGTAACATAGGGCTAATCAAGAGTAGTTTCTTGGAGGAAGTCGCTACTGAACTAAACTTGGTGCACAGATCTTGAACTAAGGAGGAGGTGAAGAAGGGTGCCAGGCATCGGGCATGTACAGGACCAACCAGCTGCAGGGGGTCATGGGCTGGAAAGACAGTGAGGGGTGCAGTGTCGGTGCTGGGAGTAGCGCTAGGTGGGGTTGGCCAGGATTAGCAGGGCCACCTGACCTCTGGCCGCAAACAGCAACAGAGCCTGAACTTAGAGTAATGACTGTAGAGTCACCACGGCTGTAAAGCAGGAGAATGCTGGAAGAAAACATGGGACTGGGGAGGCTCCTTCAGATTCTGATGCCCAGGATGGCTCAGAGCAAAAGGTTCAAACCTGGGATCCAAGAACAGACTTCAAGTATGCAACAGCCCCTGCCAATATATGCCACTCTTTTTTCTGAATCCATATGCATACATGCATTTTGCACAAGAAGAAGGATCCACACCATTTATTAGATTCTCAGAAAGGTGTATGACAACCACTTCCCCTACCTGACCCATATCCCACCCACACACAACACAGGGAAACTAAGACTTCAGTAGAACAAAGTGTTACAAATCTTTCTTGGGGTCTTCTCATTGTTCCAATGGGGCAGAGGAGTAAAGGGTAAAAGAGAAAAAAAGAGCAGCTACATGGCACCATCCCAGGCCATCTCTGTGCAGCAGAGACCCCACAGAGGCTCCAGAAGGGAAGACTGAGAAAGTACTTTCCCAGGCTTGCTTTTTAGGAAACTGTTGGTAAAAGGGAATTTCGTGTACAAAGTTGGCTACAACATTCTGGCTTCACCTGAATGGTTTTATAATTACCACCTCATACCAAACCTCTTTTACATAATAAAATCAGTTTCTCAGAGCTATAGTTTTGTTTGGCTAAAATGCATCTAAGTCATTCAGGAAACTAATTTAAGGAATCAAATCAAGTTAAGTATGGCTAATTCTCAATGGGGATACAAACAGGCTTCCAAAAAAATAAATAAATAAATAACAATCCTCACACTTCTTAAGTCAAATATTGAAATTCACATCTGACCACTTCCTAAATAGAGAGCAATAACTATTTAGTGGGGATATTTATCAAAATTAATATTTTAGAAACTAGCATCAGGCCAGGTTTGAAAGAACAAAATATGCCTTTTTTGGTCTTTATTTTGCACCCAAAGTAGTGCTGACTTTTCAGACACTCCGGTTAAATTTAGTTTGTTATTGGAACATGCGAATCATAAAAGCTGTACCTTTAAAAGCATTTTCAGAAAAATTTATTTTTTGAAATCTCATCTGGTAAGCAAATCTTTGAAGAAGACTTGAAAAATTTGTTTGCAAAAGTATAAAGGAACTGACACCTAAGAAAGACTAATGAGCTATCAGTGGCATCCTAAAGTAAATCCTAAGGTGTTAATTATCTCAGATTTCCAGAAGGCTTCTTAACAGGAAGTATGTTCAGTTTTTGATTGTGCATCTTAGATTTCTATTTTTGATTGTGCACTCCACATCACCTATTAAGCTTTCCCTTCCTAAACTCTAACAATTTGTGCCTGTGTTAGAGATGCTTACATTAGGCCTAGATGACAGTCACAGATGTATTATGGCTCTGTCTTTCCTCTCTACCGTTCAGTAAGCGTCTTCACGACAGGGGGCATCTCTGACCTAGCTTCCATACAAAGTAGCCAATAAAGTCTGCTGAATGAATAAGCATGCATCATTTAGAGATTAGGTACAAATCTTACTGTACATTCTGGTGTGCAAGAAAATTAAGAGTTCATCTCCCTGTTTTCTTTTTTTTAAAGATTTTACCTATTTATTTTTCAGAGAGATAGAGAGAGAGCATGCATAAGCAGGGAGAGTGGCAGGCAGAGGAAGAGAGGCAGGCTCCCCGCTGAGCAAGGAGCCTGACTCGGGACTCAGTCTCAGGACCCTGGGATCATGACCTGAGCCGAAGGCAGATGTTTAACCGACTGAGCCACCCAGGCGTCCCTCATCTCCCTCTTTTCTATAACTGAAATTTAATTTCTATTCTACCACTTGGGAAGCTCTGTCTTCCTAGGGTTGCTCAAGCAGGGTTATGATATGATTCTGGGATTAACATGTTGGCAAAGGGATAGGACTGGGCTGCTGGGTGCCTCTGGGTGCCACGTCAACGTGCATACCTTACTCCACTGTCACTGGATCAACTGTCATTTTCAGTCCTTGACTTATGGATATTAGCAGCATGCTAATGCTCTCTCCTTGAATTATACTACTTCATTGGCTTCTAAGATTTTATTCTCGAGGAGGAAAGTTTTCCTCCTTCTTCTCTGGCTACACATTTTTTTGCTCCTTTGTGCTCCTCCCTCTTCTCTACCTAATCATTAAGTGCAATAGTTCTATGGGATTCAGTTTAATAATCTACTCTATCCCTAGGTAATTCCAACTCCAGTCAAAAATTGTTATCACAGGCCCAGAGTCTTCTATGCTATCCAAACATGCAATAACACCCTATTTAACATCTTCATTTGAACATCTCAAAGACAGCTCAAATTTGATATTGTCATAACTGCATTGACAATTTCCTTATCCATCCCAAACTGTTCCTCTTGTAGAATTCCTTTCTCAATGAATAGTACCAACATGCACCCAGTTGTATGAAATGTCACCATCACACACTTGTATGGATAAACACCACCATCCATGCAAATGCACCTTCCCCCAAACAGCTATATGGAATGACATCACCACCCACATGGATTTAGGTCTCTCCCTCATTCTCAATATCCAATCCATCACCAAGACCAGAAAATTTTACCTCTTAAACGGGCCTTACATAGTCTCTTCTCTTTCTCTATTCCTACCACTCCAGGCTGAGCCACCACCATCAACTCTGATCTGAACCAGAGCAATGGACTCCAGTGCCTTCCTATATACTCAGTGAGTGCCCTCGTCCAGTCTGAAGCCATTGCTAGCCTCCATGGAGGTCCTGTCACTCTCTGATTAAAACTCTTCTGCAATGGCTTCCCACTGTTCTTGGGATAAAGACTGGTATTGTGATAGGCCCATGTGTGGTCCTGCCCTTCCCACCCTCCAGCAGCACCTCCCCCAACACTGTACCTGGCTCTCTGCACGCCCTGTACCTTGTTGAGGCCATGTTTCTTCCCAACATTGCACTGGGCCCCCGCATATGATTTCTTTCTCCTTCACGTGAAGCATTCCCTATGCCCCGGCTTTCCCTTCATTAACTTCCCACATCTTTCAGACCCCTAACCCCTACTTTCTCAGGGAAGACTTCCTCACCACCCACCTTCAAAAAGGTCAAAACCCTTTTTACACTTTTCATAACACCACAAACCTCTTCTCAGCAATTATTTCGATTGCAATTTTACCCTTATTTGTGAGATCATCTGATGAACGCCCATCTCTTCTACTAGAGTGTTAGCTCCAAGATGATAAAGATCTGACCACTGACTCATCAGCACCTGGCACAGGGCCTGAGAGCCAACAGATGCCCAGTAACTACATGTTGAATGAGCATTCTTGACAGAATAGAGTAATATTAACAAGAAAATTGGCAACGCTTCTGTAAGCATATTCCAGCAGCAACTACAACACAAAATCTTTCATAGCTTTCATCCTGAAATGTGAGTATGGTGGCGGGGAGGGGGCCCACCCAAGCAGATCAGGTGTGGTCCATGAGTCAAAGCTGTTCATTCGCATTAGACTGAGAGACTGAATCGTGGAAATCATAGGTGGGGTCAAAATGAGACTGCCTACATTCTCATTAACGCCACATCCAGGGCAGGGTGATAACGGGAAGAAAGATTTGCTCTCCCCAATGAAAAGGGAGAAACCATTAGCTCCCCAGGCTCTCCTGCTTCTGCTTAAGAATAGCCTTAATAGTAAAGAGTAAAAATTTATCGAATGCCTACTTTGTGCCAGACAAGGAAACTTATGTATATTATTATACTTGATCTACATTTATACTGCAGAGTAGGTATAACTGTCCCCACAGTACAAATGAGGATCCTTGGTTCAAAGAGATAAAATAACTTTCCCAAGGCCAAATAACCAGTAAATGAAAGAACCAGGATTCAGCCTTGAGGTTGGCTGTCTCCAAAGCCATTCCCTAGACACACCCTGCTGCTGCCACTTTACTTAAAGAAAGAAAGGAAGCTGCAAACAGCCAAAATCTAGTGGCTGTGGGGAGATGCGTGCCTGGTGAACAATGCAGTCCAAAAGCAGTTTTAATATCAGTAGTCATCAAGAACAGCGAGAAAGGACTAACAACAGCAGGGAGTAAGTTGGATGTGGCGTCTGTAGCACATGAGAAGCGTATGGGAAGCCTGGATCCCAGAAGAAAAGTTCTCCATGGTGGGACCCTGTCCTGCTCCGGTCCCCTCTGGCAGGGAACAGTGAACCAAAGAGAGCAAAGGTCTGGTCCTGATGCTGGAGGGCCCTGGCCAGACTTGTGCTGTTTTGTTTCCATTACGGAACTAATCCTAGAACTTTCCTTCGCTATACTAGTGGCCAAAGAAACCCTTAATTTAAAAAACACAAGAAACAAAAAACAACAAAACAAACTTGGTATAAAGCAAATGTGAGAGTGTGTTGTTTTGAGAATACCCAACTTGGGAAAATATAATACAGATAAAATTACTAGACTCCTTTAAATAGCCAACTCCACGGGCTTCACGGGTTTTTTGTGTGTTTCTAAATAAAGTATGCATTACTTGACAAAGAGGCTTAGGAATCAGGCATACATAACACTGAAGGTTGAATAGAAATCAGTATTTCCTAAAAGCATGTTTATATACAGACCCTGGTAAAGGGAGATGGTTCACACCCAGAACAATTAGAAGGCACATGGGGAAATGCATTTTGAGACTGATTAAGCCATAGGTCTTTTAGAAAGAAGAGTGAGATAATGGAAGCCAAGTGTTTTTTTTTTGTTGTTGTTTTTCTTAGAATAAGAGAGTGAGCACAGGAACAGTGGGGAGGGGCAGAGGGAGAGGGAGAGCGAATCTTAAGCAGACTCTGCACTGAGATCAAGACCTGAGCCGAAACCAAGAGGCGGACACTTAACCGACTATGCCAGCCAGTCACCCCAGAAGGCAAGTTTTTAAAGATAATACTCCAACAGCATCCACAGGAAGGAATGGAAGAAAAAAGAAAGTGGCAGAGACAGACCAGTAAAGGAGCTACAGAACTGAGGACCTGAAGCAGAGAAGAGCAGCCAGCAGATCTGAAGGAGATAGGAGGACACACAAGATACCGGGGAGGAGAAACTGAGGGGCCCTGATCACTGAGTATTAAGACAGCACACTAGTTACCTGCAAGTAAGGTCAGACGCACATGAAATATGATAATATTTTAATTTTACACGAACACGTGGCTCCTTTAACCCACACTTGTTGAGCACTGTGCTAAGCACTGCTGGTACAGAGCCGGAGAAGATCAGTATTCGAACGTTTAGCAAGACAAATACAGATGCAGAATGGAGGCTACCTAGGATGGTCAGGGCATGGGAATCAGCATAAATGGATACAAGGATTAGCGAGGACCCAACAGGGAGTTACTCTGATCAGAGGGCTGCAAGCTTCCCACAAAGAAGAGGAGGTAAAGAAGGGACGAAAGCAGAGAGAGAACGTGTCTGTTCTGTAGAACAAGCAGCTCCCACCAAGAAGGCGTATACCCCGGTGTTTCGCCAGATACCACCTTGAATGAGCCAATTTGAGCCGGATTGGAGCTGAGGACCTGTGCAAAAGCCCCAGGAGTTGCCCTAAATAGCTCATTGTAATACTAAGATCTCTAGTGAGGGGGGTTTTCTACCATTTTGTTGAACATACAATGTGTGCACTAGCATGCTGACCTGCTAGGCATGTGCAGTGGAACCCAAGTGCCCCAGTAAACAAAGTACGTTTAAATTCTTAAATGTATCAAGCGGCCCCTAACAGCCTGAATAAAAGCTTCTTGCACCAACCCCAGAAGGAGACAGTGCTTTAAGAACTATCTCCCTGTCTCCTGACTTGCTGCAAATAATAAAAAACTTTTTGCTCAAACCGAGAGACGCAGGCTGGTCTATTGGCTGACACACCACAAGCCACACACCCTTTGCACTGGGTGATGCAAGGGAAGCTTCTGGGGTGACGGAAATGTTCTAGAAGTGGATTGTGTTAATAATGGCTGCCCAAATCTATATACATTTACTAAACATTATTGAAACTGTGCTTCAATACACTGGGGGAATTTTATCATATATACATTAACCCTTGGCAAAACTCTTCTTAAAAAGAGGTAAGAGCTGTGGGCAAAGGAACAGTAATACGGAGTATGGAGAACTGAGAGTCAAACGGGGGGCTGGTGGTAGGTGGCAGTTTTAAAATAGGGTGATCACAGTGGGCCTTCCCGAGAAGGTAACCTCTGAGGAAAGGCCGGAAGAAGGTGAGGGAGTGAGCCTGGGGGGAGCCAGGACAAGGAACACCCTAGACACAGGGAACCACAAACTATGTGCATAGGTCCTAAAGCAGAAAAGGAGGCCCGGGAGACCAGTGCAGGAGTGGACAAGGGAAGAGTAGAAGGTAAGGACAGAGGATAAAGGATGGTGCAGAGGGGATTCGTTCTTGGGAGGGAAGCTGTTGCAGTTTTGAGCAAAAGAGTAACATGCCCTAACTGAGGTGTTGAAAGGATCACTCCAGCCTGCTGTAGTGAGGAGACTCTGTGCAAGGCAAAAGAGACCCACTGGGCCCCTGCTGCAGTAAGGTAAGCAAGACGTGATGCTGAGCGGGATGATGGTGGTAGCAGGGCCATGGTGACATGGTGAGAAACCAGAAGGTTCTGGGGATACTGAAGGTAGAGCTGACCAGAACTTCCTCGCTGCTTGGATATGAGTTGTGAGATAAGGAAACCAAAGAGGGCTCCAAGATTGGGGTTTGAGCAACAAAAGATGCAGAGGCTCTGGATGAGGCAGGTTTGGAAGAAAAAAAATTTAAAAGCATGTACTGAGGGGTGCCTGAGTGGCCCAGTCAGTTAAGCAGCTGACTCTTGATTTCAGCTCAGGTTATGATCTCAGGGTCGTGGGATTGAGCCCCAAGTGGGGCTCCATGCTCAGGGAGGAGTCTGCTTGAGATTCTCTCCCTTTCCCTCTGGCCTCCTTGCACCCCACTCGTGCGTGTGCGTGCTCCCTTTCTCTCCCTCTAAAATAAATCAATCAATCTTAAAAAATTAAAAAAATTAAAAAAGCATGTATCGGGAATTTTGTTACTCTGCTATATTACATAAGCCAAAATCACTTCATATAATTTTGGTAACTTTCTTTGAAAGATCAACATCACTATAGGGTGAGTTTCCTTCCAATACATTCATCAGGTGAAGTACTTTGGAGAAATGAATTTGCCATACAAAATGTAGAAATGTTTATTTAAAATCCTGATTCTTGGTCTTCCTTGTATCCTGAGGACTGCTGAACAGCTTATTCTCTTATAACTTCGTAATTATATTTCTAATGGCATTAGACTTAACTTGCCTGGAAAGGTCCTGCTGCTGGTCCAAGCTAACCAATAAAAGTGCAGTGACACCAAATGGCAGTCACTCATTCCTGAGTGATTCTTCTTAAAAGAACCAGCTGAGCCGGATAAAGGCCCCATCAATGGATGTTGGGATATATAAACGACATCCACCTCCTATAAAAATATCAATGTTAGAGCAAAATTCATGAAGCATTGCAAAGAAGTGCCAAAATTCAAGGTCGATCTCTCTTGTGACTTCCTTTTCCTTAGGAGAAAGCTACTGTGAAGATATGAAGGTAGGAAAAGTTGAATTCCTGTCTAGGGATTTAAATAATACAGATTTTTCCTTCTTGCACTTCTAAATTTATGTGTGTGTGTTTGGTTCTCTGCGTTTATTCTGCACATTTGGCCACCAGACTTCTCTATGCGATCATTATCATTAATACGTGAGTTAGAACCACAAATTAGACTCAGCAGCTGTGCCCAAGGCCATTACTTCCTATAATTTGGCACAGATGGCCAAAAAGATGATTTTGGCAGAATGGCCAAGTGCTAACCACCTAATGAGGCTGCAGCCTCAAAACTAACTGATGGTAAATGCAATTTTACAGTCATTTCACCCTTCTCCTCTCTCTCTCTCTCTCACTCCCTGTCATTCTCTCTCTCTCTTTCTCCTTTATTCTCCTCTCTCTCTCTCCTCTGTCCTTGACATAAAAGGCAGAAAAAATACACCCTCTTTTATTTTTGGCAAAGTTCTAAACACAGCATTTTACCTGATTTTCTTTCTTTTTTTTTTTAAGATTTTATTTATTCACCTGACGGAGAGAGAGCACAAGCAGGGGGAGCCACCGGCAGAGGGAGAGGGAGAAGCAGGCTCCTCACTGAGCAAGGACCCTGGGATCATGACCTGAGCCGAAGGCAGATGGTTAATCCACGGAGCCACCCAGTTGCCCCTTTACCTGATTTTCTAGGGAGGAAAAAGTAACCCAATACAACAATTCCAGGTCTGAAATGGTCATTCTTTAGGTCAAAAGACCTTTTTCTTCAACTCAAAAATATTCCTAAGTATAAAAAACTTTCCTGCAAAAAACAAAACAAAACAAAATCTTCCTGCAATAGGGGATTAAGCTGGTTTGTCCCTAACTCAGTGTCAGAGAAACCACCACAAAAGTCACGCTGATGATTACATTGCCAGGGACAAATAAATACAAGTACGACATCTGCCCTTTGCTCATACACACACACACACCTGAAAATGACTTCTCTTAAAGTTCTGATTAGGCAACATTCTCACCATGCATAACTCTGATCATTTTCATAGCTGTCTAAAATTCATTTATAATTTCACAAGCTGCCTAGGTGCTTAACGGTTTGCGTATCTTTCCAAAATGCCTGATAATCCAAATGTTTTGATGTTTTAAGTAGATGATCACTAAGAAGGTCACAAATTCCCCTCAGACATAAAAGATGAACACAAACGCTTTTTCAGCCAGTCTCTAAGAACAGAATATTGCCTTCCAAAGCCTATTAGAAACCTGCACAGCACTTTCTGAACCCTCCCAAAAATAAAGAGCAAATGACAATTCAAAACTGTAACTTCTCTGCTCCCGAAATCCTGCCATAAAGATCTTAGACTATTCTGCTGCAGTTCACTATTGACCTCTGAGATCAATGACTCATAAAATTTCATGCACAGTAGAAACAGCATTCTCCATTTGGCTCCTAGAACTCCATGTAATCACCATGAATGGTCTAAATCTAAAAAGGTATAAACTAAAAGCATCTGATTTTATCTTATGCAGGAATATACATTTTAAAAATCAATCTAACAACTTCAGTGTTGGACATTATAATGAGGACATTTATAAAGATGCTCTCCACGGCCATCCACCTGATTAACTGTACACAAATCTGAGTGGAAAGTCATAACTTCTCTCTTTTAGCAGGGAAGATGTTTTCACACATCATGACTTCTTTCAAAACGGGGCACCTGGTTAGTAAAGAATCGCCTGCAATGTTTAAATGTCCACTGGGCATCCAGAGAGCTGTGTGACCTCAGAACTGATCTGACTTGCCATTTTTTGTTGCCTGTGAATGATAAGAAAGCTGAGGCCCAGATCCAGATGGCATGGCTGATTCTAGGGAGGTAAGAATAAGAAACAGAGTGTAAGCAGGTCACTGTGCTCTAGACATGCAGCTCCCAAATTAGACCTATCTTGAGAATCACTCAGGCAAAGTTGAATATTCAGTGGCTCAGCACCAATGCAGATTCAAACACAATAAACACAGAGGCTCCAGGAATCTACATTTTTAAAACAATTCCAGGTCATTCTGAAATTTGGCCTGGTTGCAAACCTCGGGGCTAGACTTACTTGTAGGACGGTGATAATATATAATATTCTAAAGCAAGATCCCAGAATGCATGATTGTCTAAAGCAAGGTTCCAGAATGGCCACTCAAAAGCACTAACAGAGCATTAAACAGAGCATCTTAAAAATATATCTTCTTTTGTCCTCGTGATTCTTAATGTTATCCCCAGTTTATACAGATGGAGACACAGACTTCCGAAATCCAGCTTCCTCCCGCAGAACAGAAAACTCAAGGAATCTGACTCTGAGTGCCCTTGCCCTCCCAATTCACATCATTTTGCTCAACCCAAGCATCGCCTTACTCCACAGAAATACTACCAGTGAGGGATTTGCAATTCTGCTCTGTGAGAACAGCTTTGGAAAGGCCTTATCAACTCTGGCACTGCCATTAGGAGGCCTGGAAGTTGGCCAGGGAGGGAAATGTGGTTAGCTCCTGTGAGATGATCCTCTTTCCTGGCGGAGATACTGGTGGGTGACCCTCCCCTGAAATTCTCAACACACACCCATCCCTCAGGTCAACCATGAGGCTCCAGGTAAGGAGAGACACCTGAACCTAAGAAAAGCTCTGGCATCAGTGAGCCCAAGCTTCCTAAGTACCTGGGTTAACAGTGCATCCAACCCATGAGGTGGTCTCACTTGATACCATAATGCAAGAGGTATCCTTACATCCTTTCTTCTGTCTCTTAGTCAAAAGGGGAACAGTATACCCGTAGCTGCTGACTGAGGCACTGTAAGCTCACAACATGAACAAAGAATGATGGCAATAAAATTCTGAAACCATCACCAGATGGGTTTTTCAAAAAGAGGTCAATATAGAGGAAGCAGAAGAACTCTAGTAATACAGTGACCAAAAAGAAAAATTCAGTAATCAAGGCACGTAGTTAGAGGGTCTGGGAATTTTATGCCCCATTAGGCCCTTTACCCAGAGGTGAAGTATATCCTCGATTTCACAGACAATATGTAGGGCTGTTGGTGCCACATAGTTACACCATATAACTAACACCTCCTGTCCCAATTCCATGCTCACCAAACCGTTAGCCCCAGGAGAGAATGTGCTGGCCAAAGAACTTCACGCACATCTGCAAACCCATTGACAGTTACATACATCATATATATTAATATTCCGTTTTAAAACAATATAATGTGGCAATAATAAATTAACTGTGGACTTCTGGTGAGCAACACTGATAGAAATCAAAAATGGACAACTTTGTAAAACATTACAAGGTCAGAGAAGGGAAATTTGTCATAAAACCCTACAGATGACACTAAGAGTCACAAATTAGGATTTCAGTAAAAAGCCTAATTAAATGCTGTGTAGAAAGGCCTAAGGGCTGTGCATGGGTTTCTCAAATGACATCTGATCAATTAGGAAGCCCTATCTATAGGTGATATTAAATACCTTCAAGAAATGATAAATAGCTTTGACCCAAAGCTGAAGAAGATAAGCTGGTCCCAAATTAAATCAGATTGTAGGTAATTAACGTTTTCATAGAAGAAAGAACCAAAACCTTCATTCCCTATTTCTTGAGGCTTGGAATTCTCAAAAAAACCAATCAGCCATATCAGCTCCTGGACATCAGCCTGGGAAAGACTAGTGAATCTTCGAAGCTGAAGGGTTCCTGGATTTTATCTACACGACTGCCTATCATAGTGACAGCGTTACAAAAAATGTCTCCTTTCGGGGAATGTCAAACAGAGTAGGTGAGGGGGCAAGTCACAAAGAGACGCTACCAAAATAAATCTCTTTCATTCAGATATCTACCTCAGTTCTGAACCTAAATTTCCAAAATAATAACCATAGCTATCACTTGGGGAGTGGTCAAGAATATCTTCATATTTTAAGTAGACATTTTTTTCATAGTAAGATGATTTTGCAACTTTGCTGGCACTGGTACCATCTTGGCTACTGTATTTTTCATTGTAGAATCCACGCTTCCCTTTAACTATAATACCCACTATACATCAAACCTTTTTTGAATTTAATTTTAATACATTCTCTTCTGAATGCATAGAGATAAAAGAAACAGGTGAAGGATATTCTGTCTTTGACAAACGATCGCAAATTTAGCATTAAACAATTCCCTAAGCCTTTTTTAATTTTAGGTATACGAACTAATAGTACTCACCAACGACTAAAAATACAGCTGAATTATTCAATTGCAACATATTTAAAGAAACACCAAAATAAGCACATATGTACATATGCACAGCGTGCGGGTAGCACACAAAATAGTCTTTTCTGGAAGGAGGTGCTTTGTGATTGATTATACGATAAAAACAAAATTTAGCTTGGTATATGGATTCCTAAAATTTACTGTTTGGGTTACCTTCCTATAATTACAGTTTTTTGTCATCACTACTACAAAAGTCACCAGTGCAGTGGATGGCTTGCAGCCCCCACCACTGCCTGGATTACCCCTAGTCCACAGGCTACAGGGGGGTGACCTTGAAAAAAGTCAAGGCACACTGACCTCATCTGGACTCCTAGGTAATCAGAGAACTAGACGATATCAAAAAAGTAGAAAAATTACTCCACCTCTTGTGAGGATGAGTTGTTACTGGGTGGGGGTGGGGGAAGGGCAGATAGTGGTGCAGAGAACAAAGAAAAAAAAAAACAGACTTAACTGGAAAGTATTCTCTTCGGGAAGCCTTTAATCCTATCTGACTTGAAAGAGAATTTGAGGAGTTTTTTCTTTGAGCCTGGTGAGCTCTTGACCTTTTCATAAAATTTACATTAATTCTCCATGAAGGGAAACCCCTAGTTGTCCAGAAAAATGTAGGCAAATAGACCTTGACCTCACAGAAAGGCTAGGCAGTCTGTACTGGCCAAGTACTGGGTACTGCTATTACTAATTCCACAGGGAACACAAGGGGTGCTTCTGAGCTGCCTACAGATGGGGACCCCTGAGGAGAGCCTTATAGAGCCCTCTGAGCTGCCTAGGCAGGAGGAAATGGACCCTCCCTCCTTTTTCCTGTGGCCAGGCTGGGCCTCAAGGGCCTGTAGAAAAGAGGCGGAGGTAGCTTGCCAGGCCACTCACTCACTCAAAACTCCATTATACTAAGAATCTAGCTCCTCTCTAAGGCTGGCAGACCACATTAAGACATTTTATATGGTACATGAAATTTAAGTGTATCCTACCCTCATGTTGAGGAAGGCAAAGGTAGGGCTGTAAGGAGAGGCAAAGGGAAAGAATTAGTAAGTACCCAAATTTTATTTTGCACCAGGCACTGTGCTAGATGTTTCTTAGGCATATTTTATTTAATCTCAGAATAGCCCTAGAATCTAGGTAACAGAATTCCCATTTTAGAGATGAGGAAAACGGGACCTACAGGGGATATGTAGGCAGACTGTAGATAACAGAGCCAGGAAGTGTCAGATTTAGTATCAAATCCAGGCCCCAAGGTTCATGTTCTATGGGCTGTGCCATGCTACCTTGCACATACAATTGAAGAACTAAAACTCATAAATAATAAGGCTTCTAAGTAATGATTTAAAATGAGGTACCAGAACTTATGTCATAAAAAATTGCAAAATGCCTCCTCCACTGCTCTTGGCTTCTGTCCCATTAGCACTGAACGTGTTCCCACTGAAGCAATCAGCCAGAATGGGACTACTTATTCTAGATCAATATCCTGTATGCCAAACCGGTTGTGGCGGCGGGGGGGCGGGGGGAGCCCTGTTTCTAAGTAGCTGGAACTGGTTCATCTGGCATGAAATAAGGAATATATTATGCCTCAAATAAACATGTAGAAGAAAGTCAAGAGTCTATGAAAACTGCCAAAGATTTTCCTTCTTCATTTAAAAATCATCTTATCAGGTCGGTAATTTCAACCTTGCAAAACTAATTTAGACAAACTTACAGCTTTCTGTGTTTTTGCCATAAGCGGAACTAATACGACTCCAAATTGAGTTTGCAAATACCGTTTTTATATACAGTTCTTTCTAGTCCAAAATTTATAATGTCGTATGTCTAAATCAAATTAAATTCAATGCATTAATGTACTGCAGTGTGCATGTGAAACAAGGCAAGAACAAAAAAATATGCAGTTAAGTTTGGTGCTTCCTCAGCTTAGGAAAGATCTCAGCGAGAAGGAAATGGGAATGAACAACCCGCTTAGATACTACAGGACCAGGGAAAGGTGAACAAAATAAATCCCATCTATTAAGTCCCAGTAAGAAGGAAACTAAGATGTTCTAGGATAAATTCACAAGTTCTACTCTCCACACTGAAAGACACTCTGAAATAATGTGAACCAGTATATAAGGACAAGGAAAGGGGAGTAAGGTACTACCTAGCACAGAGACTGTCTCCACTGGTCTATCGTCACTGTCACCAAAAAGCGAGGTTAGAAAGACAGACTCCTCACATCATTTGTTCAGAATATTTTCCATTACTCGCCACATAGATCCGTGAAAAGTAAATCATCATACTGGTGTATATCGTACTTGATGGGAGTTAAAATCTCCCCAACTTTAAAGCAAACTCCTCTCATGCCAAATGTCTTCAGTGCTAGACTCTAGCGAGCTATGACATGTTTGTTTCATTTCATCCCGTTACCTTGTGCCCACTATTCTAACAGGTAGCTCTCCTCCTCACTCCCTGCCGATCTAGTACTTAAAACCAAATCGGGGGGCACCTGGGTGGCTTAGTAGGTTAAGCGTCTGCCTTCAGCTTAGGTCATGATCCCAGGGTCCCCACATCACAACGGGCTCCCTGCTCATCGGAGAGTCCGCTTGTCCCTCTCCCTCTGCCCCTTGCTTGTGCTCTCTTGCTCATGCTCTCTTGCTCTCTCTCTGTCAAATAAATAAACTCTTAAAAAAATCTGACTTCTGCTTGGTTGTCACATTTTTTTCATATCTCCATTCAGGTAACAAAAAGACTGACCCGAACAAGATGAAGAGCAGAGTACATTTATTGGTCACTCTGGGTATGAGTATATATTTTCAAATAGCTAACAAGCAGCTTACATTTCTCCTCACTTGTCCCACAGATGAGACTTCATCAAAGGTATATCCAACATCAAAATGTGCATCTGCCAGAGCCTCCCTAACCTCTAAGTCTACGGCCCTACTAAAAGAAAAAGTCTACATTGACGTGTTCTTCTCTTCTCATCTAATTTGCACAATCTCTTGCCCATTCTTGAAAATCCAGATATTTGACCACTCCAGCTGAATTCAGGTAAAATATCTATGTATGCCTTCCTTCCACCGAAAAGTGGTATCATGAGAGGAAACCATGTGCCAGATGTTGGATGTTAAGAATACAGACACACCATAATAGTTCATGGGTATTTACTGTGTACCAGACTCTGTATAGAGAACATAATACTTTGTTCGTCCCTTGCCCTTATGTCAGTCTTTCAGAAGAATCAGTCCTATCTCCAGATTCTCCTCTATGTCTACAAATCCCCTCTGGGTCTCCTTCACCACCATGTCTTGCTCTACTTCCTGCCACACACCCCTACTTCTGTGTTCTTGATGCACTCCAACTTGGAGACCATATTTCTTACCACAGCTTGTGTCATCCCTTCAGCAACAATGATAAGCTCAGCAATATCAGACATCACGAGCATGATCCTCTCAATTCACATTTCCAACGGACTGTCTCACAGAGCCTACCCTCTTTCCATAGCTGAAGGGATCTTCATTTACCAGAATCAAACCCGGCCGTCAGGGTCCAACACTAATCCTCCTCCTACACAGGAATAATCTGATCTCCACAGTCAGCACACCTTTTAATTTTTCCCTGTATCAGCGTTTCTATAGCATCTGGTATCACTATTAAAGCATTTAACACACAACTGCCTCAAAAGCACAGTTATGTACATGTCTATAACATCCATTAGGTAATCGGCAGAGGAGAGGTGGGAAGTGAGGAGAGCTGCTGAGGTTTAAAGTTGTCTTTCATGGGTCTGGTTTAACTTCACATAGTCTCAGGTTCTCTATCTATACAATGGAAACAAGACCCTTACTGTATAGGGACATCAGGAAGACAATTTAGAAAGTAGTTTTCCATACTGGGAAAACATAGAAGGGGCTGGAAAAATGGAAACTGCCTGGAGCAGTAGTGTGTTTGCTCTGAATCCTTGAAGGCAGAGCTGTTATCTTCTAGAGCACCAAGCCAGAACTTTGTCACATTAGTATTAACTAACATCTGCATAGTGCTTTACTAGAGATGCAACATATTTCCATGAACTGAAAACTGAAATGCATTTATTTACTATTAAAGCATCCTTCTAGAGGGGGATTTTAAAATAAGAGAACTATTAGAGGCCACTGTGCAAATCTTGGCTTCTTTTATTTTTTAAACTACATCTTTTTGGATCCACAAAAGAAATGACATAAATAACTCCTTTCTGACCCCACCAGGTCCTCTTCAGTGAAGTTCACTGACATCTCTGTAGTGTTAGTAGAAACATGAGAAGGTGGCAGCTTCTCAAAAGGTTTATGCTTCTTTATAAGATGCTGTTATTGAAGGAGTAAACAGCATTCTCTATGTCAGAGTCCTAGAAGTGAATATCCTTTGGGGGTTCCCATTCATGTTTTCATTCCTTTGGAATATTGCAGTATTCTACGGTGGGTTTTAGCTAATTACCTAAAACCTTAATGAGAAGTTTTCATTGAAAGGCTCAGAATGCTCCTTTTTCTGACTAACTTTTTATTCTACCTCTTCCTACAATGTCACGTACTCAACCTAGTTTTTCTATCGTTTATAGTATATGCCCAGAAAAAAAAAAAAAATTGAGGAACATAAGAACTTTTAAGCTATAAAGGCTTTTGTTTCACTAGACTAAAAAATTCCTCCTTTGGGGTCCTTCATGTTCTTTTATTTTCTCTGAGGTATAAGCGAGAGGCCTAGGAGCCCTAAAAAACAAACTTGGACCTGTCTATTGAAGAAGGGATATGGCTTTTTCCGCCATCTTGGAGTCTGTGGAGGCCTGCTGGGAACAGGACTCCTATAACGCCTAATAATGTCTGGAAGGCTGTGGTCCAAGGCCATTTTTGCTGGCTATAAGCAGGGTCTCCGGAACCAGAGGGAGCACACAGCTCTTCTTAAAATCGAAACTGTTTATCCTCGAGATGAAACGGAATTCTATCTAGGCAAGAGATGTGCTTATGTGTCCAAAGCAAAGAACAACACAGTGACTCCTGGTGGCAAACCAAACAAAACCAGAGTAATCTGGGGAAAAGTAACTCGTGCTCATGGCAACAGTGGCATGCTTCGTGCCAAATTCCGAAGCAACCTTCCTGCTAAAGCCATTGGCCACAGAATCCATGTGGTGCTGTACCCCTCAAGGATTTAAATTTAATGAAAAGTAAATAAAGGTGTAGATTTGTTCTCTTGTAAAAAAAAAAAGAAGAAGAAGAAGAAGAAGAAGAAGAAGAAGAAGAAGAAGGGATATGGCACATTTTTTAGATTTTAATATCAAAACCAGAAAACTCCTAATCACTCATATAATGATGGATGTATTTGATGGATGTAAGAGAAAAATAGTTATGAATTGAATGAGAAATCAGTAACTATAGATTGCAACTGGTAGGCCACAGGTCTTATGTGGCCTAAATACACTTTTAATGTGGTCCTTATAGTTTATAAAATTAAGGGCCCTTCACATAAAAATATGTAAGCTTCTGTTTCCCTTGAAAAACTAGAATGTTTTAGAGCCGGGGTGACAACAATCAGCTATAGTAGAGTTGGAACTGCCCTTTTTATAGTGGTTTGTATGTTCCAAAGGCCACAATCCACAGCCTCTCTCCCACATGGCCCCCACTGGGCCTGCTGCACTCCTTATCTTACCTGTTTTTGGAAAGACAGACACAGGATGGGGAGCCTGGGTGGCTCAGTGGGTTAAGCAGCTGCATTTGGCTCAGGTCATGATCCCAGAGTCCTGGGATCAAGCCCCACATCGGGCTCCCTGCTCAGTGGAGAGCCTGCTTCTCCCTCTCCCTCTGCCTGCCTCTCTGCCTATTTGTGCTCTCTCTCTGTCAAATAAATAAATAAAATCTTTAAAAATAAATAAATAAATAAATAAATAAATAAATAAGACAGACACAGGATTTTTTTTAAAGGCAAAGAACTTGGATCCAAAAAGGGCTTCCCCATTCACTTGCTCCATGACCTTCCACAAGCTCTGAGTCTTGGTCCCTCAGCTTTAAACTGAAGATAATTCCTTGACCTCACAAGGTTGTTGTGAGGAATAAAAAGAAGCGTAGGAAAAGTACTCTGTAAATTGTAATATAAAATATTTGTCATCTTTATTCATTTGCCAGCCCCCTGTCAGTTGCATAAATGCCCTCTACCTGCCTCAGCTATTACTAGTTTCCTTGCTCTTCATATTACTACACTCTGTATGGCACAGTTTAAAATCTAAATGAAAAAAATTTGATATATTTCCTTGCCTCATTTAATAAGAGGTAAAAAGATGAACAAATACCAAAGGAAAAGAAAATGAACTGTTGAATGTCAGTGGATCTTTACTAGGTCATTTCTGTTCCTAATGAAGGTATGAAATTGGATAGCTGATCCGTTCAAGTGCTGTTTTCAGTTCACCCACCAGGCACCTGAGGCCTCAAAGTAAAACTGACAGCCCAGTCATTAGGGGTACCTGGGAGATAAGGAGTAATGACCTCCTCCTTGGGGCTCACCCAGTGCTCCAGTAAAGGATCCAACCCAACAGAAACAAAGAAACAAACAAAGAAAAACCCAAAAGAACCTATAAAGCTTTCTCTGTGCCTCCTTCCTTTCAACATTTCAATATAAGCTCCAAAACCTTAGTATCTGAAGTAATAGGCCACAGCACAATTTCTACATCTATACCTATCAACATATAAACATATATGCAAAAAAATAAAACACTGAGGGACCTGAAAGAAAACAGAATCTTCTTAGAAATGGGCAGAGGTGCAGAAAACTGCACTTAAATGATGCAGTGGACATAGAAATGTTAGCAAAGATTTTTGTCATGAGTGCTATCTCCTTACATTAGGAATTTACTGAGGTATTCCTGTTCTGGTCAATTTATAACAGATCATCCTTGTGTGGGGAACCACAATTAATTCCTCTTTCACTTTTCGTGTTAAGATAATCATGCCTGAGTGAACAGCAAGATATAATGTGGATATAGAGGGAAAAAGGGGTTTTCACTGGACTCATTGTTCTTTACAAGATCACCAAAATGGGAGTAATTTATGATTCAAGACACAGTCTGTTGAAAAATTCATCTGACGAATCCGTTTTAAAGCATACCATCAAGTGCCTTACCCCTTTTCTTGAAGTTGGATGAAACCATGCCCAGAATACCTATTAACGATTGCCAAATTACCACATGGTCCTCAGTGTGTATTTTATTTTTAAAAATCAAAATAAATAACAGCATCATTTTAAAAAGCCAGTTATTTCAATAAATGTCCCAAGGCTGATGTTTAAGGAAGTCTCCTTGGCAACCAAGGAGCACAGTACATCTCTGGCTGGGGGAAGGGGAGAAGGCGGGGGAGCAACTCCAAGGTTGGTAGAATAAGTAACTGGAGTAGTAATTGCTCCCGCTAGACGACGCTGGTCGAGCTGCACGGGCTGCATACCCCTGAAATTTCAACTCCGGTCTCGCCCCCAGTGGCGCACCAGCAGCCTCCCACCCCCTCCCTCCGGTCCGCAGGCATCTACCCCGAACAGGTTACAAGGAGAGACTGGCTTACCCGATGGGGTGAGCGGTCTGCTGGGTTATGTATGTACCCGAGGCGGCAGCGCAGGCACCGGGCGCTCCCTGATGCACAACGGCTCTGCTTCTCCCCACGATGCTGAGGTTAAGAGAAACCGCAGTAAGCTTCGCACTGTCGGTTTGGGGATGCGGTTGTGAAGACAAGATCGGTAGCATGTATGTCTGTGTGTGTATGTGTGTGTGTGTGCGCGCCCGCGCGCGCGTTTTTCAGTGTGTGTGTGTGTGTGTGTGTGTGTGTGCCCGCGCGGTCCCCGACTCTCCCGCGGGGTAACAGTGTTTGCTAGTAAATAAAAAGCAGCAGCCAGCAGGGCAGGTGGCGCGTCCTCGTTCACTCTGCCCCAGGCGACCCCAGCTGCCTGGAGACGCACCTTGGCGGACCCTGGGGCTGGCTCAGACCGTGAGGCGGCTCCGCCCCCTCCCGCCTCCGGCGAGCCCGCACGCACGCCCGCCCCTCCCCCTCCGTCGGCGAGCCCGCGCGCACGCTCCCCTCCCCCCACACCCGCCACCGGGGAGGCGCGCACGCTGCGCTTTCCATCCCCCACCCCCTCCGCCCCGCTTCCGACGGCGAGCCAGCGCGCGCGCCCGCTCTCCCCGGAAGCCCCCCTCCTCCGCGCAGCCCCCCTTCGTGCTCTTTGGCACCTGCGCTGTGGGCTGCTGGGTCGCAAGCACAGCGTGCAGCCAGAGCTGCGCCCCCGCCTGCGACGGGCGAGACCCGGGAACCCAACTTGCGTGTTCCCAGGCTCTCTTCCCGGGGCTGGGAGCAACCTGTGGGAACCGACGCTGTGACCACAGAGCACTGTCCCTCTTCTTCCGTGACCTTGACCCTACTGACTTGTCAAGTTCACATTGCCCCTATTCTTAGCCGCCCCTTTTCGTCTTCATGGTAGTGCTGAGCGTGATTTCACAGTAACTCTGAGGTTGGAGGGAAGCCCTGAACCTAAGAATGAGGAGGGGTATTTGGTTGCAGCTAATTCAGCATTAACACAGCAAACAGACCACAGCCCAGAACACCTCAGTTAAATTCCAGGGCCTGACCCACTCTTGTGCCAGTTGGGGGTCATTGATGTCATTCCTGTGTAAAACATGCTTACAATACACACTTAAGCAAAGTGAATAATTTTAATAGGTAAAAATATTCCATATTCCACTTTTGCATTGAAAATCTTGGTCCGATGTAGAGTTAAGCCGTCAGGTAAAAGAAGAATGAAACTCTAAATTGGGGTAAACTGTATTTTGTAGAAGTTCAGGGTTTAAACTACTACAAAGATGGAATTTCACAGAATGTTAAGTCCTATCTCTTGCAAGTTTGTGTTCTTCTACACTTGGGCTAGGAACAGTGCCTTGATCTATTTTGAGATGTCCTTAATATTTGTTAGTCTCAAGTCAATGGCTCAGCAGTTTTTTCACTTTCAGACCCACAGGTTTTGTGGGACTGTTTGCTCCCCCCACCCCTTGGGGCCTGACTCTCTGGATTCCAGTCCTTAATTCCCATGGAATTGATATTTGGACTTTAGGACTCTGGGGACCTACTTAGCTAGCAGCCCTGGAAGAATGACAACTGTGAACATTAGTTGCAGTACTATTCTCCAGAATTTTTCATATGCAATTTGGTATTTTTCATTGGGTGAGGTTTTATACCAGAAGATCAAATGGGAAAGCATGTTTAAACCCGAAATACTATCAGTGCTGTCAATAAATAAACACTTCTTTAAGATTCATAAAATATTGGTCACTAAAGTGAATGCATTTAAAATTTTAAACCCATCTATATTGATTGGATTATTTGTTTAGAATAAACAAAAGGTACTTATTAAAAATAATTAAATTGAAAGAACAAAGAATATAACTATATTTACATAGGGAAAAAAGTCTTTACGCCACCAGCTCACCATCTGTGTGAGGGTCTCTTACTGTCCAAGATGGGTCTTTCTTGTACATCATAGGTAATCCAACCCACTAGCACAACGCCAGTCACATATTAGGGGCTCAATAAAAATTGCTGGCTGACAGATATTGAGGAATTGACTAAGAAAATATATGTTAAGTGTAGAGTAAAATATCTGGTTCAGAGAGGGCATTTTTCTCCCCTAAGGGACTCCTTAAGGTTGATTTAAAGTATAGATTTTTTTATTAAAAAACTTTTATTTCTCTAAAATAAGGGACTCCATAGTTTGCTAGACAACCATCAGAACCCAACACAAATGTGTATTCTGGTATATTGTTACTAGAAAAGCAAGTAGATTTTAGGCACTATTTCTCTGCTTAGTACCATTACATATGATCGTTTTCCTCATAGAGAAAATAGCTTAAAACAATGCTTCCCCAAACCTGTTCTTTGAAATACTAGTCATTTGTTCAACAATTTTTTTTTGAACTCTCAGAATGTGTTAAGCAGTGTTAATTGGTGTAAGGCTTTCAGTTGTCAATAAATAGGCATTGTCCCTGTTTCAATGTAATGATATTGTGAGAGATAAGCTAAAGAAAGAAAAATAAAAAGTGTGGATCTTTTGGTTGCAAAGTGACAAAAAAAACTACTCCAACCAACTTAAGCAAAAAGGAATTTGATGGAACGATAACAGGAGTTCTAAGAATCAATGGGCAGTCAGCCCACACAACCAGGCTCAGAAGCCTGCAGAAGTTAGAGCAATTCCCAAGGGCACAGAAGCCGTGATAAGAAGATCATGTTGGGGCAAAAATGTCATGATCACGTGCCTTCCACTGCTGCAATGGGTACACCCGAGTCTATTGCTCTGTGATACTCCCAAAGCAGATTCTAGCTTTCAGTTGTCCTAAATTGTAGCTGGGGTAGGGAGGGACCCCTGATCAAGGCCCCACCAGATTTAAGACAAGAAACGGACCCTGGGTGGCTGGAAAGCAACATACATTCACAGAGGAAATAGGGAGCCCAGGACAAATAAGCTGGGGTTCACAGAGGAAATAGGGAGCCCAGGACAAATAAGTTGGGGTAACACCGAAAACGCTCCCTGTCACATTGTTGTACTTAAAGACTCTGAGATCTTGCAGTAAAGAAACCTCTTTCACTTTTTTTAACAACTATCCTAGAGTTTGGTTGAGTACAGAATACTTTTTCTTTTTTAGCTTACCCCTTCACACACTTTAGGAAGCATTTTGGAACACAGTACATTTTTGTGGCTTTCTCTCCCCCCATCTCTCATCACCTTGCCCATGAACCAAGATGTGAAAGCCTAGCATAAATTTAGTGTTATCAAGCTTTTATAAAATCTATATATGATGATCAGAGTTGAAACTGTCTCTAGAAAGCTCAGATTTCTACCTAAAACTACATCATAAAAGAGAGCTATGGCATAGCTCCTTCTTCAACTCCAGAACAAACACCTGCTATAACTGCCTTGTCCCGTAGCAAATGAGAAAGTAAGTGTCATTCTTAATGCCACACTCATGGTTTTCTGTTACAAACCAGTAATGACATTAAGGAGTCACTGAGCCAGATTTCTAATTCCCGTACTTCCAGAGAGAACAGATTGTTATTAATTAGGCTAATACCGAATTTTACTTGGGGCTGATATTATCCAGTTTTCAAGCAGAAAATATGAAATAACTCTGGCTAACACCTCAATTTATTCATTACCTATGGGTACATTTTGTAGCTAATTCATGCTATTCGTCAGGAACCAGTATCACTCAAAACCAGTTATACCATGGGAAAGTCTTTTACCATTAACATTTTGATTGTATTTTTTGCCACATTCTCTGGTGCCAAGCACTATTGTTGTTTATGTTGTTTTTAGTCTAATTCAGTCTAAGCAACTAGACACATAATGGACACTCAGTAAATATTTACTGTGCTGAATAGAAAATAGTCCCTACCCACAAGACAGAATATTTTAATTGTAGTACTAAGTAGGTACAAACATAATGCAAAGGGATTCTCAGTCATTATTACAGTAAAGTAAATTTTAAAATAAATTTTTTTTCATGTATCAGATTGGCAAAGATGTAAGAAGATTATAATACCTAGTGTTTGGGAGCATCTGGGTAAATAACTGTCTTTTTTTTTTAAAGATTTTATTTATTTATTCATGAGAAAGAGAGAGAGAGAGAAGCAGAGGGAGAAGCAGGCTCCCAAGGAGCAGGAAGCCCAATGCGGGACTCGATCCCAGGACCCTGGGATCATGACCTGAGCAGAAGGCAGATGCTTAACCATCTGAGCCACCCAGGCGCCCTGGATAAATAACGTTCGAGAATGCAAGTGGATACAAACATTTTGGATGACAACTTGTCGATGTTTATACTTTTTTTTAAATGCACATACTTCTTGGTATAGTAATTCCACTTGCCGGAATTTATGCTAGGGTTTTGGGTTTTTTTAAGATTTTATTTATTTATTTATTTATTTATTTGACAGAGAGAGAGAGCATGAGCCGGGGGAGCGGCAGGCAGAAGGAGAAGGAGAAGCAGGCTACCCACTGAGCAAGGAGCCTGATGTGGGACTCGATCCCAGGACCCTGGGATCATGACCTGAGCCGAAGGCAGCCGCTTAACGGACTAAACCGCCCAGGCGTCCCTATGCTAGGGTTACTGTTGGTTCACAAACTGGCCCTAGTACATGGAGGGCAAGGAGAGACCAAAGAAAAGAGGCAGAGCACTCCAAATTGCTAGGGGGCAGGTTCACTAAGCAAGGGAACTTATGTAAGAGGCTTGTCTCTGGTGGCCACAGGACAAGGAGATCTCTGCCCCTGCCTGCCAGAATCTTAAAAGTTTATATATAGAGGCTTTAACGGGGTTCAGTCATGTGTGCCATCCAAGACTATGTCCCTACAGTGGCTCACACTATGGGAAAGGTGGGCTGAATGTACCTTCAGAGGACAGAGGAGGTGGTGAGGGGCCTCTAACTGCCTGGGTCCAGCTCTCAGGTCAACCAGCAGTCATGTCCTCTCCATGACCTCTGCCAACAGTTAGCTCAAGGAAAGTGCAAA
The DNA here is from genome assembly GCF_037043125.1 of Eumetopias jubatus. Classification (NCBI taxonomy): domain Eukaryota; kingdom Metazoa; phylum Chordata; class Mammalia; order Carnivora; family Otariidae; genus Eumetopias; species Eumetopias jubatus. Next base: position 63,085,750 of record NW_028274812.1, read on the forward strand.
AATGTTATGTGAAAGGGTACTCATGATAGTTTGGTAATATTCAAAAGAAAGAGAGGGAAAGAGGGAAAGCGATAGGGGGAGGGGGAGGGAAAACTAGAGTCCATCATGTGGAGACAGTCAAACAATTAGGATTTAAAGTGGCCATTAAAACAATTTAGTAGCTCATGGGGCACCTAGGTGGCTCAGTTGTTAAGCATTTGCCTTCGGCTCAGGTCATAATCCCAGGGTCCTGGGATTGAGCCCCGCATCGGGCTCCCTGCTCAGCGGGAAGCCTGCTCCTCCCTCTCCCGCTCCCCCTGCTGTGTTCCCCTCTCTCACTGTGTCTCTCTCTGTCAAATAAATAAATAAAATCTTTAAAAAAAATTTAGTAGATCTTTACACACTGATGCCAAAGACATATCACTGAGAGGAAAAAAACGCAAGTTGAAAATTAATAGGAATATGATCTAGTTTGTGTAAAAGTAGAGGAAGAGAGGGAGGGCAGGAGAGAGATGTGTGTGTGATCATGTGTTTTTCCATTTTACTGGCTCGAGAGGAAAGGGGTGAATCTCAAGCTGGCTTCATTCAGTCCCCCCTACACTGGGACTTTCCCTGTCACACCACTATCATGGACCCTCTGATCTAGGGGGCTATCTCGCACACACCCTTGGCCATCCACAGGGTCAGGATGAGCCTCTCTCACGGCCCAGATGAGATCCTCTCTTGCTGGATCCTGGAAGGTGGTGTGACATCAGTGGGAAGGAAAATTAGTATAGCCTTTGGCACAGGTGACAGTTGTATTGGGCTCAGCTGAATGAAGCCTTGGTGATGGGCAGTGCTCACAATGGTAGAGGATGCCATCTCTGGATGCCAACTCGGCTACCATCCAAGAATTCTTCTTGACCAGGCCCCTTGTCCTGGCTCTAGGGACCATACCCACTTGTCATGTCTTCACTATCTTCTCGTCATTTGAACTCAAGGAAGCCTCCCCAGCCTCCCCAGTTAGGAAGCTTTGTTCCTCCTCGTCATGTTTTTCCCCTACACTGTTTCTGTTTCCGGGCACACGAGACCCTGCTTTCCCTCTGGGGCCTAGCCTTTTGAAACCCATAAAACCCAAATCTAGCTTGTTGTTTGTTTCCCAAGCCATTGTCTCTACTGTCACCCCTTCTTTGAAGCAAGTTTTGTAAAATGCTTACTTGGCTGAATGAAGAATAGTCCCAAGTACTGAGAAACACCAAGAACAAAAACATATCAGTTATATCTAGAAATACCCTAGATGTGAAATTTTTATTCTCTCTGGGAAACGGGATCATGTGGCTCTTTTATTTATTTTATAACTTTCTGTGCTATTTATAACTTTTATGAGAAGCACAAATATAATGTATAGCATTAAAATGCTTTTGTAAATAAAAAGTAACACTTTTTAGAATCAACCTATAAAGATGGGTATGATAGTACTCTCGATTGCATTATTGGCCAATGGTAGGCATCATAGTCAGAAAATAATTAAACATGTTGGGAATCCTGACATCAATCAGGCCACATTAGCACCTACATCACTATGTCTGCGTATAAGCTTGATGTGAGTGGAAGATTAAAAAACAAACAAATGAAAACACATATCAATGGATCCCATACTCTAACACACGGCCAGGACAGACCAGCTCTGATCCTATACTCTTTGCTTACTCTCCCTCTCTTTCTCTTGAGCCATGGTGACAAACCAGTCACAATATTTTGGTCGGAGTCTCCTCTTTACCAGTTATAGTTCTCTTGGCTTCTAAGTGGCAGAACCTGATTCTGGATCACTTAAGCAAGAATATACTTTATTAGAAGGATACTAGTGGCTCAGAGAATTGATGGACTGGGAGGGAAAACCCAAATAGCCCATCTTTGAGAAGGACTCAGAACTCAAATAACATCACTCCATTCAAGATGCAAATTGCCAGGGCAGTCTAACCAGCCAAGGCTAGGTTCTGAGCCCATTGCTACGGGGTGGGGAGGTGGGGTGAGGGAAAGACAGGGCCACATGGAATGGGTGATGTTCTCTTACCTCAATAAGGGGCAAGGGATGCTGCACAGGTAAAAAACAAGAGCTGTTCATGATCTTTAACTTTTAAATGGAGACCTACCTGAAGAATTTCATCTTCTTTTATTATCTTCTCTCCTGCTCCATTACTGCTGCAAAGCACATTGCAGGTTGAATCAGAATTGTTATTTTAAAACAAAACCATGAAAGTTCTTCTCAATGATATAAATTCTTACAAAAAGTGGTGAGTAACCTACTGCATGCAAAGATATCTCAGGGCCCCTGTTTCGATCATTCTCCCATGTTTAGGCCATTTACCATGGCATTGAAATTGAACACTTGGTAATACCTGAGAATTTTAGTTTCTAATTCTAGAATGATCTGTGTGGGATCAGTTTTCACAGGAAATTCATCCCTATTTTACAGTAGCGTAATGTAGATTAATATAACTGACACTTCTAAAATTCTAATTCCACAGCAGTAATGTATGAATTTAACCCTGCCATTAAGAAAAAAAAAAATCGTTAACTTTATTCATGAACATCATCCTTTCATTCAAACTTTACTGTTTCCCAGTCACCTCAACCCAAAGGTAAAATAGGTCATAATAACTGTCAAAAATAACAAAAATATTTCTCCAGCTTCAGCCTGTCTGCTTAACAGAAACCAGCCACCCCACATCAAGTAGTCTCAGAGGTATCTCACCAAGGAGTGCTGTTAACCTACCCAACACATCCTTGGTACCACAGACATAGTTAAGTGCTGCTCCCACTGGCACCTTGGACATCAGCTCTTTCCTCTTCACAGAGCCTTTTTTTTTTTTTCCTGTCGTTCCTTTCTTCCAGACCAATGGTTCTCAGCCAAAGGCAATCTTGTCTCTCAGAGGCTATAGTCTGGAGACATTACTATTTTTTATGACTAGAGAGGGAGGGTGATACCATCATCTGGAGAGTAAATCCAGGGATGTGGCTAAACATTCTGCAAAACACAGGACAGCCCCCCACACCAAGGAGTATCTGGCCCCAAATGTTAACTGTGCTGAGACAAAGAGACCCTTCTCTAGACTCCAACCTGAGTTGCAGAGAGCCAGCCTATGGGACAGTCTGAAGAACAAAAGCTATTCTGTCCTCAAAAATCAGTCCTCTGGTATTTTTATGTTAAACGTGGTCCTCATCTCTGGCTTCCTTTAGGATAACAGCACTCCTGCAACATTAAAGAGAGGATTGCCTCCTCTGTAGGGAAAGTAATGATCATTTGGGCCTTTGAACAGGAAATGGCCCCGGGGTCTGTGGCTACTGTTTTCCATCACCAGGACTTTTATCTTGCTTTATTCTTCTTCTGGTAACAGACCCCCTACCTTGACCAGAGGGGTGGGCATGTAACTCAGGTCAGCCAGACAATAGGCCTTTACCAGGATTTTTTCTTTACTTTTCTTTTCTCTTCTAAGTTTATTTATTTACGCTCTACACCCATTGTGGGGCTCAAACTCAGAACCCCAAGATCAAGAGTCTCGTGCTTTTCTGACTGAGCCAGCCAGACATCCCAGGATGTTTTTCTTTTTAAGTCAAGGAGAGAGAATTTCTTTTCTGGTCTGAGACTGTAAAGAAAGAGGCTTTGGGGGGAAGTATCTTGAAACCATGAGGCTATGATGCAATGCGGAGAGGAGCAGAGAAGGAAGAAAGCAAGGGGAGAATAGGGAGAGAGAAAGTGATAGTGTTCTCGTCCCAGGTCACCCCAAGTCCAGCTCCATCCCCATACTTCCCACCATTTGATTTTGTGTGCAACTTGTCATCTTCTGTTTAAACTAGATTAATTTGAGTCTTATCATTTCCAACATAAGAATCTTGGCTAATATGCCTGTCTTCAGGATTGTTCATTTGACAGTAATTCATTGACTTGTACATTTATGTACAAATAGTTTATGGGGGGGGGAGTCCTTAATGATGACCACAAAAAATAGCACTATATGTATATAAAAGAAGGGGGGAAATGGCATATGATCCCAGCCATAAACAATAGGTTTTATTTAAATAAGTATAGGGAAGGAAAAACGCTTTTCCTCTACCTTTTTATGTTCTGTGACTGAGACCCATGAATGAAACTAACAAAAGATAGGTTAACAGAAAAAAAGCATACAAATTTTATTTGATGTCAGTATTTTAATGTTTATGTACACTGAAGCCTTCATAGAAAAGAAGGGAAGGCCTAAAGAAGTGGCTCGACCCTGGGGTTTATATACCATTTTAACAAAGGGCAATCAGTTGTGGAGAAGTGACAAGATAAGGGAAAAGGAGTTTGGGTTTCTGGGAGTGGTAAATTAAGGGAAGGTAAACATAGGGGGAAACTAATAAAAGGTAAGTTTATTCTAGTAAGGTTTATTTGTGCAGACTCATGGGGAACTAATGAGAGGTAAGGTTATTCTAGTAAGGTTTGTTTGTGCAGACTCATCTCCGTATTGACTTTCTGTCTCCATTGTTAAGGGTTGTTCTCTTTCTGGTACAGGAGAGGAGAGGGGGTGGACCTCCACAAAGGGAAATTTATATCTTGGGTTTAAACCCAAAGAGGGAAGAAAAGAAGCTCCTTGTGTGTTTGCTGTTTCTTAATTGCCTTCAGCAAAAAAAAAAATAATCCTTAGGCCAAAGTGGAATATTTTGGAGTGGCATGTTCTTTTTTTTAAGATTACAGAGCATTATTAATTCTCACTCTTGCTACTCCCAATTCTATGAGTATTATCCATCCCGTTTTTTTTTCTTCATGAATAAGTACTCAGCAATTCACCTAATTCACCAAGAAATTATTGTAGAATTGGGGCTGAAATCCAGGTTTCTAGCTCCTGAGCTCTGGGCCCTTTCCTTGAAAGTACAGCTTCTTCTGAGTGGAGGAAAGAATCACAAAGAAGACAAACTAGGCCCCTCCTTCCACGGAGCTCCCAGGGTATGTGGCATGTATCCCTGTCATCCATTTTCAGAAGTTACTGAACTTTTGTGGACATATTTTAATGTCTTTCATTAGGTTGTGAGTTCTTCAACAGCATAACCATTGTTTTACTCATTTTATTTGGTCTTACTTTTTGTACCATTTACCATGCCCAGCACAGGTATTAGAAAAGCACTCAGTAACTATTCATTAGATGATGGATATGAGTTAAGAAGCTGTGAAATAAAAAATAGCTTTAGGCCCATTGTGATTGAATTGTACATTTCAGTCAAGGAATATCTAGAAATCCCTTCAGTAAAGTAGATTGGGGCAACATTAGGGAAGCTATGAATGCCAACCTAGGTGTTTGTAGTTTCGTCAGGAAACACAGGTGACATTAACTCTTTCTCTCTCTCTTTTTTTTTAAGATTTTTAATTTTTTTATTTATTTGAGACAGAGAGAGAACACAAGAAGGGGTAGGGTGAGAGGGAGAAGCAGACTCCCTGCCAAGCAGGGAGCCCGCTGCAGGACTCGATCCCAGGACTCCGGGGTCATGACTTGAGCCGATGGCAGTTGCTTAACCAACTGAGCCACCCAGGCGCCCTCACTCTTTCTCTTATGAGGGTTGATCTTCCTAATGGTTTGGAGGAAAGTTTCTTGTCATTGTCTAGGATTTAGGTGCTAGAAATGTGGAACACAGTGGGGACTGAGGAAATGGAAGACAGGAACAGTGTTGGGACTATGACTAAACAAATACCCTTTTCCCTCATAAGGAGAATGATGCGGGGTGACCTGGCTGGGTACCTGCTCAATAAGTTCTGGTAAAGAGAGTTAGACAAATCAGTTTATTTAGGAAAGCCAGGTTTCAAATGCCAGCAAGATTAAATACAACCAAGATCAAAGGGCCAAAGGCAGAATCACAGCTAAGGCTGCAGAGCCAAGGATTTGGAGCCAACTGACTAAGGAGTCAAAGGTAAGCAGGTTCTTGGCAAATGCAGAGGGTCCTCAGTGATAGTGGTAATGCTTTAGTTAGTTTCCCACTGCATTACCACAAATATGGAGGCGTGAAGCAACACAAATTTATTATATTACAGTATATAGGGTAGAAATCTAACATGGGTCTAATTGGGCTAATATCAAATTGTCAGCAAGGCTGGAGGCACTAGGAGAGATAATCTGTTCCTTTGCCTCTCTGCCAGCTCCGAGAAGCGGTCCACATTCTTTTGCTTGTGGGTCCTTTATCCTCAAATCTAGGATCTTTGGGCCAAATCCTTCTCACGCTGCTGTCTCTCTGGTTCTCTCTCTTCTACCTCTAAGGACCCCTGTGACTGCATTGAACTATGCTGGATAATCCAGGATACTCTCCCTCTTTTAAAGTCAACTGATTTGCACCATTAATCCCATCTGCATCCTTAACACCCCTTTGCCATGTAAGGTAACATTAGGATATGGACATCTTTGAGGACCATTATTCTGCCTACCATGCCCTTCCCCCTGGTGGAACAGGGCTAGGCCTGGCCTGCATGATGAAAAACTTAGATGCCAAGGAAAAACCCAGAGATCACCTAAGCCAGGCTACTCTCAAAATCACTGCTTTCTCTCTGAATTTTTTTCTAGTCATGAACAGTTAACTCTTATGAATTTAAGATGGATGATAATTTATGAAAATAAAGCTTACATAGTGCCTTTACCCATGCATCCAGACTGTGGTGTGCTGGAGCCAACGTGCACCACTTGCAAAAAGTTACTGTTCCATTTTCAGGAATTTTAGAACATCAAGTTGACATTAGCCAAGGTAGCACTATTTACACTGTGGACATGATCAAATGCTACAAATTCGAGACTTTCTCCCGGGAGATCCCAGGTGTTACACATTTGCCATACCACTGGTATGTATGAACTTAAAAATGAACACCAGCAACAGTCAGGATAGGCCCCACATTATATTTCAAACATAGTGGCTGGCTACTACAGTTAGTTTGAATCTTCCAGACAAGTGCCAGGACCAAACAGATCACAGTGTTGTCTGATTAGCCGCTGCTGTCCAATAGGATGTGCAGGATTCAATTTATTAGTTGCTGGGCTGTTGCCAAGGGTAATCACAGTTATGATGTACTTAAACAGGGCAAGTATGTGAGGAAGGCCATTTGGTAATACTTCATTAATGCTCCTTCCTAATCTTAGCAAGGTTGTAAACATCCACAAACCCATGCTTGAGGAGGGCTCAAAATCTTCAGAGCTGTTCCAGGAAGTGGAGAATGAACAGAAGCAGATAGCAGAAACATGCTGGAATCATACTGCATCCACATTTTTTCAGTCAACAAAAAATTCTGAGCTTCTACCAGAAATCCAGAATACCACAGCAAAAATAGCAGTGTGGCTCCCACTCCCACAGGGCTCACAAGCTACCTTGGTGAGAAGTGTGTGTGTGTGTGTGTGTGTGTGTGTGTGTGTGTGTGTGTGTGCAGCTGGTGAAGAGAGAAGAAACAGACAAACGAACAGGTGATTACAGGACAGGGTGACTGGTTCGTGGAGTTACTTACAAGGTCAACTCACTGAGACTTCCTGGGTCAGGCAAGAGGTCCTGGAGGAAGTGACTTAAAAACTGAGTTCTATAAATAATAATAATAATTTCTAATATTTATCGAGTAGTTGCCATGCTTCAGGTGAAGTCCTAAGCACTTAAACACATTTTACTTCATTTAGTTCTTCTGATATCCTTGAGACAGGTATTATTATTATCTTTGTTTCAGAAACAAGGAAACTCAGGGCGCCTGGGTGGTTCAGTTGGTTAAGCGTCTTGACTCTTGGATTTGTCTCAGGTCATGATCTCAGGGTTGTCAAACTGAGCCCTGCATCGGGCTCTGTGCTCAGCGTGGAGTCTTCTTGGGATTCTCTCTCTCCCTCTCCCTCTGCTTTTCCCCACCCACCCCCCAGCTTATGCTATTTCTCTCTAAAATAAATAAATAATTTAAAAAAAAAAAAAACGAGGAAACTGAAGCACAGCTAAGTTAAACAAACTTGCCCAAGGTCTCCCAGTGAGAGGTAGAAGTAGGAGAATAGGAGTTAGCCATTTTCAGGGAAAATAGGGAGAAGAGTGCTCCAGTAAAGGGAGCAACATATGGAAAGTCATGGTAGCTTCCAGGAAAAGAGGAAGTATTTGACCAAAGATTCAAGTGGAGGGTGATGAACTATGGACAGAGAAAAGCCAGACTGGGTTGTGAAGGACCCGGTGGGCAGGTTTATCTGTCCAGTTGTTAATCAGGGTCTTGAGTGAGTTAGCTTACTTTTAATAGGGCAAATGTAGCATTAGTATAGAGGCAGAGGGATGGAAGCTAGTGAGGAGGGTATAACCCAGGAAAGAGAGGCGAGGGGCCGAACATAGCCGATGTAGGGGGTACACGGGGTAAGAGTAGAGGACACTGCCCAGGTTTCAGCTTTGGGCCCCTGGAGAGATGGTGATGTCCATCACTGAGATGAGGGACACAGATGGAAAGGCAGTTTTGTAGGGAAGATGATGAATTCAGGTTCAGAACACTACATCTGAAAGGCCCATAGGACATGGGCGAGGAGGTATCTAGGAAGCAGGTGGCTCCCTGGCTTTGGTGCTAAGGAAGGTGGGGTGACAGATTTGGGAATCATCAGAATAAGGGTGAGAATTGAAGCCAGCAATGGAATGAGATTACCCAGGAAGACGGGATAGAGTGAGGAGTGTTGAGAGCTTCAAACAAAGCACTGAGGAAATCCATATTTAAGGGGCAGATGGAAGAGTGGACACCACAAGGAAATGAAGGACAGGCCAGAGAGGTATTTGGGAAAAGAACATCTCAAAAAGGAACGCATGTCCAGCTGTGCCCACTGCTTCAGAGAGATCAAGTAAGACAAGGAAAGAAAAGTGTGTGTTGGATTTAACAGTTGGGGCTTTGCGGTATGCTTGGAAGTATTCGCTGACGCGGTAGAGATGGAAGCCTGTTGGCCATGGACCTGAGGCATGAATAGGAGGCATGGAAGCGGAAATAGGAAATGTAAACAACACTTTCAAGAGATTTGACTTTATCAGGAGAAGAGATACTGGGTAGGAGGTAGGGGAGACAGTGTTGAGATTATTTGAGGAGTCCTGGCCACATTTAAATGTTGGTGGAAAAGAGACGAGCCAGAGAGTTCAAAGAGTAGACAATTTTCAATGGAGAATCATTTGGAGTAAAGAGTTAAGAACAGTGAGGGGGCGCTTGGGTGGCTCAGTCAGTTAAGCGTCTGCCTTGGGCTGAGGTCAGCATTCTGGTGTCCTGAGATCGAGCCCAGCATCAGACTCCCTGCTCACTGGGGCGTCTGCTTATCCCTCTCCCTCTGCCCCCTGCCCCCCCGCCCCGCCTCATGCTCTCTCTCTTTCTCTTCCAAATAAAAAAATAAATAAAATCTTAAAAAGAAAAAAAAGAACAATGAGAACCAGAGGAGAGGTTGAAAGCGCTCGAGAGATTCGGGGTCCCTGAGCAAGTGCGAGGGTCAGGGTACAAGACTGGAGGACAGGTAGTCTCAAAGCACACAGAGAAGTCTTTCTGTTCACAAAAAACACCAAGCTCTTTAATCATGAAGGTGGAAGACACAAGAAATGCCAGTAGAGTTTGGGGTATATACGCCTGTGAAAAAAACACCGCCTCTGGCTTGGAAGTCAAGCCTATCAGCCTGGCAGGGATACGGGCTTCATGAACCATGTCTGTCTTGAAGTTGTCCTCATGGCCTGAAGCCCTGCCTTCTAGACTGGGAACACCCTCTCCCGGGAGGGACAACGGATGGAGCAAGGGCCAGCAATGTTGGCACCAGCCATCGTTACAATACAATCCACGGTCAGCGAGCAAATTGTGGACAGTGCCCTACAGAACCACAAATCCAAAGAGAAGAAGCAGTTACCAAAAGCCAGCAATGGAGGTCAGGGATTTGAAAGATCTGGAGAGAGGACAGAAGGGGAAGATAGACCAGGAAAGCTCCAGGGAGTAAGTGGCGGAACATCTGGCTGAATACTGGAGAGGAGTGCTCTTCTTGGTGGAGAAGGATTCTACTTGTTTCCAGCAATGCGGGATGGAGGAAGTAAAGGGGAAGACACCAACAAGCGGGCATGTCACTGAGTCGCTTATATCAAAGGTGCATAGAAGGAAAACAAGAGCTACCGAGAAACAACGTACTAGTTTTCCTAACATTTGATCAAGTGCCTGAGAAACCTCAATGCAGGGGCAAAACTGAGTTTGAGCCCTGGGCCCAGATTTAAGGTTAAACTGAGGGAGGCATCCTATGTCTCCTCTCCTGGATCTGCCGATTTGACTCCCAAGCCCTAAGTGTAAGATCTCACCATGAGCTGAAGGAAAGCCCACTCTGAAGCACATTCACATGGCCCAGGGGTCACTAAAGTCAGGAGAGGCCCCTGATAAAAAACACCTCCACCCCTTATCCCAATGCAGGGTGGCTGGTGAGCATGAGTCAGGCCCAGAAGCTGCAGCATCTGCAAGGAGCTTTTGACTCCATCCCTAACACTGTGATGTGAATGGATGTAGCACGGAAGAGAATTAGCCAGCTGCCTTTTGGCTGTGGAGCTAGACGTGACCAAGCAGGGTAGCTGGCCAGGCCTGCCTTCTCTGGGAGGAAGACCAAGGCCTTTGACAGGTTTGTTTTCAGGATGACAATTAGAACTACAGGGAAAGAACAAAGTTCAGGACTGGATCCTGCCTTTAAGGCCCAATAACTTCACTGAAAAGAAAGTGGCCTAATGAATGTTTACGAGATGACATTAGTCACTCCTCCTGCTTTGAGTAGGAGCTAAAAATAGGGTAGAAAGAGAGGTTCATCTTCTCTGCCATAGGTAAGGAGCCGAATCAAGCCCACTTTCCCCATAAAGAAGAAAGGAAATGGGACCTGATTGAACAAACAAATCATTTAATTAGATTGAAAGAAAAATTTCTTAATGATTAATAATGTATGATGGGTTGAATTTTGTCTCCACCCCCCCCCACACACACACATACAAAATTCACAGGCTGGAGTCCTGCCATCCAGTACCTCAGAATGTGACCTTATTTGGAAATAGAGTCATTGTAGAAGTAATTAGTTAAGATGAAGTCATACTGGGGTAAGGTAGGCTCCTAAGTGAACATGACTGGTGTTCGTATCAAAAGAGGACATAGACATAGAACTCCATGTGAAGATGAAGGCAGGGATGAGTTGCTTCTACAAACCAAGGGACACAAAAGATGGCCAGCGACTGAGAGTTGCTAGGAGAGAGACGTGGAACGGATTTTCCCTCTGGCCCTCGGAAGTAACCCCACAAACACCTTGACCTCAGACTTCAAGCCTTCAGAACTGTGAAAGAATAAATTTGGTTGTTTAAGTCACCCAGTTTGTGATGCTGTGTTATAGCAGTCCCCGCAAACTAATACAGAATTTCAAAGTACTATCTGTATACTTTTAGAAAGACACTTCAAATATAGTTGTCTTGTTAAACTATTCATATGATTAACCATATTCATTTTATAATACATATTCACATAGAATTAACCATACATAATAAACAAATAACTATAATTTTAGTAAATAGCAGTATTTTATGTAAAATTAGCCATTATTGGAGCACCTGGCTAGCTCGGTCAGTAGAGTGTGTGACTGTTGATCTCAGAGTCATGAGTTCGAGCCCCACTTTGGGCGTGGAGCCTACTTAAGAAAACAAAAAAATAAAATCAGTCTTTATTTATCCAGGACAGCATTTGTTTGAGAGCCAAAGCTTAAGTCTCTTCTAGTGTTATGTGTCTCTAATTTTATCAACAAACTGTGTGCCAATTCTAATTGCTTCATGGTAATCCAGATTAAAATCATATTTCTATTAATACTGAGGATTTACCTAAAAGGCTTAAGGGATTACATGTGGAAATGCAGCAAAGATTGAGGAATAAACCAGTAACTTCCATTAAGATACAATTGATTTTTAAAATAAACCAAAAAAATGTAAATTTACATTTTCTTATCAGCAACAAACATTTTCTAAGCATGTACTGTTTACAAATCACCATATAAAGTGCTATATGGAGGCAAGTGATAATGATACTGCCCCATGAGTCTTTCACCAGAGTTGGGAAGGCCAGTGCAAAAGTAAAAACAAGAAACAACACAAGTTAGAGTGTTCACGTACAATGCAATAGATCCTACTGCTTCTCAAAAGTACTCTTTACATTTTCTCTCATGCACAAGGGAGCCAGTCCACACATCCTTGGATAGTCTCCTTCAAGTAACCTCTCTGACTAAGCCACGGAAAGAGGAAAGTTTTGTTTCTTTGTTTTTTGTTCTGATTTTCTTACTTTAATGGGCTGTATTAGAAAAATGTAAGCAACCATGAGAGCAAAGCGATCTCTTCATGTATTTTCTTAGTTTTTAGAGTTTAGAGTATCAGTTACTCTCCTTTGAAGAAAAATATTATGGCTCTTTGATTATCACTGCATAACTAAGGACCCTTAAACATAGTGGTTTAAAACAACAATCATTTATTATTCTTTCACTGTTCTGTGGGTTAATTGGACTCTGCTGGGCCATTCTTTTGCTCCATGTGGTGTTGACTGGAGCTATAGTGATCATGATGTTCTACTGGCCTGGGATTGTCAAGACGGTTTGCACCCATAGCTGACATTTGATGTTGGCCTACCTGTTGGGGCTATTAATTGGACTATCTTAGTTTTTTCCCATTGTGGACTCTCATGCGACTTGGGCTTCTCTATGACAGAAGAGTCCCAAGAATGTTCCAAAAGTGTGATAGCAGAAATCTGCAGATCTCCTTAGCCTGAGCCTGGGAAGTGACTCGGTCTCTTCCACCAAGTGAGGAAAGTTTTGTTTCTTTTTTGCACTATCTTCTGTCGGAATGTTTCTCTTTCTCTGCCCCTAGGACCAGGGCTATTAAAAACAGGGAGGTCCTAGGTGTGGGACTTCTCAGATGACACTCCTGAGTTCCAAAGAAGGGAAACTCCCTGCAAGGGGCAGTGTTGTGGGTAGTAAACAGGTCTGCTGTGGACGCAGACACCGGTGTAGCTCTTCACTCCCAAAGTGAGCAGATGTTGTCATGGGGTCAGGGAAATTCCATGTCACAACAGAACTTGGGTAAATGGTAGCCTGGCTCATTCCTGGTCTTGGAACTCCTGGCACAAACCTCCAGTTCTCTGCCTGGCACCCCTCTTTTCCCACCTGTCACCTGTATGAAAAAGTACAAAGTACTTTAAAGCTTCCTTTTTTTCTTTTTCTTTCTCCACTTGACTTTTATTATTTTTTTAACTAACATATAATGTATTTTTTGTTTCAGGGGTATAGGTCTGTGATTCATCAGTCTTACACAATTCACAGTGTTCATCATAGCACATACCCTCCCCAGTGTCCATCACCCAGCCACCCCGTCCCTCCCACCCCCCACCACTCCAGCAACCCTCAGTTTGTTTCCTGAGATTAAGAGTCTCTTATGGTTTGTCTCCCTCTCTGGTTTCCTCTTGTTTCATTTTTCCCTCCCTTTTCCTATGATCTTCTGTCTTGTTTCTCAAATTCCTCATATCAGTGAGATCATATGATACTTGTCTTTCTCTGATTGACTTATTTTGCTTAGCATAATACCCTCTAGTTCCATCCATGTCGTTGCAAATGGCAAGATTTCATTTTTTGATGGCTGCATAATATTCCTATATATATATGTATATATATATATACATATATATATACCACATCTTCTTTATCCATTCATAAAGCTTTCTATTCAAAACTACCCATCCATCTTCTTAATAATTATACAATTCCAGCAGGACAATACTGCTGACATTCTATATCTAACTTTTCATGTGTCCAAATCACAACTGCAGCCCTACATACAAAAGGCATAGCGCTTTTAAATCTTTTCTGAACGTGCTGATGCCCGACAATAGCTCCAATTTCCTTTTCTCATTAGCTCTCAAATGCTGGACTGAAAATAATTCTATCTAGTAAGAAAGAGCCCTCGATGAAGAATCAGGATACCTGGATTCTAGTTCTAAACCTGTCCCTACCCATCTGGAGAAGCTCAGTAAGTCATCCCATTTCTCCTGAGTCTGTTTCTTAGTTCATTATGGAGCTAGGAGATAGACTGCCTTAGCTAGAGTAATCCAGAACAAGGTAAGCAGGGTAGCAGATTGGCTCTTTTTAAAACTGTGGGATAAGCTGGGAGGCAAAGCATAGTCCAGAACCAAAATCAAGACCAATCACACAGGGTGTTGAGTGAAAAACTGGGTCATTAAAGCCAGAAAGACCCCAAAATTAAGCTTCATGACACACGTGTGAAATTCCATGGCAGAGCAGTTAATTTTAGGTGTTTTTTTTTTTCCTCTCTGCAGGAAAAACAGGAGTGTTTTTCTCTATGCAGTGTCTCTATGGTTACTGCCCTTGACTCGGTGTGGTTCTGGTAGGGATGCCTAATACTCCATCCCAACTGAAAAATGGGTACATAACCCACATCGGGTCACTTAGTGTCCCTCTTGCTAAGAATTTAAATCTGGGGCAGAAAAAATTCCAGCAGCAGAAGGCAACTGGACTTGAGTCAGCAAATGGTAACATCTCAGTCCTCCTGTTGTGAGACCCTCTAGAGCTGCCCCTGTAAAGCATTTCCTTTATCAGGTCTCAGTACCCTTCAAAAAAAAATTTTTTTTTTTTCTCAAGTGGGCATTCAGTTTTTCTTGTTTCCACAAAGCGAAAAAAGTGTATCCTCAAACACTTAGAATTCAAATAGGCATAAGTAAAAAACTTTGGTCTTCATGGGCAGCCGAACTCCTCCAGAGAGCGGCTAGGAGCAGGAAGGACATATATTGGAGTCTGCACTTGGAAATGGGAGTGGGAGGGGGCAGGAGCGGGTAGTCAGTGGACTGTTTCTCATTGAGAAATGAGCTGATTATGCCAGATTATTTCTAACTCTAACATCCTATGATTCAAAGTAATCAATTCCATGGCCCAAATGATTAGTGCGATGTTTAAGTGGGATGGAGAGAGAGAAAAGGCTTTGTCTTTTTCTTTTTTAGTCTTTCTATTTTTGGCAAGGGCTTAGTGGACGGAAGTATTCAGAAGTATAGGGTGACACATGAATCCAAGCAAGCACTGTAATTCCGGACTGTAAGCGCAGAGGTGACAGAACCCCGGTAGTAACACTCACATGACATTGTTCACATGTCTCACAAATTAATCCGCCAAATCATTAGGTAAGCCCAGTTTTATCGCTAAATGTATAGATTTACCCTTGGACAATTCTGTGTGTGTGGCAAAGTCTTGGTGTTTTCCTTTTCTAGGAATATTCCTTGATGTTAACATCAGCTTGTACTTTTGGGCTACGGTGACACAGAAAGTCCTTCATTCATCTTGAAATTTCCTCCAATTTTTCTTGTATGCTACCAAGGAGTATATTTGCTTGGCAACAGAAACACAAATACACCATTGGTTGTTTTGCTGGCCTGTGAACCTTTTGGGGGGTTTTATGGCTTAGCTGTTCTAGAAGGGATGACACCAATACACACGAGTACCATGTTAAGCATGCTTCTGCCTCAGAGCCTTTGCATTTTCTGTTCTGTTAGCCTGAAACACTGTCGGAGGGGGTTATCAAGAAGACATTACCACCAGTTGACCTATGAGCTGGACCTGGGCAATTGGAGGCTCCCCACCCTCTCTCCCCTGTTCTTGTCACAAGCAAGACTTGGGACTGCCTAGAAAATGTTCTTTTTCCATTAAAACGGGAATCAGAAGTCATGGCGTCTGATGTAGCTGTCAACTTAATCATGTTGTCTCAGGCCTGTGAAGATTTAGTTTCCCTTGGCTGCTGTACCAAATAAGAACAAATTCGATGGCTTAAAACCATACACATCTCTTCGCTTACAGTTCTGGAGGTTAGAAGTCTGAAATCAGTTTAACTGGCCAGATCAAGATGTCTTCAGGACATCACATGTTCTCACTGGAGTCTCTAGGGGACAATCTGTTTCCTTGACTTTTGCAGCATTCCTGGACTCATGGCCTCCTCCTTCATCTTCAAGCAGGCAAGGCAGCAGCTTGCCTCAGTGATGACACCACTTTATTCTGTGTCAGATCATCCTCCGCCTCCTTCTTATAAGGAAACTTGTGACCACACTTAGGGCCCACCAAGATAATCTCATTGCAAGAGCCTTAAATCGATCACACCTGTGATGTCTCTTACAGTTAAGATACTTTCTCAGATTACAAAAATTAGGACCTTGATGTCTTTGGGGACATTATTTAGCCTACCACACCCCTAGATCTTAGTTGTCCTATGTGTTAAGTGTAGGAAGTTTGCTGCATGATCGATTATTCATGAGTATATGAGCCTCCTGTCTGTTCTGTTGGATTCTGAGTTGGAAGATGAAAAATTAATTAGTCACTCACATGCAAAGTAACACTATTAGTTGTACATCTTGGGCACCAACCAGAACCCTAATTTGGGGGGTGGAGGTGGGGGCTGGCAAGGGAGCAGGGGTGGAATGTTGTTATTCACATGAATCATATTTCACTTGTCATCTGGCTCAACCAACCAGTTAAAAACAAAGATGGCCTTGTAGCAGGAATTGGTACAGAAATGAGCTGGGTGAGTTCAGTTTCAGCATCTTGAGATTACAGAGTCACTCTTCAGATGAACAGCAACTGCTCCAGTCTTTAAAGGGCAGCAAACCAGTGAAAGGAAAGCCTGTGAGCAGTGAAGTGTGCAGAGAGGGTGAGACACAATTTCAAGAGCTTTTTGAGCATGAAATGTTTAACAGCCATATTATGACTTTATTGCTCAAGTTCAGTGAAAACAAATAATAACACATTTACCAAATGTAAAACCACCCAAAAGTCTGTACTTTTTTCTCTTTCACAGCTCTTTTAATATTACTATTACTTCATAGTCATATTTTAAAAGAGTAATCCTTGTTTTTGGTGAGATGCTCTTAGAATGTTAAGATATATAGAATTTGCTTCAGCATAACTGGGGAGGTGGGAAAATGAAAAGGTATATAGAAGAAATTAGATTGGCTATGAATTGATGATTACTGGTACAGGGTGATGGGTACAAAGTAGTTCATTATACTAAACTCAGCATATTTAAATATGTGTGAAATTTCCATGATCAAAAGTTATTTTTAAACAGGTTGCCACTCGTTTTTAACAGAGCCACAGGCTAAATAATAAGGTTCTCTCTTGTTTGCATCAGCATGTATGATTTCTTACAGAAAACACGGTCAAGGTCCTTATCAAAAGGTAGCTAGCTAGGTACATGAATTACTTTTTCAACAAAAGCAGAAACCTCCTCTATTAGTTTACTTGATGACACTGTGAGATTTGTAGACAGGACTGATATTTTTAGCTTTCTCTGGAAGCAGAAGTGCTGCTGTGTCTGGTGCCATGGGGTTGGGGACCTGTAAGTCAACATGATCGCATGGGTACATTCTGAGCTTCCATTTAGTCAAAAGCTCTAAAAGAGATTACCTACACCAAGAGTGGCATGAGAATATTAAAACAGATAACTACATTTCATGCTCCACCCTCTCAATCACAAATCCTACTGTCTAAGCTGCTGTTGTATTCATCCAGTGTAAGTGGAAGGTATATCTAACAGTGTTCTTCCACAGATCTCTGATTAAACAGTATCTCTAAGAAAAATGGACAAAAGGACCTTACCTTCCACATGGACAATGATAGCAGGATCTTACCTGGCTCCTCTCTTCCAAACCACCCTTTATGTAGATGTCAATCATTTTTTCTAAAACAGGCCTATGACTCTCTAAATTCAATTCAAGAGACCTTCACACATAGAGAAAAGAAAGACCAAACTCCATATTCCATCATTTAAAGACCTCTACCAGCTGGCCTGTGTTGACTTCAACAATATCTTTACCTTATTCTCTGTGCCTCTTTCTTCCTAATCACCCTCTCCTTTTTTTTTTTTTAATCCCTGATGGCATATGTTTCGATTCTTTGAACTGATTATGAATCTTGCCAGTTCCCTCACTTATAAGTTGAATGAGATCATTTGTATGTGTTTTTATCTTTGTATGGGTTGTGACTTCCTCCTTTTTTTTTAAATTATATGCATTTTTTTCAGGGGTACAGGTCTGTGATTCATCAATCTTACACAATTCACAGTGCTCACCATAGTACATACCCTCCCCAATGTCCATCACCCAGCCACCCCATCCCTCCCATGCCCCTCCACTCCAGCAACCCTCAGTTTGTGTCCTGAGATTAAGAGTCTCATGGCTTGTCTCCCTCTCTGGTTTCATCTTGTTTCATTTTTTCCTCCCTTCCCCTGTGATCCTCTGTCTTCTTTCTCAAATTCCTCATATCAGTGAGATCATATGATACTTGTCTTTCTCTGATTGACTTATTTCGCTTAGCATAATACCCTCTAGTTCCATCTATGTCATTGCAAATGGCAAGATTTCATTTTTTGATGGCTGCATAATATTCTGTTGTATATATATACCACATCTTCTTTATCCACTCATCAGTTGATAGACATCTAGGCTCTTTCCATAGTTTGGCTATTGTGGAGATTGCTGCTATAAACATTGTGGTGCATGTGCCCCTTCGGATCCCTACATTTGTATCTTTGGGGTAAATACCCAGTAGTGCAATTGCTGGGTCATAGGGGAGCTCTATTTTCAACTTTCTGAGGAACTCCATACTATTTTCCAGAGCGGTTGCACCAGCTTGCATTCCCACCAACAGTGTAGGAGGGTTCCCCTTTCTCTGCATCCTCGCCAACATCTGTTGTTTTCTGATTTGTTAATTTAAGCCATTCTGACAGGTGTGAGGTGGTGTCTCATTGAGGTTTTGATGTTGAGTGATGTTGAGCACTTTGATTTTCTCCTTTTACTGGCAAAATCTTTGTGTGACTGCATGTATGTTTCCCGCTACCCTCTTGTGTTTTTGTTTCTACTAAGTTCTTTCCGTTCATTGTCCCATGTGATAACACTACATTGCAGTACTGTCATTCCTGGTCACAAGGATTTGACTTTGACTTTATCCTTTAACAGTACTTTAACAGTGCTTTGGCATGTTGTCAGGTACTTGCCATACTGAGTGAGATGTGAGGGGAGGATGCAGTCTTTGAAGTCTCCTGGGTTTGTGTCTTCAAGGGTGGGAGGCATACCTTCCTTGGGCTCTGGGATTGCCTGGGTCCACTGCCACCCACTTCATGCTCAACCCTACTCTCAGGCTACCTGCTATGTTTTATTCATTTCTATTGCTGCATAGCTAGTAACCACAAACTTAGAGCCTTAAGACCATATCCATTTATTATCCCATAGTTCTGTAGGTCAGAAGACTAGGCAGGCTTGTCTGGGTTCTCTGCTTGGGGTCACTGGGCATCATAGAATTCTGCCTATCACAGCTGCCTCCCTGTCTGGGCTAACAGTGGCACATCCAACAGAAATGAGACTCAGTAAGGGGTTGTGTGCACTCAAGTTTAGGGGTAGGTATGGAATTCCTAGAGACAGAGGAAGGGAGAAGCTAGCAAAAAAGGAGACAATCAGGATATAAAGAGCACAAACTGACAATAAGAAAGTGCTCCCAAAAGTTTATGGGCAAGGATATTTCATATACCTTCTAGGGTATCCACCATTTTATAAACAACAGGCTAAATGCACCCTCTATGATACCTCTAACATGGGTAAAATACTAGACTATTGTAGTAATGTATTAATGAAATAAAGTATCTGAAAAAACTAATTACTATAAAGTGCTAACCAAACCTAAAGTTATTGCTATTAAAATATTTCATATTATATTAATATTTTCAATATATAAAAGAATAGCTAACAGTTCTTGTATGTTTATTATATGTCAGGTCCTGTGCCTTCACATTGCTTATGTCTCTCAGCAATCCTGTCAGGTGAATAGTATTGTTATTCCCATTTTACAGGTGAGGAAACTGATTAAAGGAAAAACTTACGGACTTACCTGGAAATCATGCAGTCAGGAAGATAGAACCAAGATTCAAATGCAGGGCTGTCTACTGCCAGTCATTCATAAGCATTATATTAATCTATGGATGTTAAAGAGTCAGAGAAAGTTACAATCAGAAAGAAAGGGCCAGACCTGAAGACAGACAGATGGGGAGAACAAACATGGCCCTACCTCTGGAGTTACTGAGTTGGGCTCACTAGCTAAGGTAAACTGCTCTGGTGACAATTTGCTTTTTACAGCTTTTAAGGAGAATGTCTGGAATTCTCTGTTTCATATTCTCTGTTTTCATAATCTTGGAAATAAAAATTAGTTCTTGAAGATTTGCTTGTTATTTATGACTTTGCACCTTTTTTTTTTCCTGGCCAAATTGTCAGGGGTAACTTCCGTAGCTGGGGCTAAGATGAATAATTATTGTACTGATTCAATTGCTACGGACAGAACAAAACGACCTCATTAGAATCAACCCCAAACCTAGCCATGAGGAAACATTCCATAGCTCCATAAAAAGCAAGATCATGGGGTTGTGGAGGGGTTGATACACTATGAAAGCAATCTGATGCAGGGAAAACTGGAGAGGAACAAGGAAACAGCAAGTGACAAATGGGGATGGAGAGCAAGGGGAAATGGTGGACTGGAAAATAAACACTATTGGAAATGTGGCTATCTGTTTGGGGGAAAAATATGGATCCTTATATCACAGCGTGATTTTAAATGTCACTCCGTACATAACTAGATCTGTCTTGTCCCTATTATATTTATTGTTTGATTTACCTATTTGTATCAATATCACACTGTAAGGTTTAAGAATTTTAAATGTCACTCTGTACATAACTAGATCTGTCTTGTCCCTATTATATTTATTGTTTGATTTACCTATTTGTATCAGTATCACACTGTAAGATATAAGAATGGGTTCTGCTATCTTATAGGGTAAGTCCTCCCTCACTGCTGTTTTTTAAAAATGTATTGGTTCCAAAGCAATCTTGAGAACAAAGCTGTTGGCATCATGCTCCCTGATTTCAAACTATATTACAAATCTATAGTAATTAAAATAGTGTGGTATTGGCATAAAAACAGACATGCTGATCAACAGAACAGAATGGAAAGCTCAGAAATAAACCTGTATTAGATACTTCCTCTTATATATATGTATTATGTACTATATATAATTACATATATTATATATTTTTTATACTTTTAAACTGTGAAACCCATTAATTACTATCATCTCAATTTGAAGATGAGGAGAGTAGCTTCAACCAGAGTGAGTGACTTTCACAAGGATCCACTTCTGGCAGAAGGTACGTGTCTAGGGCTTGGACTCCAGCTCAGAGGCTGTCTTTGAGTTTATTTGATATTTACTTGACATTTGTTTAGTACTTAGTATGTACCAGGCTCTGTTCAACATGATGAATACAGCAGTGAACAAAATAGACACAAATTTCTGTCCTCATAGAATTTATATTCTATTATATTGGCAGGATCCTGGGTTTATTTCATTAGTATCCTAAGATATTTAGTAATACATACCCATCATAACACTCCATTCAGAGAGATGCTTAATTCTGAGCAGCATCCTGATTATACTTTCCTTGGGGACCTGACTTCAACCATTAACAGAAGCCCAGGAGAATTCCGAGCCCAGACTTCCTGTTACTTTGCATATTTTGACAGGAAGAGCTGGAAGTCTGCATTTGTGATTTGGGTTTTATTTCCATGATGACTCCCAAGTGATGACAGCTAACTGTGCATTCCCAATGGGAGTACCTCCGCTTCTGTTCTGCTTTTTTGGGGACTTGAGCAGCACGAGGCCAGAACCAGGCAATAATGTAGCTGGCACAGGTTGGACACTCCTGAAACACTGGATCCAAATTCTACGTATATGTGCGAATTCAAAGAATCCTTTCATTCAGTAATCTCCACAGCCCCCTACACTTCCTGTAACTTCTGTCACACGTTACTTACACGCTGCTAGCTGAATGTCTAACATGCTACGGTGAGTATGGTAAAATTTCTATGAAAACGAATTTTTTACTTTCAAAATATTTTAACAGGCAGTGAGTAGAAAGTGCTACCAGAACTGTTGAAGCTCCTGGACATAATGAGCGAGAGGAAAATTTCTTGGCATCCACAGAACTATGAATATTTGGGCTATAAAGCACATCGATATAGGCACGCTTAAGTCTCAAAGATGGAAATCTTGGAGCAGCCTGCCACCTTCAGGATAACTTCCCAACTAACTCTACCAGAGAAAACTGGCTTTAGCCTCTATGAATTTCAAAGACCAATCCCAGTAAAAACACGTTTCATGATAATCAATGGTGGAAGCTATGTTCCTTGCAGTACTTTGGCTAGGATTAAGTGTTATATTTAATAATTACATCAGTTTTCTTTAAATAAAATTTCCCCTTTCTTTGATTCTTTTTAAAAAATTATTTTTATTCAATTATCTTTACATCAATTCTTTCTTTGCTTTTCACTGGTTAAAACCAACCAACCAACTTAATTTTCCTCAGGAGAGCTGAGAGCACTAAAAACAGATCTTACAGCCACAGTCTGTGGAAAATATGGTAACTTTGGAAACGCTGCTACTTCCTCGTGAGTCCTTTTTATGGATTAATGACATTTCTAAAGAATCATAAATAGAAGGAACAACACAGTAATCTGCTTAGAAATGGGGAGCCGGAGGAGGCAGAGAGAGAGAGAAAATGTGTGACACTGGTGTTTTTTTCTAATATCTTACTGGCTATTCCTTTCATTAAGTTACAGAGAAGTCTCCCTGACTTAAAAAGAATGAGAAAGGCAGGACGAATGAAAAATAGGCTAGGGAATGATGCAGTGACTCAGAACTTAATAGTATACAGAAATAACACAAATTGGTATCAAAAATAAACAGAAGAGAAAGGACAACAGGACTAAAACCGATACTGATGTAGGAAAGAACGTCAGGGTTCCGAGGGCCAAGAAAGAATTCTTGAGACGTCTTGGTGCCAAAAGGTGATTTTATGAACGCATGGGGGGGACAGGACCTGTGGGCAGAAAGAGCTGCTGCACCGGGGTCATGGCTAATTATGTACTTTCAGGTTGGGAGGGGGTTAGGGATCGCGTAAGTCTCTAAGGAATTTTGGAAGCAAGGTTTCCGGGACCTTGAGGAGGCTAGCTACTGTTGGGGAAAGGTCATTGATTACCGTCTAATAAAGCCTTAGTCACGAGACCCTTCAGATGTATATCGGTGGGCCATACGCTTGCGGGGCTGATTGCCAACATGCATCTTGGGGGGGTTTAGAAATAAAGTTTCCAAAGGAACTTTTATACCTTAAAAGTAGACGTACAGGATCCTGGGGGTGGGGGGAGGGGTTCGGGCTAGGATTGCCTTTTGCCCTTAGCAAAATATTAACAGGGAGGCAGTTGAGTCCCTAGAGGCATGTCACTCCGCCTGTTTCAAGGACTTGTCCGTGGGCTCTAGGGCGTAAGGAAATTTAATAATTTTTCTTCTGCCTTTGTTTCCCACATCAATACAATCAAGTCAAATTGCCTTAGGAGAGCAGAATGTAAAAGATCTAGGAAAAAGAGAACAAGGTAGTCCAGAAAGCCATCAGGCAAGGGCACAGGAACATAGAGGGCATTTAAATATAAAAGAGTGAGAACAGATACTCATCGCGAAAGAATGCACTTTCTTTTTTTGGAGATTTATTTCTTTAAGTCATCTCTGCACCCAACCTGAGGCTCGAACCCAAAACCTTGAAATCAAGAGACCCACGCTGCACCCTGGGAGCCAGCCAGCGCCCCCAAAGAACACTTTCATTATTTTCCTTTCAGGAAACAGGAAAGGGCGATTTTAGGACCTTCCCTTATCCTGGTGCACTTAGTTCCATTTTTATTGGCTTTTCTTTGGCTACATTGACCTATGAAAGGATTTCAAGGTCAGTTTCCTTACGACTTTGATTCTCTACTCAGCCGGCAACTTCAGGATCACGTGGAAAGCTTGAACCAACGGCGGTGCTCACTCCGGAGGAATTAAATCCCAAAATCTGCGGTGAACCCTAACCTGGCACTGTTTTAAAGCTTCCCGCCCGAGTGCGCGAGTCTGCAGGGGTGAGAACCACCGCGGGTCGGAGCCTAAGCCCCGCCTCCTCTCGCGGGAAGCAACCAAAATTGGGCGCAAACCTCGCGCCCACAAGGGAGGCGCTCCCTTTGACACACTCAGGGCGGAGACGCGGCGTGCGCCCTCCCGACCGCTAGGGGGCGAGCCGCGCGCATTTAGCGCACATTTTCCGGCGTGTAGCCGGGTCGACCCCACGGTGCGCATGCTCGATGCGTCCCGGAGGTCGCCAGCGCCGGTGTTTTCCCACGTGCAGGGTGAAGCAGAGGACGTCATGTTGTAAGGAGATGGGGGCCTCGGTGTCTCGCGCAATCAGGAATTTCAACCTAGAGAACCGGGCGGAACGGGAAATCAGCAAGATGAAGCCCTCTCCCGCTCCCAGGCACCCCTCCACCAAGAGCCTCCTGCGAGAGCAGATGAGCTGTAAGTGGTGCAAGGGCACGTCGGAACTCCGCGCGCGGGCTCCCGGGGCGGGCTGGACGCCGGGGGGTCTTGGTCCCGTGGCAGGGGTGACCAGGGTCGGCGGCAATGACCCGTCAGCCGAGCGCGGCGAGGTGGAGCCCCCAGGCCGTGACATTGAGAGAGTCCCAGTGCGCCTGCGGTGGAGTGACGGCTCAGCCCACTTGATAGTTCCGGAGACGGCGGCCGCTGCCCCAATTGTCCCGGCCCTTCGAGGCTCTTATCTTTACTGTCTACCACCGACTTGCTGCAGGGAATCCCAAAATGGAAGGCCTCATGTTCTTCGGAAGGTGCACTATGGGTGTCTTCACAGAACGATGGACGCCGAGCCCGACCTAGCATTTTGATTGACATGTACAATACTTCCCGTATTGTCCGAGTGATTGTTTATTAAACAAAAAATTAGAAGTGGCTGTCTTGCGTTGTGTTAGGATCTTAGTGGAAATTTTCTTTGGTTTTAATATCGTGACATTCTTTTTCTTTCCATAGGCCATCCAGAAATTAAGGGAGAAATTGCTAGAAAAGATGACAAACTGCTGTCGTTACTAAAAGATGTGTATGTTGATTCCAAAGATCCGGTGTCTTCTGTGCAGGTAGTGTGTGTTTTAATTCAGATAAGTAATTTAACTTTTTTGTGCTCCAGGAAAACGATTAAGAGAAGTGTGGTAGGTAGTAAAAGAGAGTGAGTGCTCTGCACGTTTAAAACTGTCAGTGTAGTTGTGACCAGATTACAGTGCATTGGCAAAACTTAAGCATAGTGGTGATATTATTTCACAATTTATAGGATTTGATAAAGTACTTCTAGTGGTTGTCATTTGAATCACCAAAGGAAGGCTTTAATACTATTTTCTTATCCTTCAGTGTTTTGTTCTAATCTGAGGGATTCCTTTAGTGTTGTGTTGTTGGTGTTTGTGTTTGTTTTTTAAAGATATATTCAGTTAGGAAATGTAAAAATTGGGAGATGACGGAATACACTGGGAATCAGAACCTATATGTAAATCTGTATATAAACACCACGCACAAGTGCTTTGTATATAGTTATGAACAAAGCAGACCTACTCTTTGCTCTCAGTGCTTAGAATATTGTGAGGGACACAGATTAAACAGATGAGCAACCATAAGTACATAATTACTGATACATCTGTGAAGGACAAGTAGAGGGACCTGTTTGTGATTGGATGGGGTGGCTTCTGAGAAAGTGACATCTAAGCCCCAGCCTGAAGGATGAGTCAGAGTTAACTAGATGAGTTTGTTGGGGCAGGCAGGTTCTAAGTAGGGGGAAGAGTTTGATTAAAGGAGAGAGAAGTGCCAATGACAACTCCCAGATTGCTTTCCATTCTAAAGTTCTCTGGTACTCTGTCTACATAGGCAATACTGTTTGCACAGATAGAGTTATTAATATAATTTTCATTAGATAAGTGAAATAAAGTTCATGTAAAATAAGGTTTGTGAGTTGTTGCGTATAATAGCAATTATAGGGTTCATTTATCACCAGATGTTCCCATAAAAAAGAAGTGTTGCTGTTCATGTTCTTTGTGTTGAGAATACTTCCATCAATAACAGGTGTTGAATAATACTTCCAACTGTTGTTTCTCATGCTATACTAAATCATGCATTCAAAAATTGGCCCTTGGGGAGTGAAAAAAATTTAACAGTTTTTACAAATATAGTTACATAGATACAATACATGGAGAGATACACAGTGGTATTAAAATTTTATGGGGGTTATTAGGAAAAGTCTGAAAAGACGCATGGGGGAACGACAATGAAAAAGTTGAAGTACCTGTTTATGTTTTGTCCCCTTTTCTCTTTTGGGTAGTTCCTAGTTTTCTTAATGATTTGTGATGTCTCTATAGACATTAGTGGTATCATGTCAAATAATTTGTTTTTGCGTGGCTTTTTAACTTAATGCTGTTCAGAATTCCGTCAAATATGTTGGCCTTTTTGTTCTTCATGGTATTGGAAGTCTGGACTCAACTCTAACATGAAAACGGTTTTCTGTATTTTCTTTCAGTACTTTTATGACTGTATATTTTATATTAAAGTCTTTATTTGGCAATAAATGTAGTGTTTGGTGTGTGGAGATCTTTTCTCCTAGATGGTCAGTTGTCTAAATACAATTTATTGAATAACCCAGTCTTTTCTCCACTCACTTAAAATGCTAATACATACAAGTCTGTTTATGGATTCATCAGTTCTAGTTATTTTTCTATTTTAACACTAGGATCATATTATATTAATTAATGGAGCTTTGTAATGTGTCTTGATATCTTTTTCCCCAAAAGTTTCATGGCTCTTGTCACACTTTTTTTTCCCCTGCAGATGAACTTGAGAATCACATTGTCAGGTTCTTTAATTAGTTAATTAAAAAGATTTATTTATTTGAGGGGCACCTGGTTGGCTCAGTCGTTAAGCATCTGCCTTCGGCTCAGGTCATGGTCCCGGGGTCCTGGGATCGAGCCCCGCATTGGGCTCCCTGCTCCGCGGGAAGCCCGCTTCTCCCTCTCCCACTCCCCCTGCTTGGGTTCCCTCTCTCGCTGTGTCTCTCTCTGTCAAATAAATAAAATCTTAAAAAAAAAAAATCTTTAAAAAAAGATAATTATTTGAGAGCACGCATGCGTGTGCTTAAGCGCAGGGTGGCGGGGGGTGCTGTGTGGGGGAGCTTGGGGGTGGCATTTCTCAATCAGACTCCCCCCTGAGTGCAGAGCTCTATGCAAGGCTCATCTCACAACCCTGAGATCCTGACCTGAGCCGAAATCAAAGAGTCAAATGCTTAACTGACTGAGCCACCCAGGCACCCCTCAAATTGTCCCGTTCTTTAATAAGTCTGGTTTGGATTCTGAGTGTAATTGGAATGTGTAGATTAATTTGAGAATTAGCATCTTTGTATTACTGAATCTTTGGGGGATAGAGGGAAAGCTGTTACTGTGGGATCTTTTTTCACCCTAAGTTTTTAAACTATTAATTGCCAGTGTGTCAAAAAGTGAGTGATTTTTGTATTGCAGCTACCCGCATTGCGAAGTTATTATTGGTTTTACAGTTGATTCTGTTATTTCTCTGAAGATACTATCATCAGCATAGAATTACAGTTTTCCTTTCTCATATTTATATTACTTTTATGTGTAGCGTTAGCATAGCAGTGAAAGCTGGTATTCTGCCCTCTTCCTTCACACAGGGTGCCTCTGCTGTTTCAGCATTAATTACAATAAAATGGTAAGGTTTCTGATTAAAAAATACCTCTATCACATTTGAGACTTTTATTTTTAATTTGCTAAGAGTCTTAATCAAAAGAGGATGTTGAATTTTATCAAGTTTTTCTGAGTGTCATAATTTCAGTATTTAATGTTCATCAGAAGGGAAATTTGAATTAAGGTAGATATGGAGTAGAAGGACTACCTGGGGATGTAAAGTTAAGAGAGGCTTTGAGTTTTGGAAAGTGAAGAAGTTGGGAAGAGTGTTTCAAATCAAAGTTAACAGTGTAAAGGTAGGAGTGTGTGATGCCTCTGAGAAGAGTTCATTACAGTCAGGGGAGAGCCTGACAATACGTTTGGGAGAAATGGGGTAGGATGGAGGTAATAGGGACCCAGTCAGGAAGGTCCGTATTTGTTGTGCTAAGGAATTTGCATTTTATCTTGAGGACAGTGGGAAGTCTTTGAAGAGTTTCACATCAGATTGGCTTCAGAATGGGCTGGGAGGGAACAAAATGCATTTCATTCAGTCACAGGACACCATCTGGGAGGCTTTTGTAGCCCTTCCCACAAGATTCATTGGCTTGGACTAGGGTGATGTCATGACGGGGAGAGAAGTGAATGTGGGTTTAAGAGGGACTTAGAAGTCACTATCAAGGGGCACCTTAACCTCAGTTGGTTAAGCGTCTGCCTTCGGCTCAGGTCATGATCCCAGGGTCCTGGGATCGGGTCCCTCATTGGGCTCCCTGCTCAGTGGGGAGCTTGCTTCTGCTTCTGCCTGCAGCTCCCCCTGCTTGTGCTTGCTCTCTTTCTGTGTCAAATAAATAAATAAAATCTAAAAAAAAAAAGAAGAAGAAGTAGTCATATCAACAGGATTTGGTCCTTGATTGTGAGGGAGAGGGAGATGTCAAGTATAACAGAGGCTTTAAGTTTTGGAATGGGATATGGAGGGAAGTGATACTGGTCACGGGAGATGGAGAATATGGGGATAGAATTGGATTTTCAGAGGAAAGGGTTAAGTTCAGTTTTATGTTGATTTTGAGGTGATTGTAGATTTAAAAAAATTTTTTTTTTATAGATTTTATTTATTTATTTGAGAGAGAGAATGAGATACAGAGAGAGCACGAGAGGGAAGAGGGTCAGAGGGAGAAGCAGACTCCCCGCTGAGCAGGGAGCCCGATGCGGGACTCGATCCCGGGACTCCAGGATCATGACCTGAGCCAAAGGCAGTCGCTTAACCAACTGAGCCACCCAGGCGCCCGAGGTGATTGTAGATTTAAAGAATTTTTTAAAATATTTTTTAAAGTTTTTTATTGAGAGAGAGAACGTGTATGCACATGCGTGTGCAGGGGGAGGGGGAGAGTGAGAGAGAATCCTCAAGCAGACGCCCTGCTGAGTGCAGAGCCCAGTGTGTGGGGCTGGATCTCACAACCCTGAGATCCCAGCCTGAGCCGAAATCAAGGGTTGGATGCTCAACCAACTGAGCCACCCAGGTGCCCCATTGAGGTGCTTGTAGAGATTATCCAAGTAAAGATGCCCATTAGACTTTTGGGAATTTAGATCTGTAAGTAAGAAGAAAGGTCTAGGTTTGAGATCACTTTTGGAAGTTATTAACATATAGGTAGTAATGAAGCCCAAGGGGTATGTGGGATTACTTCAGTAGAATGTAAACAGTAAAAAGAGGGCCTGGGCCAGAATTTGGAGCACGCTGACCTTCAGGGGGCAGCTGAAGGAAAACAAGTCTACAAGAAGAAAGAAGGAACCACTGGTGAGACAGATGGAAACCTAGGAGGAGGAGTGTCATGGAAACCAAAGGGAGAGATGATTATGGGTGTGTTGGAGTGGTCAGCAGCATCAGATGCTCTCGTGAGTCATATAAAGCCTAAAAATTGTCCTCTGCATTGAGATCTAATCCTGGATTGGAGATCACAGATATCAATTATCTTGAAGGCTCAACTAAGAAGGAAACTGGCCATAAAAGAAGTGTTGGTTCAGGTTTGGTGGGCATTTTTTTTTTTTTTAAGATTTTATTTATTTATTTGACCTAGACACAGTGAGAGAGGGAACACAAGCAGGGGGAGTGGGAGAGGGAGAAGCAGGCTTCCCGCTGAGCAGGGAGCCCAATGCAGGGCTGGATCCCAGGACCCTGGGATCATGACCTGAGCCGAAGGCAGACGCTTAACGATTGAGCCACCCAGGTGCCCCTTGGTGGGCATTTTTAAAAGGTAGTGACTTACGGCATTTTTATATTTTGACCAAATAGCAGCAGTAGGCAGGGTGCAATTGAAAGAAAAAGGAAAAAGGAATGATTGTCATGGCCAAGTAATGAACAACACACAGAGCACAATGCAGGGATTGCACTTGGTTGGGACAGACAGATGGAAAGATAGGTATGCACATGTTGTTTTGGGTCTGTTGGGTATTGGAAGCACAAGTTTATTTTCTCTCAAGGCAGGATCTCTAGCAATATTTGAATTCATTTAAGGTGTTTGGAGGCATTGAATATGAAATACAAAACTAGGAAATGGAGATTTTCGAGTAAGATCTCAGGGCATCAGAATTCTGCCCTTGTAAAGCAGTTTTAATCTAATCCATTCATTTTTGTTTTTTTTTTTAAGATTTTATTTATTTATTTGATAGAGAGAGGGAGAGCACAAGCAGATGGAGTGGCAGGGAGAGGGAGAAGCAGGCTCCCCACTGAGGAAGGAGCCCAACGTGGGGCTCGATCCCAGGACTCTGGGATCATGACCTGAGCCGAAGGCAGCCGCTTAACTGACTGAGCCACCCAGGCGCCCCTTTGTTGTTCTTTAATATACATGAAATAATGTGGTGAGTGGATGGTATACATTCAGTTGTTATTTTCTAGAACGACCTAAATTTCTTAATGGTGATTGAGCTATAGTTATGTAATGGCAGGGGGGCAAAAGTACCATCAAACTATGTGTCATTGTAATGAGAAAATGTAGTTTGGAGAAGCACGTGTAGTATTTATTTGAAGTAGTGGGGATTTGAGAAGCGTGGAAGGAGATGTCAAATCTTTTCTCTCTCTTGTCTTGAAAGACTTGTTTTTGTTTTTGATACTAGGTAAAAGATGGTGGAACACGTCAAGAGCCAAAGGAGTTCAGATTGGCAAAAGGCGGTGACTTTAACATGATAAGTATCAAGAACATTCCCAAAGGCAAAATATCCATTGTAGAGGCATTGACACTTCTCAATAATCATAAACTTTATCCGGAAACGTGGACTGCTGAGAAAATAGCAGAAGAGTACTATCTAGAACAGAAAGATGTAAAATCCCTTCTCAAGTATTTTGTTACTTTTGAAGTCAGAATCTTGCCTCCTGAAGACAAGAAAGCGATACCATCAAAATGAAGAAAATTTTGAAATTACTTTTCCTATATGTAGTCCCCGTTCCCATGCCCTGTTTAGTTTCTCGTTTTCAGCATGTTAAATTATACAAATTAATGAATGTTTAAAGCTCCCTTCTTGGGAGAGCGTACTATTTATTGGGCTTTGCTGAGTTTTCAGGATTGCTGATCGAATGAATTTTGTTTCTTGTGCAGTTTAATTTGGTTTAGGTATATGTTCGTATGTAATATCAGCAGGCCTAATCAGCATATATATAAATTTATGATAAAAAACTTAAAGTGTAATTTTAGGCAAATCATATCATCAGCTTTTAGACTGGTCATATGGCCTCTTGGGAAATGTCCTGAATCTTTCATTTAACATTGAAAGTTTCGCTGTCCAATTTAGGTGGTTAATTTATTCTTCCTATGGAATTGTGAAAGTAAGAGTTTTCCTAACTCTTAGGACTGTGATCTTTTCTTGTTAAGGAAAGGGAGACTTGACAGCGAGGTAGGATAACAGTATTTCCCAAATGAAAGCAGGCAGGAAAGTGGATACAAAATCAATAGAAAGTACATTTTATTATTACAGGGAATAAGAGCGAGGACTTCTCTTGTTTTGAACTGTTTTATTTAAGTATGGAATAACTTCTTAAAATTATAAAAAGGAATTGGTATTTACATAATTTTAGCAATCTCTGTTTTGACAACAGATCCAAAAGCTTTCAGAGAGGCAGGTAGTTGTGGGACAGTCACTTCTCTGGATTTAATATAGAAATATAAGAAAATTGTAAAGGGTTAAATCACAGAACCATGGTACAGGAAATTTAGTGACGAATTATATATATGTTTTCTAATTTAAATGCTGGTTGAAAGAGAGGAGAAAATTGCAAGAAGTTTAAAATTTGAACATTGGAAGGGACCTGGGAAATTACTGCTTCATCCATTGGACCAACTTAAAAGAGTACAGTGTGTACCAGTGCTAGGGTCTTGAGTGAGATCATCGAAGTTTAGCTGTGTCGTATTACCACCTGTGGGATCTTGGGTAGATTGTGTAACCTCTTTGAGACTGAATTTCCTCTATGAAATGAGTATAATGCTGCCTTATTTAAATCTAATGGTTACTGTGAGGATAAATGATAATAAAGGACTGAAAGAATATGACTTATTTTTTGCAGTTAAGAACAGAGGGCTGGGGAAGTTTCATGACTTGTTTAGGATTATTATCTCGTTTATGACATAGCTGGGCCCAGAATCTAGGTTTTCTGATTCCTCGTGGCATGTTTTTTTTTGCTGTGCCAAAAAGAAGCTTATTTCAGAAGAGCAGAAAGTGCAAGTTGTAGGAACATTGGAGAATGTGGTAAGAAAAATTCCAGGTTATCTGTGTCTTTCTAAAGGAAGGCAGACATTTGCTACTTCCCAGAGATTCCCTTGGAAATGGTCTGGAAGATGCTGAGGAATTCAGCATGATGATGGAATGAAGCATTTGCAATGCTGAGAAGGGAAAAATGGACTGAGATGGGAATTTTTAAACACGTTTTCAGCAGCAGTTTCTCTATGTGAATAAACTGTATCTTGTTTATTGTGGCTCAAAACAGTTCTTTTAAGAAAACAACTGTATAAAATTGCATTTTAAAACTCTGGTAAATTAGTCATCAAAACTGCTTTCCTTTATCAAATAAAGGTCAGTACTTGAATTACTAAGACTGCTATTTCTGAGCCATCTTCCCTATTCAAATCTATACTGTGGTTAGGCTTCTGTAAATCTGGCTGTTATATGGTGTCACATGATCAAATAAAGTACTTCCCAAATCTTCTATTGGTCTCTCACTGCTCTTTATTGTATGGAGAGCGTTTGGGTAGTAGTGATGTCACAGAAAGCATGGAGTTTAGATTCAGAAAACCTGGGTGTAGATCTCAGCATTGCCATTAGCCATGTGATCTCGGAAGTGAAATGGGTAATAATTGAGAACATCTTAAAAGCAATGACTAGGGCGCCTGGGTGGCTCAGTTGGTTAAGTGACTGCCTTCGGCTCAGGTCATGATCCCCGAGTGCCGGGATCAAGGCCCGCACTAAGCTCCCTGTGCAGCGGGGAATCTGCTCCCTCTGACCCTCTCCCCTCTCCTGCTCTCTCTCTCTCTCTCAAATAAATAAAATAGGAAGAGAAGTACTATAAACCATATTTTACAGGGGAAATTGAAGCACAAAGATCTAAACTTCAAAGATTACCTAGTAAGTGTTGGAACCCGGATTTAAACCTTAATAGGTTATTTTCAAAACCCTGTGCTCCTAAATGCTCTACTGTGTTACCCCTCTGGGATTGTAAGAATTAAGTGATGGAGCTCAAGGTGCGGGACTACTCAGTGCCCACTGTATATGAGAATCATTGAACAACATGTCTGGGCCCTCTCTGCTGTGACAGACTGGTTTAATAAGATGCCTTTGTTGATGGGCTCTAGGTCAGGGATGTTTTTAAAAAATATTTAATGACTAGTGTGGCAGCAGACTGTTCAGTGTGAGCTGACCATCTGTGCAGATTGAATAGCCACAGTGTCTGGACATAAGGTTATTGTGAAGAAAAGGAAGGAGCAGGAGATAGGGTGGCTTTGAAGGAGAGAAGCTCTCCAGAGCATGAAGAAGGGAAGAGGAAAGAATTCCTGGAGATGAAAAGATTTGGCATTAGAAAGGTTAGGAGAGGAGGAAGGTTAATTATTGGGTGGGCAGGAGGACTGAGGTCCAGAGAGCCTATAAAAGCTGCCCAAGTGGGTAGATGTGGCAAAGTTCTACGATAAACAGGGTTTCCCTATCATTTATTCCCAAACTGGGACACTTGAAAGTGAAAAGGGCATCAGTTGCATTAGGACAATAGGGGTGATAGCATAAACTGGAATGTCTTAGATAAACTAGGAGGTGTGGTCATCCTAACCACAAAAGGCACTAACCGGAGGTCTTGAAGGACATCTCGCCATTAACCACTCAGGAATGGCCCCTCTCATGGACATCCCCTCCATATCTACTCCATGCCCTTAAACACCCATAATCCCAAGAAAAAGAGGGTGGGGCCCTGGACAATTAGTGGTGGTGTGATTAGGAAGCTTCTGTACCCATAACTGCAGGTATTGAACTGAAGCAGCTTTAAGCACCCTGAACTGGGGCCGTGCTCTAAGATAGTTTGTCGGGGGCAAGTTGAAAATCTGTAAGAAATGGGGCACATATAAAGGATTAAAGGAGCTTTATGCATCTTAAATAGCCATCACTCATTGCTTGATAGCTGCTCTATCTTGCTTGTCCTGACAAAGACCAATCCATTAAACACTTTGAGAGAAGGAATATCTGTTTATCTGGATACTCCATTTCTTCTGCTTTAGGAGTAATAGGACTGAGTTACTTGTTAGGAGAAAAGATGAAATATCAGAAGCACTTAGATCTAAATCCCCGTATAAAAACGAAAGCTTTACATTCAGAGCACGTGGGTCACTAATTCCGTGGTCTTTCTTTGCCATTGTTGGTGCTCCAACAGGAGAACTGTGTCTCAGGAACACAGGTGAGTACAGTTGTAGAAGACTAGCTCACAGTTAGAGGAAAAGAATCCTGAGCCAACAGGAGGTTCTGTAAGTTTTTACTGTGTTGGTGTAAAGTATATAGTAGGTAAATTGCTTCCTTTTTGCTTCCTGTGGGGAAAAGAGCAACAAATGGGTGTTATAAAGATGAATTAATTTGGGAACAGGAATTTAGTCAAAATGGGATAAGCCAGGACTTGGGAGTTGAGTAGTAATGCCTGACATGAAAGGAAATAGATCACAGTGCACAGTCTCAATGAGCAGGAAAATTTCTCAGTTGTGCGAGGGAATATAACCTTTGGAAGAGTTCATCTAATTTTGAAAGAGGAAAACCACGACAGTGCTACCTGACTGACCATATAGTCTGCTTATGGGTCCAAAGCGAGTAAGCTAATAAGAGGATGTAGGTGAAGTGAAGGATTGTTTACTGATAGCCAGACCTGGGAAGAGAGGGGGCCACCGAGGAAAAAAAAAACAATGTTTTATGGATTTCTAAAATAAGCCTCAGGCCTTTCTCTTATTTCAGAAAGAAGTATTGATTAAATTTAATACATGTATGTTTGGTAGTAAAAATTCCGTTTAGAGATAATGATTTTGAGCAATTTTTCTATTTTAGTATAGTTTGAAACACCTAGGTGAAATATCATAGCCAAATTTTTCTTTAAATGTCTTCCTGCATTTTGAGGTAAGCATAATACAAATCGTGCAATAATTTAACTGAACTATGTAATGATTATTTTATTTTAGAATTATCTATAACTTCCTTTCATTTTTCAGTAATGATCATTACATAGTGGTGTATTTTTGTATAACATTTTCTTTTATTTTTTTTCAATAGGTATTATGATTTCACATATAGGTGATGAGTATGTAAACAGATGCTGCTTTTTAATTACCCAAATAAAAAACAATACAAATGGGCTCCTATTTATTATTAAGATTAGTGTAGAGAAACTCTTGCATAGAACATTCAACTCTTGTTAACTCTATTCATTGTTCCTTAGGTTGTTACCCATTCATTATTCAGTCATTTCTGTATTAGCCTTCCTGCTGGTGCTGGTCTGCAACTGATGCTATTGGTTCAGAGAAGGAGCTTAGAAATGGAAAAACCACTTAAAATTTGAAAGAAAGAAGTGAGGGGAAGGGAGGGAGGGAGATAGGGGAAGGAAAAGGGAGAGAGGCAGAGATAGATTATTTTTTGCTTTATAAATATCCCAGAAATACCACAACATCACTAAAGTAAAATGAGTACCTTTTCTCCTCTTCGGTTATTTTTTTTATTACATCCTTTGCCTTTATTGCTGGCCCTGGTACTTCAGGAGGACTGGCAAAAGGTAAGATAAAAGACTTTTTGAAGGTCTAGATTTAAGAGATTTTAAAGCCTCAAAACAACATCCTTAATGAGGCCTTTAAATATTTAGGTTGCCACGTTCTATTTTTTTAAGAGACCCACTTTTAGGTAGGTCAAATGTGTGACCCACTTCTGAATGTAGATATAAGATTAATAGCACGTGTTTTTTTTTTTAAACATTCTCTACTTTCTCAGGTAACTTATTAAGCAAAAAGAAGACACTTAAACTTCGTTTAATAGTTTTTTAAAAGTGGCCTTTCAGGTCATTTCCTCAAATCAATAATATTGCTAATTATTCAGTTATTTATTCATTCACCACAAATATTTATTGATCTATCTATGATGTGCCAGGTACTATTCTAGAAGCTTGGGATGCAGCTGGGAAGATAAAGTCTCACGGAGCTTACAGTTTCACAGTGTTGGCTGCTATTTCAGTTATCTGTTGCTATTGCACAGCAAACCATCTCAAAACCTAGCAGTTTAAGACAATTCGTTACTATGTCTCATAGTTTTGCAGATTGTTGGAGCTTAGCTAGGCCGTTCTCCCTTGGGATCTCATGCAGTGGTGGCTGGGGCTGGTGTCATCTGAAGGCTAAACTGGGCTGGGTATCCAAGATGGCCACTCCTATGGCAGGCAGCCTATGAAAGTTCAATTAAGAATGGATTAGAACATCCATAGGCAAGCGCTCCATGTGGCCTGGGCTTCCTGTA
Source organism: Eumetopias jubatus (assembly GCF_037043125.1). NCBI lineage: Eukaryota > Metazoa > Chordata > Mammalia > Carnivora > Otariidae > Eumetopias > Eumetopias jubatus. The sequence continues at coordinate 63,122,376 of NW_028274812.1, forward strand.
GCTCTGCAAGTGGCGGGGTTCCAAAAGCAAACCTAGCAGGACAAAGAAAGCAGAATCGTCAGAGCATCACTCCTTATTCTCCTTGTCAGAGCAGTCAAAGAGCCTGCCGCGATTCAAGGGTAGAGGACATACATAGTCCACGCTTCTCTATGGGAAAAGTGTCAAAGAATTTCTTGCCATCTTTGCCCTTCCTGATATCATGCACTGCGCAGTGCATCATATCAGGAAGGGCTTGCTGCCAATCTGTCTCATTTTGATGGTGTTAACTTTGATAGCTAGGTGAAGGTGGCATCTGTCATTTTCTCTGTAAAATGACTGTTTCTTCCCTTTTAATTAATAAGATACTGACTAGGAAGGGGAATGAGAGGTACTAGAAGCATTCTCTGTCTTGAACTGGGTGGACAATGCATTAGTATATACATATGTACAAATACATCAAGATGTGCATTTCAAATTAAAGTATTTTACATATTTTAGTTTATTATGCTTAATATCTCAATAAAAAAATTAAAAATCAAAGTTGCAATCTTCATTTTCCTCTCTTGCCCAGTTGTACTTTGCTTGGCTGGTTTGGCAGTGATTCCGCTAGCCTCTCAATTACAAAGACTGAACAACTCAGATACCTCAGTCTGTTCTCTAACTCACCCCCCACCCCACCCCCTTCAGCTTTCGGCCTCAGTCATGACTCTATAATTTGTTTTCCAACTGGCATCCAGACTGATTTTTTCTTTAAAAATGCAAATGAGAAACAGTTGCTCCCCTGCTTTAAATTCATCCCATCAGCCCTAGGATAAAATGCAAATTTATTAAATTATAAGGCTCTCCAGGTCTGCTTAATCTCTCCAAACTCATCTCTCACAACTTTCTCTGTGTGAACTCCAGCCTTTCCAATGAAGTTTCCTACTGATGTATATATTTACCTATGACCCAAAGTGCAAAATAACACCTCAGTGGTTTATTGAACGGTAATTTAGTTCAGTTCTGTTGAATGACTATTCCTGAGTATTAATTGAGTGCGATCGCTGAGCTGGGTACAGAGGTAAGAGTCCTGGTAAGGAATCAACACAGCCCTTGCTTCTTGTTCAGATAAGAGTACCAGTTACCCCACTACAGGGCAGAATTTTAATAAGTGCCCTTAGAAGGATAAACAATGCAATGGGAGTTCAAAGGAGGGAGAGATGAGAACCTTCTGGAGCAGGGTTTATTTGCCTTAATTAATGCCATTGTCCTAAGGAGAAGGAAGCTGCCATTTACGGGGGCGGGGGGTGGGGTGGGGAGGAAATCATATAAAAGTAATTAGTGCATCAAAGAATGAAGTTTCCAGAGAGCCCAGTCCCTCTGGCTCTAAGGTGTGTTTGGTGACTGCAGGCAGGTTTCCCATTCCCTGTGAACACACTTCTACTTTTCTTGAGAGGCTATTGAAAGCACTTGCCTTTTGTGTGGCTTTGATTTTCTTATGCTGGTAGATACTGTTTCTATTTTTAATTTCTCCTTGCAGAGCACGGCTGTGGCTGGTGCGGTATAGGCTGAGACTCTCACTGTGACACTCACTACGGGGGCTTTTGTGCGGGACCAAACATGCTATCCAGAGATGTTTGCGGAGAAGGTGTGACCTCTAGCAAAGTCCCAGATCTTCCTACTTCATTAGCTACCTAATGGCCCTTTTTTTACCTATTTATATTTATCTACATCAGAGTCCTTTGATTACATAGCTGCTATAGAAGAGCCGATTATACTGGTTTGTTAGGACTCTGCCATAACAGAGTACCACAGACCTGGTAGCCTAAAGGACAGAAATTTTCTCACAGTTCTGGAGTCTAGAAGTCTGAGATCCAAGTGTGAGCAGGGTTGTTTCTTCTGGGCCTCTCTCCTTAGCTTAAAGATAGCCGCCTTTTCCCTGTGTCTTCACAAGGTCTTTCCTCTATACCTGTCTGTGTCCCAATCTCCTCCTTTTATAAGAACACCAGCATATTGGATGGGGGCCCACCCTAATCTCCCTTAACCTTAATTGCCTCTTTGAAGGCCCTTTCTCCAAATACGGTCACATTCTGAGGTGCTTTGGGGTAGGACTTAGACACATCAATTTTGAGGGAACACAATTCAACCCGTAACACTGACCTATGTCAGATTTTAGCTGCATATAATTATTTTTTAGGGATATAATTCGATCTTGGTGTCTTTTACATTGCATAAAATTCAATTTAGTTTATGCTGCCGTTTCGTCTTAACATTTCTGTTAATGATAACTGGGTGCAGTGCCCATTGAAACATCTAGTGCTGGGTGGTATCTTAGGATAAGGTCCAACTCTTTTCGTTTTGCAGGTTCAGGTATGGTGTGTAAAGTCAAATAATTAAAAGCAGAGGGTAGAACTCAGGGTCTTGATTCCCTGATTTACCATGCAATGCTACACCCATCTTGTAACAGCACTTAATTTCCTAAAAATTACCTGGAAACGCTACAAGATTTTAGAGTCTTTTGTCCTTGGAAATAAAATTAGTAGCAGGTCTAGTTTTAGCCTTACGGCTTCTAATTCAAAGCACTAAGACTTATTAGTGGTTTGAAAATATTCACAACCCGTATGTAATACCTGTGATAATTTTTCATGAGTGAATTAGAGGTTACGGAGCATATGAACAAGGCACACCTGTGTTCAAATGTCAGCTTCTCCACTGATTAACAAGTTACTTAAACATTCTCAGTTTCATCTCCCCACCAATGAAGTTCCCCCACTGCTTACTTAGCTGTGAGGATATATCAAAATAACAAGAAATAAATATCTTCACGATCTTCAGAATAGAACAAAAGTCACATCATCATAGCAATGTACCATTTTAATACATTTCCCTACCATAACTAATAATGATTAAAAATACTGGTTTCTAGGTCTATGACAAAATTTCTTTCTTGCTCTTATTTTCTTTACAAAAGCTTTGTAAATTTGAATCCTTGCTACTTCACAAGTGTCCCCAGATTTATGAACTTTTACTACAATTTTGAATTTTTTTCAGAATTCATAATACAGTTTATGAGTATAAAATAAAGTGGTTTCACTGAGAATTTAATCAATGAAAAGGAAAGAGAATTCTATAAAAGAATGTCAAATGATTTGAGGTAACATGAGAGATAGTAGGAGATGTAAAACATTGGAGAGAAGATTAATTTTTTTTAGATTGATTTATTTAAGGCAGGGAGACCACAAGCGGGGGAGGGGAGGAAGAGAGGCAGAGGGAGAGAATCTCAAGCAGACTCCACGCTGAGTGCAGAGCCTGACATGGGGCTCGATCCCATGACCCTGACATCATGACCCAAGCTCAAACCAAGAGTCAGATGCTTAACCAACTGAGCCACCCAGTGCCCCGAAAAGATTAATTCTTAAACATTTAACTTGATACACAGTGTAATATAGTCAGGATCCATCACTTGAGATTTTAGTCTTTGGCAGTACTAGATAGAAGCAGACCATTTAAATTAAGGTCATCTCTAGGAAGAAAGCAAGCAATAGTTATCTCAGCAAACTGTTAGTTTGAGGCAAGTATTGGTAACACATTTAACTTGTTCTGGAGAACAATTTGCTTTTAAAATCCAAAATTGCTTTAAAGACTTAGTATATTGCTATGTATTTGAGGAGATTGTGCTTATTACAGATGCATGATTATCTCTTCTTTCTCCAATTGGACTTCTATTTAAAACAGAAGGATGTGTATGTTTACACAGCTTTGCTTGTCCTGTGAACTTACAAAGGATAAAAAACTGCACTCCTTTAAAATGATTGTCAGTAGCATGGCTTCCACCTTTGTTACTTTGATGTGGGACGTTTCCATCTGACTCCAATGATGGTAAATTTTTATGAAATGAATAATCTGTGGGAAGCCCAAAAGTAAAACCTTTTATTCCTTTGTAGAGTACTATAAATGTATAAAGCACTGAGTTTATAATGATAATGGTGATAATAATAATTGCATTTTTATCATAGTTTATAGTTGCAGGGTATATTATTTACTAGGCATAGTATGAGTACTTTACGTTCTTTATTACATTTTATCTTCACAATTACTCTATATGACAGCTTTTTTTAGTATCCTCAATTTCCAGGTGAGAAAACCTTAGAATGCTTGACCTAAGATCATGTTGCTAGTCTGTCGGGGAGGGGCTATCCCAGGAGCACTTTCTCCCCAAAGTCCAGGTCTTGACCACAGTGGTGGTGGGCTACTTCACCATCACCTCACCTGTATTCTACTTGTAATGTCCGGTACCTAACGAGCAAGACTCTTTTTAATTTTAAGGTTAGACACAAGTATAACCATTGCCTAAGATTCCCAGGAAGATAAATTTCAAAGGGCAGTGAAACGTCACAGTGAATCTTACAGGCTTAGTGGTTATTGGGCTGGACATAAAAGGAGAGGTAGGAATTCACCATGGAGGAACGTTTAGTATGGAGAGAGGGAAGCACATTTGTCAAGGTTTAGAGGTGAGATAGAGAATATGGACATGGTCAGTTGTTTTACTCAGATTTGGGTCAATAGTTTGCCTTGCATTCTTTTATCCCACATCTCTCTGCCCCCTACCAAGGATGATGCCTCTGGTTTCTTTACTTTCACAGGTTTAGAGGACCTAGATTATCTTGTATTGCTAGAGCCTTACATCACATCCTATCTTGAGACTACGCAGTCTTGCTGTTTGCCTCATCTTTGATAAATCAATGCTGGCCTTTGAGGTGCACACACATGGTTCTGCATAGTATCTTTGGTGATGAGATGTTGACAGAGGCTTTCAAATGCTAATTAATTAGACCATCATACCTTGGGCATCTCAAGGGCTCAAGGAAGAAAGATCAGCTCCCTAAATGAGACTCCTAAAGACGGGTACCAAAAGTTCTCTCCTCTCTTAACAACTTATTATGTTTATTACGGCACATGAGTTGTTCTGGTCATTTTAAGGGAGAGAAGACAGAGCCAGGAAGGGGCAGTGAAAGGTTTTGCTTTGAGGGCAAGGAAGGAGGCTGTACCATCTTTACCAAAGCTCATTCTCATTGAAGATTCTTGGCTATAATGTTACTTCTATCTGTGATTTTCCATACATGTCTTCCATATATATTATTCCATATTGTTTTCCGTGTATAATAAATACACCTAAGAATCCTCAAAAATAAGAAAAGATCTGTGATACTTGTGCTTCTCATCTTCCATCTGACTAGCCTCTGCCATCACTTCAACCTCTGGACTTACATGTATAGTCATGTCCTGAGCATAGTAGTGGTACATTATTCCTATTCTATTCATCATTAACCACATTTAGAGTTTTCAAAGACATTTCTCCAGTTCTATTGCTAATGTAGTTGATTTTAACAATTAATCAATTGTTAATTAAAAATCAAATTGTTAATTAAAACACAGTCAAGTAAATATTTGACCCTTACCATTCTGTAGGGCTCCACTACGGACTTCTGCTTCAGGCAGAATTAATCTGTCCTAACGGTTAAGTCTCACACAGAGACCTAAGATGCTGGCAAACGTTCTCATATCTAACAGCTTTGACCGAGAGAGCTTTGAGTGGTCAGTCGGCATTGCAGAACTTTCTCCTGGGCTTCTCTCCTCCCCAGCAGATTGTGACAACATGTGTTTTTAAACAGACACCCTATCAGTCTGACCTTGGAGGCTGTGCAGTGCCCTGCAAACAATATGGGAATGAAAGATGAAGAATGGCCTTCCTCCACATTGTCTCCTATATTAACTCAGGATGGGGGGGGCGGAGTTGTCGTAGATTTTGTTCCAGCCTCTTTGAAACATCAAAGAATGAAATAAAGCAACCAGACACCTCAGTATTAGAAAACTCTTTGTTCAAAAGGTGAAGGTGGAGGGGCAAGCTAATCTATCGTTTATCTCTTGAAAATGTTCCTTTCCCATTGTCAGTTAGGAGAGAGGAGGTCAGGTCTCTTTTTGAAAAGGAAAATAGGAAAAGTTGGCAAGAATTTGAAGATGTTTTGAGGTGCATTTTTCCCTGGATTTTCAAGAATAGTATTTGCATATATAAATACTTTAACTTATTCTGAATGTGAAAGAGGAAAATCATTTCTGAGGAGGGGCAAGCTAGAGTTAAAAATACAATATGAAGGTTCCAAAATAATGCTAGTATCTGTAGCAGTTGATTTACTTTCACTGTTATGGCCGAGGGCAGAGAGAAAAGAGGTTAAGTTATTTTCCTCTTCTAGGATTCAAACTCCTTTTCTTTCCCAGAAGTCTTTTTTTTTCTTGCAAAATGTTTATTTTCTCAACGTAGTGTGCAATTTTTTTTTTAAAGATTTTATTTATTTATTTGACAGAGAGACACAGCGAGAGAGGGAACACAAGCAGGGGGAGTGGGAGAGGGAGAAGCAGGCTTCCCGCGGAGCAGGGAGCCCGATGCGGGGCTCAATCCCAGGACCCTGGGATCATGACCTGAGCCGAAGGCAGACGCTTAACGACTGAGCCACCCAGGCGCCCCCGTAGTGTACAATTTAATGAATCATTTATCTTCATTCATCATTTTGTATACTTAGGACTTCATAAACATCTTGTTCTCAGAAGGATTCCAGAAGAAACTGAAGTCACACAGGCTTTTCTCTGCTTTACCTCAGAACAACACAATAATATCTTCTAGGTATTTCTATTTTTACCCTGTAATGAGAACACTCAATCTAAAATTGCACACAGCCCTGAGCTGTTACATTTCTGGTTCACTTTAACCTGAATAAGGCCTTCGGGTTTTCCTGAAATCAGATGTGTGTGATGCCTGTTTTTAAGGCAGTACATAGCTTGTTACCATCAGAATTCAATGTTTATTTCTCATTGTAATGAAAAAGGCTCTCTGGCTGTCCAACCAGCTGTAATTTTTCACCAGTTCTGAATAAACATTTCAACCCATAACAATTCGTTGTTGGATTTGATGAAGAAAATGGAATTAGAGACAGAGTAATTTACATTCATGCTGGCCACCCATTAAAGTTTTTCAGCAAATGTGGGTGAGGCAAAAAGATGGCTGTAGTTTTCAAAATGTGGAGAAACAGTTGACAAAGACTGATGTTACTGCTCTGTGAAATGTGCCGTTCTGTGAAAAACAACAACAACAACAACAACAAACGAAACAGGCAAAGCCGCTGTCCTTGCTGCTGTGACTAGTGTGCAGACCTCCTGCTGACAAGAAAACCTTCCATGAAGATGAGATTGGATTCCCAAGAGCAAGACCTGGCCTTCCATCCTAGGAGCTGACCCCACAGGATCTATCCCCGCCGTACATTTGAGCACGCTCCCATCCTCCCATTCTCAAGACGGGAGTTCTGATCTGGAAGGAAGGCAATCTGAGGCAGATGGCTCCTGTGTCAAAGAGGCCTGAGTCAGCTTTCCCTCTAATTTGTGTGGCACTCCCAGAATTGGGGCCCTCCTGGGCGAGTCAGACCATTTGGGGCAGAGACTCTTTTGCTGAGCATAAGTAAATTCACAACTCTCCCAGGTGTGCTAAGGAATTCTCTGTCAGCCAACCTCTCCTGCCTGAGAAGTTGATCAAGGATAGGTGGCCTGAATCTCTCACAGCTCCCTTTTACCCCTATAAACCACTGGATGTGTTTTTCTCAGATAAGCAAGTGAACATTCACCATTTTAGCCAAAATGAGGCAAATTGTACGTTAGCTTTTTAAGCTTTCCATGCTTTCAAAGCTCTGGACTTGATGCAAGAAAACGTCCTTCTTAGTACGAAATTGTGTATTTGACTTACAGTGGAATGTTGGGAAAGGTCACGGAGCCTCAGAACGATCAGTGGTAGCACAGGTAAGTGGGCTTCCACAAAAAAAGGGGGAAGGGGAAGCTTCAAATCCAGTCAGTCAGCAGAGGCTTCGAAGTGCAGACCTTCTCAGCGTTCAGCATTACTCCCTGGAGCACGGCACGACACCGCACGTCTTCTGAGTCTCCACTTTCCCCTGCAGCCTCCGTGCCCTCTCAGAGAAGAGACAATTGTGCCTAATTTTATATTCACTGGTTGAATTTCTTTAAACCACTTTAAATATCACAGCAGCATCCTTAACCATAAACAGAAATGTTGTTCTGAACTGATTATTTAAATGGGTTTGTCACTTTCACAGACTGGAAATTGTTTAGGGGATTTTGTTTCCAAAAGAACTTTAGAAACTACTTAGCAAAGATCTTTTATTAAAGTGAGACAAGTGATAAGGAACCAAGTCTTTCTGAAATTACAGATTATGAATCACTGGAAAAACTGATGGAGTATGCATATCAAATCTGTGCTTGAAAACATCATATTGCCAGAAGGCTGTGACTGGAATGGAGAGTAGGAAAAAGATGGAAAATATCATTGACGAATGTGTAACAATGATCACCTAGATCATTTTTGGCAGAAAAGCAGACCTGGTAACTATATTTTTGCTTCTCTACTAGACATTACCAACCTTAGATGCTGAAAAAAGGTACTTGTGTGATGGTTCCTAGCAAAAGGAAAATCAGAGTATTTTAAAAGATACCGACCTGTATGTAAGCTGTTTGCTTACGATGGCAATGCCTTGTTTTTAAATAATGGTGTTGGGTTTGTGACAGTTATTTGATTCTGATATTTGAGGGCATGATGACTATATATAATCTGCGAAAATGAGGGGCACCTGGGTGGCTCAGTTGGTTAAGCTCCTGCTTTTGGCTCAGGTCATGATGGGGTCCTGGGATCAAGCCCTGCATCACATCAGGCTCCTTGCTCAGTGGGGAGTCTGCTTCTCCCTCTCCCTCTGCCCCTCCCCCCTGCTCTGTGTGCGCGCATGCTCTCTCTCTCAAATAAAAAAAATACATATATATAATCTAAGAAAATGAGAGAAAAATGTCCTCAAAGGTCCTATGGGTGAGAGCAACAGATTGACCCTGTTGAGTTTTGCTCCTTCTCCTTCTTCCTCCCCATCCTGCTCCTCCGCTTCCCTCCACCCCTCCCCTCCACCCCTCCCCCCTCCCCCTCCGCTTCCCTCCCCCCTCCCCCCTCCCCCTCCTCCCCCCTCCCCCCTCCCCCTCCTCCCCCGCTTCCCTCCACCCCTCCCCTCCCCCCTCCTCCCCCGCTTCCCTCCACCCCTCCCCTCCCCCTCCCCCTCCCCCGCTTCCCTCCACCCCTCCCCTCCCCCTCCTCCTCCCCCGCTTCCCTCCACCCCTCCCCTCCCCCTCCTCCTCCTTCTCATCTCCCTCCCTCCTCCTCCTCCTCTTTCTTCTTCTTCTTCTTCTTTTTTTTCTTCTCCTCCTCCTCCTTCTTCTATATTTTATAAAGCAAGGGGATTCTCTTTTAGGACCCTCTCCAATATCCCACTTAATGAGTCTTCTTTGAGAAGTCATGACTGCACCAGGGAGCTCTATTGTAGGTGTTATTTGTGCTTGTCCCTGTAGAGCAGAAAGAGTTCGTGAAGTTAAAAAAAAAAGGAAAGAAAAAGAAAACCTATGTGTTTGAGCTTGAAATGTGGACTTCCCCTCATTGAAAGTAGAATGGTCTTTTATTTCTCTGCATTTCCTCTAATAAGGAGCAGAGAAAATGATGAGTAAATGATTTTGAATGCATGAACAGTCACATTCAGACTGGAGCAGATTTCTGTACAGACAGAATCTAGTATGTAACATACCTAGAATTGATATGATACCTCAAAAAAGATCAACTAAAAGTCTCCATTAAAAACATTTTTTCTAATGGCGAGAGAATTGTTTTTCTCTCATATGTCCTCACAATACCACTACTTCTTAGTAGACATTACCCTTTCTGGAGTAATATTGAGGGAAGCAGATTGTGGAAGGCTTCATAAGAAATGGCAAAGAGTTTACACTTGATGCATTAGCTCTGGAGAGTCACTGAAGGATTTAGAACATCGAAGAAACTTAATGAGAACGGATGTGTACACGACGGTTGGGTCTGGGAGCTAGGGAACATGAGGGAGGATTCTGTTATGACTTCTCCGGGTGTTGCAGGAAGGAGAACTGGTCTCAGGTAGGGTCAGTAGAAATGGAAAAGGGACGGATATGAGAGGTATTTTGAAAAATAAACTCCTTGAGAGCTGGAATTCTGTCTCACTTGTCTCTGTGCCTGCTCATGTAGGATAAGGGACTCTCAGGATCCAGTAGGCATATGTCGGTGTAAATTGAACTGTGGGACAAAACATAGCACATGAAGACTACATACAAAGCAATAATGCCTACAAGGCCTCTGGTGGGTTGTTTGAGGGTGAAAATTCAGTTATATTTTAAAAAATGATTCTAAATAGGAAAATGGTGATATCCTTGAGAGAGACTTCTCTGGGGTGAGGGTCAAAATCAAACACCAATTCCATACTTAGTTATGGTGCCTTTGAGCTGTCCCCACACACAATTCCTTGATCCTTCTCTGAGCTCCAGGGACACTCAATTCACTAAAGTGTATTGTTGCTCATATCACATCGTATTACTATTAGTTCCCTCCTATTATAACTTCTTGAAGGCAGGGACCTAATCATGTTGTTTTTGAAAAAATTGAGGTATAATTGTCATTCAGTAAAATGCACATAGTAGTGTACAGCTCAGTTACTTTCTACCTATGTATACACCCAGGTAGCCACTGCCTAGATCAAGATGTAGAATAATTAAATCACCCCAGAAAGTTCTCTTCTGCTCCCTCTCAGTCAAAAGTCAGAAGTGTCTCGGCCCCTGCCCCAGGTAACCACGATTCTGACCTCTGTGGTATAGACGATTTTTGCCTGTTTCTGAATTTCATACAAATGGGAACGTTCAGTGTGTACTCTAGGGCTTCACAAGAGGTTCATTTGTATCACTGTATTTATTGGTTGCTCTTTTTAATTATTTTTCCAAGGTTTGAATGTTTCACTTTCCTGTTGATGAATATTTGAGTTGTTTCTGGTTTTGAGCTCTTATGAATAAAGCTGGTATTACATTCTGTGCATGTCTTTTTGGTGATACATGCACTCATTTCTCTTGGGGTATGGACCTGGGGGCAGAATTGCAGGGTTATAGGGTAAGCACATGTTTCACTTTATTAAAAAATGTCTAATCGTTGTCCAAAGTTGTTGTAGCATTTTACTCTCCCACTGTTAGTGAGCCTTGCAGTTGGTCCACTGCCTTACCACACTTGGTATGGCCGGTCGTCTAATTTTGGTCATTTGGGTGGGTACGTAATGCAGGTTTAGTTTGTATTTCTCTGGTGAATAATGATGTTGAACACCCATCCATTGGCTTATTTGGCCATTTGGATATCTTTTGTAAAGTGTCTCTTCAAGTGTTTTGCACATTTTAAAAACTGGATTGTTTGTCTTGTTAATTAATCATGTTACTTTTTTGGATTCCCAGCATTCAGTATAGTGATAATTGACAAATATTTTTATAGGTTTGTTGAATGAGACAATGAGAGTAAATAAAATTGGCTTTATTTGCAAATTTTTCTCTGTCACTGGCCATTGGAAATGGGTTGTGGAAGTAATTAGCTTCTATGATGCATTTAAATTTGTTGGTTTTTGAAAATATCAAGACATAAATTCTAAACACAGCTGGTTGTATTTGTGATAGAGCACTTGTAATTTTACATTAAATTTTGGTTCATTCATGCATGCATTTAAAGTACTCATCATCATAGTGTCTGGAAGCCCAGAAAGATTTTAGACCAGAATACAAATTGTAACATTACTTTCTGTTCTTTCATCATGTTAATAAGGTAGATTAGATACGATGTCCAAAGTGTAGGATTTATTCCATTAGTTACATTTTTTATTTGATTTCTAGACTAGGAATGTGCTTTCAAATTCCTTAAAGATAAATAAGCTTTAAAAAATAGGGAAAAAATTTAAGTCCAGGTTTGAGTTTATTTTATGTTTTAGTAACTATTTTTTATTATAAAAGTAGAGGCCACTCAATTTTGAATATTTAGAAAATATAGTAATATAAAAAGAAAATAATCTTCACTTGACCAAATCCAGATTCCCACGCTGAACATTTGTCCTTCTTTCTGCGCTTTATACCCATGCCTGTGGGTGTGTGTGTATATATATATATATATATCTATATCTCCACATGTATGTGTACATCTGCGTGATCTGTGTAGCTATATGTTTATTTTTATAGTTCCACTCAACTTTCTCTTACGGTAGATTATGATAGCTCATTAGTATATTCGTAGACAGAAGAAAGTTGGCTGTTTGAGGTCTCTGGTATCTTTTGCATAGCGTTTGCTTCATGTAGCAAGATTGAAAATGGGTACTTAGTAGTCCTTTTCCACTGCCTGTGCTTCTTCAGGATGGGAACTGTGTCCATCTTTCCCTTCCTGCTGGTTAGCGCCTAACATTATGCCTTGTGTATGCGGCAGACACTCATCGAGTGTTCGCTAAACGGCCTCTAGAGGGCAGCTGGCTCTGTTAGACGCATCACCGCGGCACGGACAAGGCCAGATTCTGTCCACTAAGTCAGAGCAGGCTGTTCTATGTGGTCCCACTTAGGTGAGTGTGGAAACTCCTGGTTTGCTTCTATGCCTGAGGCGTTGTAGACTCAGGAGCTCAACAGGATCCTTAAAGATCTTCTCATTTAATTCTGTGTATCCAGGCAGATGAATTGCTAAACTCTAGGACAGCCAGGAAGTCTCTTGAAGCTTTTTAAAGATGGAGACTATTGAAATATTTCATTAAATGCAGTCTCTTCCAAACATTATTTTATGGGTAGACTTAATCAGTTATTTAGTTATGTTTGAGATAGCTGAGTTTCAACTTTGACTTTTCTAATGTTAAAACAGATAATTATAGGGGTCCCTGGGTGGCTCAGTCAGGTGGGCTTCTGGCTTTTAGGGTCCTGGGATAGAGCCCCGTGTCGTTGGGCTCTGCACTGAGCGGGGAGTCTGCTTGAGGATTCTCTCTCTCCCTCTCCCTCGGCCCCTCCCTCCCTTCATGCAAGTGTGTGCTCTTTGTCTTTCAAATAAATAAATAATCAATCAATCAATCAATCAATCTATAAATCTTTAAAAAAAAAAATAACCCCAGGGGCGCCTGGGTGGCTCAGATGGTTAAGCGTCTGCCTTCAGCTCAGGTCATGATCCTGGGGTCCTGAGATCGAGTCCCGCATCGGGCTCCCTGCTCCTTGGGAGCCTGCTTCTCCCTCTGCTTCTCTCTCTCTCTCCCTCTCTCTCCCTCTCTCTCTCTCCCTCTGTCTCTCATGAATAAATAAATAAATCTTAAAAAAAAAAATAACCCCAGATAATTATAGTCCACGTTTAGGTGGTAAGGAGGAAGTGATAGCAGAAAGCAGTATGCTGAATTTTAAAGAGGTTTATTCTCTAAATCGTGAATATACAAAGTTATAGCCTTGTGAATTAATATGACATATAGATTTAAAATATGAAAATTAAATGTGATTTTATAAAATCTCACTTATCAAGAAATAAACCCAAAGGAAAACATAAGTATAATACAAATAGTTACGCCTGATTAGGGCATATTTTCCCTTAGACTAATAAATGCTTTGTGTATAAGATATCTCCAAATATTATTTTCTTTAGGATAAAGTAAGCTTATGTGGATCACTCATGGAAACTTTACATGAATGTACAATGGACATTTTTTAAAATTTCAAAAGGTTTAATTAATGCAAATAAAAATGGACCCAAACCCCAAACTTTCCTCTCAGGCAAAGGATGATGCCAGGTGTGTGGAAGGATGCCTCCTCCTATATCCTAATCTTCCCAGAGTTTTCAGCTGGCGGCGGTGGGGGGTGGGCCATCTAGACAAATCCTTTGATAGGCCAAGATGGCTCTGGAAGTTGAGTGTGTAAGCTTTCTTAGTCTAGGAATTTTCTAGGTGCTATAATGTTCAGGCTGTGGGATATTTTTACCAGCAGTGATACTGAGCAGCTGACCCCAGACACCCTGTAGTATAATGAATGCAAAGCCTGTGCATCACTGCTGGCCCCGGACAGGGTAAAATGATTCTTCTTTCTCTTTTTCTGCACCCCTCCTTTCCATTAAGGTTTCATTCCTTAGTAGGAAGAATGAAGCTTCTGATTAGGATCAGAGTGCATCAATTGTATCTTTACAATTGATGATGGTTAGTAAGTAGGCAAATTTCTTTAGTCAGTACACCCAACATGGCACTGAAATCCTGCTATAAATCAAGTTCTTCTTACACCTGAAATATCAATTTAACAGAGTCTAAGAAAACCCAAAACTTGGATGAGGTTAATGAATTTAAGTTCCTTGAGCCGTCAGTCTCACATCAAAGCACTTAGTGGGGTTAAAATAATTTCATATTGTACATATTGCAACTTATTTCATGCTAAGTATAGAGCATTAAAATATAGTTTGTGCTTTATGTGAGTAAGAAGATGGAATCTTTATGTGGTTTACTCTTTCAAATGCATCCTTTTAAAAAAATGATAAAATAGACACATTCTATTAATCCCCAATGTTCCCTTCCTTATTAGACATCAGGTCTGTTGATCAGTGCTCAGGAGACCTTGTTGGCCCCATGTGTGTTTAAAATTGCCAATTAGCAGCCCTGCCCAGATGCAGCTTGTTACCAGCCACAAAGGAGGGATGTTATTTAAAAACAGGCAACTCTTTTCTTCCATGATTGGGCTAAAAACATGCAAGTAGGGCTATAGGAAACAAAGGATGGCTTTGAAGTTTTTTAAATCCTTCTACAACTGAGAGCCATTGCTGCACATTTTTCTGCAGGCTTCAGTACCTCTCCTCTGAGTATAAGCACCCTGGAGACTGGAGGCGTTGTTTTGCTTCACTCAGTGTAAACTGCCTTGAGACTCTCTGACATCATTAAGTCAAATTTTAGCCCAGACATTTTGTTCAGACCTAAACTCTGAATGACACTTGTTCGGTTGATTAAGAGGGAAGTACGATATCTGAGAACTGCTCATAATGTGATACAAATGCCAAAGGGTTCAACTTGAACTTGAGATATTTTTGTATCTCAGCTCTCATTGTTTTATATTCTGATGTAAAGATTTTTTTTTTTTTTCTCCTTCTGACACACTTTGGCCTGGTTAATAATGCCTCAGGTCGGGGCCATGTTTGCTTGACAAGTATGGTATTCTTCTCCTGCTATTTCTTCCCACTTCAACTTCCCACCTCCCATCTTCTGTCCCCAAAGAAGTATTTGCCTTTTCATTTGTAATCTTTCGTGGTTTATTATTTTAATACTGTGAGTCTGAGTATGAACCTATACAAAAAGTTATCATCTGAAGAAAATAATACTGGACCAAGTTTATAAAAGATACAGAAATCCAGATAAATTCATTTAAAACAAGTATATCCTTAATGCTGTGGGGATAAGCCCTAACCACTGACTTTGAGTATAATAGAACTAACAGTGTCAGTAATAGGAGTGTTAATATTTATTGCAATCTTATTTTATGGCAGACATTGTGGAAGGTATTTTACATTCATAATCTTTTTTTTTAAAGATTTTATTTTTTTGTCAGAGAGAGAGAACAAGCGGGGGGGGGGGCAGGTAGAGGGAGAAGCAGGCTTCCCCCCTGAGCAACGAGCCCAACGTGGGATTCGATCCCAGAACCTGGGATCATGACCTGAGCTGAAGGCAGATGCTTAACTGACTGAGACACCCAGGTTGTCCCCATTCATAATCTTTTTTTTTTAATATTTTATTTATTTATTTGAGAGACTGAGTGAGTGAGAGAGAGCACAGGAGCAGGGTCAGAGGGAGAGGGAGAGGCCAAGCTCCACTGCTTGGCAGGGAGCCCAACATGGGGCTTGATCCCAGGACTCTGGGATCATGACCTGAGCCAAAGGCAGATCCTTAACTGACTGAGCCACCTCCCCCCATTCATAATCTTCTAAGACAATTTCAACGGTCCCCATATTCCAAATGAAGAAATTGAGGCCCTGAGAGGTTAAATAATTCCTCTATGATCACACAGGTCAAATGGGATCCAGGTAGGACAAAGATTTGGATTGAATCTGTCTGACTCAAAGGTGACGTACCTGCACAATGCGTTAAAATACCTGTGCAAGGCATTGGTGATGGGATGTTCAGGTGTGCAGAGGAATGTAAGAAAAGAGAAAATAATTCAAGACTTGGGTGGTCAGGAAAAGTTTTGCAGAAAAGGTGAACACTCTTAGAAGTGGTAAGTTGGAAATGTGAAGAAAAGGAGCCTGGGAGAGCTCTTGAGGGAGGACTCACATGCTCTGCAAATCTGTGCAGGGCATGCCATGTCGAGTCTGTAAGTCCTCAGGGTCTCCATGTTTGCCAGTAGCATCAGGTAGCCTATGGACAGCAAAAAAATGGTGTTCCATTCACTATGCCTCCCATAGGCCTTCTGGGTACAAAACCCAGTGGATTTGGTCTGCATTATACCATTGATGGAACTTTTAGGAAAATGTCAGCATTAGTTTCAATTAGGGGATCTTATAATTTGTCAGAAACTTTATGGTTTACTTATCATTCTCAAGAAAATTGTCTTATTTTGGTCCTATCAAAGTAGAATGGGCAGCATTATCCTCATTTACTAGTGAAAAAAGTAAAGCTCAGAAAGGCTTTATAAGAATAGCATCATACTGGGGTGCCTGGGTGGCTCAGTTGGTTAAGCGACTGCCTTCGGCTCAGGTCATGATCCTGGAGTCTCAGGATCGAGTCCTGCATCGGGCTCCCTGCTCAGCAGGGAGTCTGCTTCTCCCTCTGACCCTCTTCCCTCTCGCGCTCTCTCTCATTCTCTCTCTCTCAAATAAATAAATAAAATCTTAAAAAAAAAGAATAGCATCATACTATAATCTTTATTGCATCTTTCTTTTTTCTTTGATAGTATCATTAGCATATTCTTATATGATTAGATATTCTTTTACACCATAATTTTAAATAGTTATGTACATTTCCTCATATTAAGCAGCGCTCTGCTGTTAGGCATTTAGATGGATATTCCTGTTTTGCGAATGGTATGGGGAAAGGTCTCTCCTATATTGTATTTATTGTGGAAGGGACTTTGAATTTGATGATATCTATTAAAACCAAAAACATGTGTTCCGTGAGCAAATGAGTCTACACTTAGGAATTTGTCCACTAGAAGTAATCACATATGTGCAAAGCAGCATTGTTTATATTTGCAGAAATTTTGGGAACAACTTATACACTCAGAAATTACAGATCAGGTAGAACATGGTACATTTATAGATAGAAATACCCCAGAGCCATAAAAAGGATCAAAATGTACTATCAGGGAATGCTTTCCAGAATATATTTTGAGTAAAAACATCAGATTACAAAATAGTATGAACCCATTTATTCAATGTGAGTATAGATTTATTTAATCTAACAGGCATGAGACATGTTTGGAGTACTATAAAACAGATCATAAAAAGTTATCTTTTGCAATTTTTTGGGCAGGTGCATGGACCTGGAGATGCTTTGTATTTTATACATTTCTGGTTTTCCTTAACTTTAATAATATTTAGACGGTTGATCCTTGAACAATGTGGGGTTTAGGGACACTGAGCTCCCACACAGTTGAAAATCTGTATATAACGAAAAACTTTACTCATAGCCTATTGTTGACCAGAAACCTTACTGATAATGTAAGTAGTCGATCCACATATTTTGTATGTGATATGTATTGTCTACTGTATTCTTATAGGAAAGTAAGCTAGAGAAAAGAAAATATTATTTAAGAAATTATAAGGAAGAGAAAATACATTTACTCTACTGTACTGTATCAAAAACGTCTACATACAAGTGAACCCATGCAGTTCAAAGCCATGTTGTTCAAGGACCAACTGTATTTATTATTATTTTTTTTAATTAAAAAAAGTTTTCTGTAGGAAGAAATACATAAGTGTTATAGTTCCGTGGTGGACCCACTTGGCTTGGGTCGCGACCCCTCAACATAGCCGCCTGAATTCTCGTTGTAGGTCAGGTGCTTTGTGAACTGTCCCACTGCCGGCTCTGCTCAGTGGAGCTGTCCTTACTCTGGGGTCCTTTCTCCCTCCCTTAACCACCCTCAGTCCTAACACTGTGAGCAAGCCAGATGGAAGTGCTGCCCCTGAACCCTTCCATCTATCTCACAGCCTATGTTTGTCCTTCCAAACAAGGAGGTAGGAGATTTTTTTTCGCCACCTAGTTTTGTGAGAGATCAGGCTACTTCCTTCATGTGATGAATTGCATGTGGCCAGACTCTGTGCTGCTCTTCCATCTGGACTTGTCTGCACTGCACCCGGCAGCTATCTCTTGACATTTCTGGTATTTCAGTGGTTCATTTCCAGTGTTGGCATGTGCTGTGTCCCTATTTTCACATTTCCTTAATTGTTTTGGTCTGGATCAGAAAGAGGAGAGTTATCTGTCTCTCTTCATGTTTCCATCTTGACTCGGGACTCACATAGCCACACAGCAGTGAACCCAGACCCAGGAAGGTATATCAGGCAGGGGGAGTGGTGCAAGCAAAGGTGCAGGAATTAGAGAGAGTAGGGCACATTGCCTGGCATGAAGGAGATGTCGCAGGATATAAAATATGTGCCTGTAAACCGTAATGACGCCTCCATCTACTACACACACACACACTCACTCACACTCATACACTTAAACACACACTCATGCTCGAACACACAGACACCTCATGACTGTGGCAAACATCACTGCCTAATTATGGAGGCTACCTCATAATGCCTCTCAAGAGCAGACTCTTCCAGCAGCCATCATCTATGGGTATTGGTATATGAGAGAAAATTCATTTTTCCATCTTCTGTGTGAAACATTCCTTGAGGCCACAGGTAGAGTTGGTCCCTGTCTTTGTAGTGTGACCCTGTCCATTGCACTCATGACAATACCATGCTGACAATATTTAATGGTTGAAATTCATTCTAATTTATTTAGTAAGCATATTTTTTTTACTAATCTTTCTTTTCATCCTAGGCAGGCAAATTGCCTGCCCAAGGAGATGAAGATTGCTCTGGAAAACAACATCACTATGGGGTTGGGAAAGAAGTTCAGGGCTGAAGGGTTCGTTGTGATTTAAGACTGAGAGATAGAGCCCCTTTTCTCTGCAGATGTATAATTCATGTCTTGAATGTTTCCTACATTTTCCATTGGATTGGTATTTAAGTCTTAATGTATTGTGTTTATGCTAAATGTTTATTTGCTGACAAGATCAGTTTTAACCAATGACATGGAAATTTAGGTCATTTAAAATAGATATTTCAATGTTAGTAGTTGGGAACCAAAGATGTTTATTTTGTAAAGTTGTTTTTATTTCCAAAGCAATTAAGATGTACTTTTATGTTTGAAAGTCCATTTTTTTCTCTTGAATGAGTAACCTTTTGGAGGTACTTACAGCCTAAAAATCTGCTAAAATTATGGATCGAATTTAATTCTTAAGGGGTACTTTTTGAATTCTTCAGGACTATTTCAAGTTCTCAGATCACTTCAACTAGAAAGACTTTTAATGATCACCATTGAAATGTTTATAGTTAAATTTAAATTCAGTTCTTTGTACTGAATGTCTTAAGCAACGTTCAAATTAATAAAGAGAAAGCAATATTTTCCTATAACTTTATGCTTTTAAGTTTACTGTCCAAAACAGATAAAACCAAAATAAAGGAGAAAGAGCATTCCCTCACAAACTTATCCTCCAACATCTCCATCTGCTTTCATTTTTACCTGTTCTCTTTAAGTTTTCATCTATGTATAACAGAAATTTAAAATTTGTAGTATAACATAAAAATATTTATTTTTATTATTAATAGAAATTACATTTTACATTTCATGATCAAGCTGCAAATCTTTATAAACAATCAGTTTCTTTTCTGGTGCTATGTTTTCCATACCAAGATTTCTTGGATTCTCTCCAAACTCCTTTTCTGGTCTGTTTTCTCACTGAATTTATGTGTCCCATGGCCTCATCACGTATGAAATTATTTTCTCATTCATTCCTTAAAGTAAAAGGCAGGAGAGCTCCCAAATTTTGAATGTGTTGGCTTTTTGAATGACTAAGGGGATGGGAGCTTCCTCTTTTTCAATACCGTAATTCTAGCTTTACCGAATTTCCATTTTTAAAACATGCTGTTTGTACTCTTTTAAGCCTAAAATATTTGATACTGGATGAAATTGAAATTTTCGTAGGCTATCAGCACAGCAGATCCATCTTAGTTAAGAAAAGGAGGAAAAAAAGTAACAGGTTTGTGCCCAGTAGATGCTTGGCTGTAGGACTGGCTAATGAGTCCCCGGACCCAGGATGACTTGGTGAAGAGCATGCTTCAGCTTGTCTTTCATGGTTACAAGACATTGTGGCCACTAAAGACCTTGTAGAGGAGGAAAAGTTTTCCCTTCTTCTTTTCTAGGTTCTTTGGCTGGCACAATAATTAAACTGACATGAAACAGCTTAGTGGGAGAAAAATTTAATTTCGTATGTATGGGAACTCATAAAAAATATGAGACTCAAAGAAGGGACTAAAGCAGGCAGCTGGTATACCTTTTAGACAAACAATAAATTCGTGAAGAATTGACAAGACAAAAGATTTGGGGTAATAATTTAGTGAAGCAGTAACAAGGGTTGTTTACACAGCTTTCTCTGCCCTAAATTCCTTATCTCTGGTGATAAGGACGTTTCTCTTCCTCCAGGTACAGGGAGGGTAACTTCCACAGGGGAGATTTATTTCCTGTTTTCAGAGGACAAAGGAGGTCAGAGTGTCCTTTAATCAACTATTTCTTAAGCAACTTTAATTCAAAATAATTGATATGCCAAAGTGACATATTTTGGGGTGGCATATTCTGTTCCCCTTCAGACTGATGCCAAGATGTTTATTTCTCTAAAATACAATGACCTTGGAAGCAGGGCAAGAGTTACTGTTTCTTTATACGATGGCCCTGCATGTAATTCAGATATTAACTCTTAACCAGATTTGTGCCTCAAAGCAACTTGGGAAAGACGATTTTTAGTTTTAAAATCCAGATTTACAAATTTTTTCCATGTTGTCAAACTTTAAATTTTCCTTATGTATGTAAAAGTTCCATTGATTTTTGTGAGACAAGTTGTAGCCATATTTAGGATCAGTAAGAGTTTAGAATTTGCTACGCACTTATCTAAGGAATTTTTGTTTCATTCCTTTGATCCTCCTGTGAATTAGGCATTATTATTGTTATTAATCCCACTTTAATGAAGACATGACTGTTGCACAGAAAGTTTAGTAACTTGCCCTGCTTACGTGGAGGAGCCGGGAAGATGAAGCAGGTGGTCTGGTTCCAGAGCCTACGGACCCTAGTGGTCAGCTACAGCAGCCTCCCAACATGCAATACAGCAAGAATGAGAGACTTGTTTGCTAGCTGAGAAATCTGTTCTTGTTGTGGAAGCCGTCATTGCATGAATAGGAAATAGGCGATGTTGGAAACATCTATGTTAATTTTGAATGTTTCAGAGAAGGTATTTAAGTTTCAAATTATTTGTGAACTATAGCAAAGCCTTCCCTATTTTGTAACCTCACGTAGGATGCAAAAGAACTGCTTGGATGTAATGCTTTAAGAGAAATGGGGGGCGCCTGGGTGGCTCAGTTGGTTGAGCAACTGCCTTCGGCTCAGGTCATGATCCCGGAGTCCCGGGATCGAGTCCCGCATCGGGCTCCCTGCTCAGCAGCGAGTCTGCTTCTCCCTCTGACCTTCTCCCCTCTCATGCTGTTTCTCTCTCTCTCTCTCAAATAAATAAATAAAATCTTAAAAAAAAAAAAAAGCTAATTAAAAAAAAAAGAGAAATGGGGACACTTTCCGGGTTTGGGTGGAAGCCCTTTCAGGCTGCATTTTAACCTCAGTTCTGGATCATGCCCTCAGTCTCTTCACACACTAGCACCACCCTCATCTTCTCTTTCAACATAAAGCATCTTTCCTCTGTTCTCTTATAATGAATGATCAAGAGATAATGTGTCTTCATTTTCATGCTAAACATCAACACTTAGACTTCTGTAGGCCAGCTAGAGCTCAGTCCAAGCAGAGCTCATTAGGATATATAAAGTAAATTTATTTATTTATTTTTAATTTTTTAATTAACATATAATGCATTATTTGTTTCAGGGGTACAGGTCTGTGATTCATCAGTCTTACACAATTCACAGCGCTCACCATGATACTTACCCTCCCCAGTGTCCATCACTCAGCCACCCCATCCCTCCCACCCCCCCCACCACTCCAGGAACCCTCAGTTTGTGTCCTGAGATTAATGGCTTAATGGTTTGTCTCCCTCTCTGGTTTCTTCTTGTTTCATCTTTCCCTCCCTTCCCCTATGATCCTGTCTTGTTTCTCAAATTCCTCATATCAGTGAGATAATATGATACTTGTTTTTCTCTGATTCACTTATTTTGCTTAGCATAATACCCTCTAGTTCCTTCCATGTCATTGCAAATGGCAAGATTTCTTTTTTTATGGCTGCATAATATTCCATTGTATATAGATACCACATCTTCTTTATCCATTCATCTTTTGATAGAGATCTAGGCTCTTTCCATAGTTTGGCTATTGTGGACATTGCTGCTATAAACATTGGGGTACATGTGCCCCTTTGGATCACTGCATCTGTTATCTTTGGGGTAAATACCCAGTAGTGCAATTGCTGGGTCATAAGGTAGCTCTATTTTCAACTTTTTGAGGAACCCCCATACTGTTTTCCAGAGTGGCTGCACCAGCTTGCATTCCCACCAACAGTGTAGGAGGGTTCCCCTTTCTCCGCGTCCCCGCCCACATCTGTTGTTTCCTGACTCGTTAATTTTAGCCATTCTCACTGATGTGAGGTGGTATCTCATTGAGGTTTTGATTTGGATTTCCCTGATGCCGAATGATGTTGAGTACTCTTTTGTGTGTCTATTGGCCATTTGGATGTCTTTGCAGAAATGTCTGTTCATGTCTTCTGCCCATTTCTTGATTGGATTATTTGTTCTTTGGGTGTTGAGTTTGGTAAGTTCTTTATAGATTTTGGATACTAGCCCCTTATCTGATATGTCATTTGCAAATATCTTCTCCCATTTTGTCGGTTGTCTTTTGGTTTTGTTGAATGTTTCCTTTGCTGTGCAAAAGTTTTTTATCTTGATGAAGTCCCAATAGTTCATTTTTGCCCTTGCTTCCCTTGCCTTTGGTGATGTTTCTAGGAAGAAGTTGCTGCGGCTGAGGTCGAAGAGGTTGCTGCCTGTGTTCTCAAGGATTTTGATGATGGTAAATTTAAATTGCAGGCCCCTAAGCAAATTTCAGATTTAGAGGTGATTGTGTGAAAGAAACAAAGAGAGGCTGGAAACACAATAGTTGAATATGAGGAAGAAAAATAATCCTCTGTAACATTTTGCCCAGAGCCCACTAGGCTGTAACTTCCTGCTCCAGGCATCTTCCTCCTCCTCCTCACGGGGCTACAGCTGGAGGGAGGATGCTTGCTTTTAATGGACAGTTGGCTTCCTTTTGATTCAGCTGTTTGGATTCCTTGAACTAAATCAGAGGTGCCAATCAAAGCTCTACCCTATCCTCTCTGGTTAGGATCCTTTCACTTCTGTATGGCGTTTAATAGCGGTGAAATAAGTCATCTCTGTTTAAGCCACAGTGGAGTTGGCCTGAGCAAAGCTGGACTGCTTAAAAGCGGGTATGGGTGGGAGAAACAAATCTGAGCCTACTGCTGCTGCATTTGAGGTTTTGTTTGTTTTTTTAGTTTAGGTTTTTTTTTAATTAATTAATTTTTTAAAAAGATTTTATTTATTTATTTGAGAGAGAGAGAGCATGAGCGGAGGGGAGAGGCAGAGGGAGAGGGAGAAGCAGGCTCCTCGCTGAGCACAGAGCCCCACTAGGGGCTCTATCCCAAAGTCCCGGGATCATGACCTGAGCCAAAGGCAGATACTTAACTGACTGAGCCACCCAGGTGCCCCTGGTTTTTTAGTTTTTATTTTAAAAATCTTAACAGGTGAAAAAATGGAACAAATTGTTTAAGATTCCAAATTTGGATTCTAGTTTGGTTTAATAAACCAAATGCTTCTGACTAATGTGGAAATTAAGCAAGAATCTTTAAAAATAACCAGTGAGATTTTGCTCATAAAAACAATAACAACAGCAAAAGCAGGAAACTGATCTTTTCTATAAGTAGGGGCTGCTCCATGAATGGAAAAGATAAAATCCCAGGGAAGTAGTATCAAGAGGGAAGAAACCAGCAGATGCACTGGCAAAGCCCAGAAGAGAATGAGATTCATGTGTGCTCACTGATTCTTGGCTTCTGTCCTGCCCTTGAGTTGGTTTCTGTTATTCGCAGCTAAAATTGTCTTCACTAATATTATAAATAATATGAAAAGCTAGAAAGCCTTAAAAGTGTAATTCATGACATACCTTCTGTAGAGAGAAGTGTATTGGAAACACTCAAATGCCAAGATCTGATTTGTTTGTCTTTCAAGGTTGAACAATGAATGTCCTCATGGGGTTGAAAGAGTTGCTACTATGGCATTTCTCAGGCCAGTCCTCCACACCCAGAGGGGTATGACAGTAATCTTTTTTTTTTTTTTTTTTAAGATTTTTACAATTTATTTACTTGAGAGAGAGCATGAGCCAGCGGGGGTGGGAGGAGGGAACAGCAGCAGAGGGAGAAGCAGGCTCCCCACGGAGCAGGGAGCCCAACATGGGGGCTCCATCCCAGGACCCTGGGATCACGACCTGAGCCCAAGGCAGACGCTTAACTGACTGAGCCACCCAGGCACCCCTGGAATGAAAGTAATCTAATAGTAGGAAGAGGTCACAGAGTTACTGCAGGAAGGCAGGATTCCGTCAGGGTGAAAGAAAGTGCTTGCCTCCCCGTAACCCATTGTTACCTTTGACTCAGGGAGTTGATCATTTGCATGTAACAGAATATTGGGGCATTTTAGGAAGGCCTTGTGGGAGAGGATAAGACGGGAAGATGTCACCCCTACTAGACTTCTTATCCAGACAGCCCCTCCTGACTCCGTAAGATGCTCAAAAGAAACTAGAACTAGTGAATGGAAGGACAGAGAAATCAAGAATTTAGAATAACTTGAAAAAAAAAAAAACAAGGTATATTTACATAGGTAAAATATAAAGGAATATCTCTTCTCGAAGTTGCTTCAACAGGTAAACAGAGAAGAGGTATGAGGCATGTGTACCGCAGGCCCCTGAAACTGATACGAAGAAGGAAAAAGAATGAGTGGCTGAAAATAATACGGAACTGCTGTAGTTGGATCGTGAGGCACATAAGAATATGTGACTTGAGGAAATAAACATGGAGAGGGCGGGATGTGAATGTCCTGACTTGTTCAATTTAGACACTGCATACATATATTGTTTTCTCTTTGATGCCCTAGAAATAAAAATTGAAAATTTCCTTCAGCATCCAGGAGAGTTTAGAGAGTCAATCCTTTCTGCCATCAAGGAAGGAAAAACTAGTTTTAAGATTTTAAGATTTCATCTCTGGGCATAATGGGCCTTCACAGCTCATTGTGAAAAAAATACAAGAGGAAGGACAGGGTCTGGGGAAAGAAGCAGAGTGGCACAGAGAAGCTGAGACAAGAAGGAACTTCTTCAGCCTGGACTGAGGTTCCCTGGGAATAGGGAGGAGAAGGGGCTCAGAGTATCTGGAGTCTCTGGCTTCTGGCATGGGTGCCAGGGGAGCCAATGGAGGTGAGCTCCTCAGTAGCAGAATTGCCAGCCTCCTGGAAGATGCTCACTTCCTACTGCAGGCAAGCAAGTGAAGAGATTAAGAGATGATGTCAGGCTTGATTAATGAAGATGCCTGCAGCAACCATTGACCAAAGGGCTACCAGAGGTCTTCTTTCCGCAGATACCATGAATGCCTTCTGGGTTCTGATGAAGCTCTGGGATGGGATTAGTAGTCCCAAATGAATGACCCAAGTAGAATTGATCT
The DNA here is from genome assembly GCF_037043125.1 of Eumetopias jubatus. Taxonomy (NCBI): domain Eukaryota; kingdom Metazoa; phylum Chordata; class Mammalia; order Carnivora; family Otariidae; genus Eumetopias; species Eumetopias jubatus. The sequence goes on from NW_028274812.1 coordinate 63,148,233, forward strand.
CCACTGAGATAGGCCCTATGGACGAACATGGATTGAATTCATGAAAATTAAGTGATATTTCCTTCATGCTTGAGGGCATGGACTGGGTTTCTTTTTCTTTTCTTTCTTTCTTTTTTTTCTCAAGATTTCATTTATTTATTTGACAGAGAGAGACAAAGCGTGAGAGGGAACACAAGCAGGGGGAGTGGGAGAGGGAGAAGCAGGCTCCCCACTGAGCAGGGAGCCTGATGTGGGGCTTCATCCCAGGACCCTGGGACCATGACCTGAGCAGAATGCAGATGCTTAATGACTGAGCCACCCAGACACCCCGTGGACTGGGTTTCTTACAGCTACGTAGTTTTACCCAATATTGGCTTTTGCCCAAACACTAACAATGCATCTGGGCTTGTTTTCTGTGAAGGTAATTCAGGTGTATCCTTCTCCATGAAGGTTATATATTTTTTCCTTTTGTGACTCAACATCTGCACCTTTTCTTTGGTCTTATGGAATCTAGCAGAAATGCTAAAAATGAATAAGATTATCCTAGATTTAGGAGGTTCCTAGATTTAGGAGGGAAGTACTTCCTACCCATCAGCCTTTAATTCTGGTTTAAAAGGATTAGTCTTTATATATGATGAGGATTTATTTGGATAGGATCACGCTTCAGTGCATGGGTCACAAACTTCACGTCTCTCTCCTTCTAAGTCGACTGGATATAGGCAACTCAGATTCACATAAGCAACTGATCTGCTTTGCATAAATGGAAGATTGGAATTTAAAGAAAAAAGTTTTTGGCTGAGGTCATTCGTGGCTAAAATCATATCAAAACCCCATTTTCTCTTTTTTGTGTGTGTTAATTCTCAGATAAAAGGCCTAGGGTGTGGAGTAGTAAAGTCTTAACTCTCTGATGATAATTTAGGGGTCTTGCCTTGAGAAAAATTTCTGTGAAGTAGAAGCCGCAGAGGGCAGATTTGGATTTGATTTGGTCAAGTGCTGTGAGGCGCTGAAAGCTGAGCAAAGGGAACGTGAATTCCAAGGCGGAAACCAGCGCTGTCAGAGACATGTGGTTCCGTTATAAAATTTATTGGATCAGATGTGGAAGGCGAAGGGATGAAAGGGTACCAATTTCATTTAAAAAGTTATTTTTCCTAATGATAAAAGCACTCATTACATGCTCAATTGATGAAAGTGGAAAATAAAATATAGAGAAGAAAACAAACTTAGTTTTATCCAGAAATAGCTATTATAAGCATTTTGGTGCATTTCTATACATTCTCTCTCTCTCTCTTTTTCCTATCTTCCAAGATATGTGCTGGAAATATACTGTAGATACTGTTTGTATCCTATCTTATTCACTCAATAATAAATCATTAGCCTTTTCTTATGTCCTTAAAAATTATTCCCAAACATCGTTTTGAATGACTGATAATTCATCAGAAATGTATAGCATAACTTAACCATTCTGTCTTTTTAGGGATAATTTTATGGTGAAGATCATTGCACAGAAGCCTTAGACATACTTCAATTATTTCCTCATGACAGATTCATAGATGTGGAATTATTTGGGGAGACAGAAGATACAAACTTCCTCTGGCTCTCAATTTATATTATGAAATTGTTTTCTAGAAAAGTTATATCAGTTTATGCAAGAATGCCCATTTTATGATACCTTGAATGTCCTGTATAGTATCTTCTAAAACTCTTTGTAATTTGAAATGCTGAAAAAATTGCAGTTGTTTGAATTTGTACCTCTTCGCTTATGAATGAGCTTGAACATATTTCATATGTTTAGTAATCACATACATTTCTTCTTCTGTAAATATGTCTTTTACTTGCTTTTCTACTGGGGGTTTTAGTGTTTTTCTTAACATACATATTGAAGACAGCAATCTTTTGTTATGAGTTGTATGGTATATATGTATTTCTATACTAAGACTACTAACTCTCATTGTTGAAATCTGGTTTTGTCTCATGTATATATCCTCCTCTGAAGTTCTAATCAATTCTTCAAGGGCCCAGTCATATCTTATTTCCTCTTAGAAGCCTACCAACATCCCTGAGGTGAAATGAAGCTTCTCCCCTTCCATGCCACCACCATATTTGGTTTTGTTACTCTATAGCACTTGTTTCCATCTGTTTTAGGAGGAAGTCTCCCTCTTTGGAAAGCAACCATTCTGTTTTAATCATTTTGATATGCCTTACAGTACTCACACAAACCTCTGCACAAAGCAAGCATCTGATAAACTTGTTGTGTTAAGTGAAGTGAAATCAAAACCATTATAGCTTAACTTTCAAAATAATACATCCTTATCATCCTGTGATTACAAGGGCAGGAGACTTGACAAAATCAACTATGGTCCTGATGAGCTAAGAAAAACAACTCATCATGAATTTTTCTCTCTGAACCCAAGCATAGACTGGAGGGATTTATGACTCTAGAGCAGTTTGGTTGAAGTTAGTCACTCATATAAGCTTTTTCTAAACTATAACCATGAGGTCGTATAGTTAAATATTACTGGGAAAAATAGATCCTAAAAACCACTCTAGGTGACACAGTTATAAAAAAGCGAAATAGAAGCTGGACAGGCACACTTAATCACAACTTCTAATGGGTTTAGAAATATGAAAACAATGACCAAAACAACAAAATATCCAAGAATGCAGAGTTAAAATGGCCAGGAGTGATTCTGAGCGGTATAATTTTGTTTTATTGGTACCCAGGGCCCTTGAGGATATAGAAAAGAGCTATAAACATAACCAAGAAGTACTACAGTATATGGTGTAGTGGCAGACTATTCACCAGGAATACTGATATAAGAGACTAACTTTAATTTTAAAATTCAAACCCTCAATTTGCTTCTAGAAGCAAGAATTACCTTTTTTGTTTTTTATTTATTTATTTATTTATTTTAAGAAAAATTCATATGAATATAGGTCTAAAAGATGGGCCACAACTGGAACCCGAGAGTAGTGTTAAAGTGCCAATTAATAGCGGGATTACTTGTGCCTCAGTCTCTTTGGCTCATCTGGGGTCTGGGTGTGCTCACTCCTCTGGGCTTACAGACCCTATCCCCCAACACCGACACCATTGCTTAGGGGGTAATGATTTCAGAATAAGCAGATCCTCCAGAACCTTAAGAAAGAAGAAAACCTTAAGAAAGAAGGAAAACCTTCACATAGGATGTGTTATTTTTCTTTTAAGCCTTGAATTTCAAAGTATACGATCCAGGTGTGAAGCTGAAGAGGGCTGGAGCAGGCAACTAAATTGTTCTGCCCCCAAGGTAGGAGAGTTCTCCTGTTGAGTCGCAGAGACTGAAGTGAAGTAGAGTTACCTGCAGTGCTCTGCCTCTCCAAGCCCTCCCTCCTTCCTTTCCCAAGAACAAACTTTTTTGTCTGCGATATGGCAGAGAACACAAGGGGAGCTTGTCCCCGTTACTTTTGGGAGATTCCAGTGTAAAGGGACTTTGTCCCAGCAAATGTTCCCAGGGCCAGCAGGCATGGCAATGCTCACTGACATGTTGGTGAAGGGATAAGGGGCCCGTGTGAATGCTCACTAATAATGTTCTTATCTTTTATAATAACATTATGACCAGAAGTTTAAGACTACACTGGAGTAATAGACAAATTGAATTTTAGAACTGGAATGTACTGTGATGATGCCCTAGTCAAACTCTCAGCATTGTACTGATGAGGTGGTCTGAGCAGAAAGTTTAATTATTATTATTATTATTATTATTATTTAAATATTTTATTTATTTATTTGACAGAGAGAGAGATAGCGAGAGCAGGAACACAAGCAGGGGGAGTGGGAGAGGGAGAAGCAGGCTTCCCTCGGAGCAGAGAGCCTGATGCAGGGCTCCATCCCAGGACCCTGGGATCATGACCTGAGCCGAAGGCAGACGCTTAACGACTGAGCCACCCAGGCGCCCCAGAAAGTTTAATTATTTACCAGAGTAACCCAGCTCTTTGGAGGCAGAGTCTGGACTAGATTCCAAGCCTCCCAGTGCCCTTGCTCCTGCTCTCCAGGACCCCGACTCCCCATCCGCACAGGGTTTGTACTCTTCATCTCAAGCATTTCTTTGATGGTCTCACAATCTGTAGCGTTTCACATAATTAAAAAAATTTTTTTAGTAAGGCATATGTATAAACGAGGTTATTTTTAAAAAGAGAAACAAAACCCATGGAAGGACCAGGAAAAAAGTAACAACCTCTGGTCTTGTTTCTTCTATCCTACCCTACACATGCAACTATGTTAACTCTTTTCTCTCCTGTTCCTCTTGTATTCCTTTTGGTCTTTAACTCAAAATAAAATCCTGATGTGCTTATTGCTTATCAGTGTCAGATTTTTGCTTGTGGATTTGGTAGAAGAGAATTGAGTTCATTCTAGTTCCACAACTCACACCATCTCCCGTCTTTTATTACCACTGACTCTCTTTACCTTTCTGGGCAGAGTACTGTGGATGTGACTTACTCTGTTTATCCCAGACTTGGGTAGAGTGTTGTTATACATCTTTTGTCTTTATTATTTTCTAAAGTACGTTATTTGATATGGAATTACATGTAGATTATGTGCTTCATGCAGTTTTAGCGCATGTGTCTCGGATGCTTAATAATCCATTGTTCAGTTTTGCTTGTTTTTGAGCTCGAAAACACCCATAGCAGTATATTGTAAGTGGTCAAGACGTCTTGAACTTGCTGTCTTTACTCGGTATTATATTTCCAAGAGTTATCAATTGTGTTGCATTTTTCTGAGTTCATTTAACATCTTTGTGATATTCCATTACGTGAATGTACCGCAATTTATGCATCCATGCTGCTGCTGTCTCAGTGGACATTTGTTTTTTCCTTTTCCTCCCTACCTCCTGAGGAGCATTCTTGTGTCTCCTGGTGGGCATATGCCCAGAGCTTCTCTTAGGTGCCTAGTCAGGAGTGAGAATACTGGGTCACCTGCCATAACAATGTTCAGCTTTTAGACATATTGCCAAATTGGTCTGCCTGCTCACCAGTGATAGATGTTTCCAGTGATCTGACAGCTCTCCACATCACTGTGAAGTGGCATGCTAATGAGTTTGAACATTTTTTATGTTTTATTGGCCATTAATTTTATTCTTCTATGAAAAGCCTATGTACATCTTTTGTTGATTTTTCTGTTTTTTTGTCTTTTCCATATTGATTTGTAGGAGTCATTCATGTATTATGAATACTGCTCTTAGGTTTGTACGGGGTATAATAAGTCAGGGTACTGTCAGGAAAAGAAATCACACCAATTATTTGAATAGGGAAAATTTAACATAAAGAAGTATAAAGTAGTAGAAGGTAGTTATCTCCTAGAAGTGAGAGATGAAGGTAAGAGATCTAGAAGTGCTTAGCTCCCCAACCTCTCAACTGCTAAGGCTGAGATTCAGACCTCTTCAAGGAGGGCAGGGCCTCTTCGAGAGCCTTCCGGTGGTGAAGGAACCTATGAGAAGGTGTGGCTAGTCTCTTAGAAGTACCTGCCAGTGCAGAAGGTGTGGGCATCCTAGGTTTGGTGTCTAGAAGCGGTTTACCCTTGCTGGAGGGCAAGGTAGGTGAGAGCTGGTCTGTGGAAGTAACCAACCATTGTAGATGGGGGTGGGGTGGGGGTGGGGGGGTTGGCAGGAGGAAGGGCAGAAGTTGTGTCTTATCACTTGATCAGATTCAGATTAAACATTGTTGGCATCATAGGTGATACTATATATTGCTAATCTGACCCACATCAGGAGGCAACTAATGACAGGTTAGTTCTTGCTATCTTCTAGAAATCTCCACGATAAACCCACATGTTCCCATTTGCTATTAAATGATTTGTGGGATGAAATTTTTCACTCTGAGAATGTATTCTTCCTCGACAACCTTTCATGTAATGGTTCTCGTAATTTTTGCCCTGATCAGATAATACATTGGGAATTAAAAAATGATGATTATTTCAGTTCTATCCAACTGCATTTATTAACCTGCATTCTCCTGTGAAGAGGTACTTTCTTTTCACTTTCCCCCTTTTCTTATGACAGAAAGCAGGCAAACACTCAAAGGCTGATTGGATAATGTCAAAAAGCTACAGAAGTCAGCCAGAAGAAATTCCCATGGGCCAAATTTGGGACAATTTGAGCACCAGAAAGAATGATGGTATAACTAATTATAAGGTATTCAATAAATAAAATCCATAAGTCTATAGTGATATAAAGAGCACAGAAAGAGGTCTTTCAGCTATTGAGTTTAAACCATTTACACTTTTAGTTATGATTATTGATATATTTGGATTTATCTTTACATCTTACTTTTGGACATCTCTTTTTGTTCCACTTTTTCTGTGCTTCTAGTTTTATGTTTGTTTGTTTTACAGAGATTGATTTTAGTTGTTAGGATTCATTTTTTTTGCTTTTTCCTTATTCCATTTTCCCCCTCCACATACACTGTTTATATTTATACACTGTTTTTATTCATTTAGTGTTTGTCTCTGAAAAATTACCATTTATATTTCTCAAGATAAAAACAATGTGCCTCCTTAACTGGACACACAAAGACCTTAGAACACCAACTCCCATTACCCTACTGTCTGGTGTACTATTATAGTCCAGCATTTTAGTTCTGTTCTTTTTTTTTAAAAAAAAGCATTTAAAATTAGAAACTATCATTATTGCTATTATTATTATTATTATTTTAAAGATTTTATTTATTCATTTGAGACAGAGAGAGAGAGCATGAGTAGGGGGAGAGGCAGAGGGAGAGGGAGAAGCAGACTTGCCACCAAGCCAGGAGCCAGACGTGGGGCTCAATCCCAGGACCCTGGGATCATGATCTGAGCGAAAGGCAGATGCTTAACCATCTGAGCCACCCAGGCGCCCTGTCATCATTATTATTTTATAGAGAAAATTTTTGTTTGGATTTTTATTTATGTTTTTAATTTACCATTCTTTCCAGAATCTTAGACCCCTCTGCTAGGACCATTTTCCTTCTTCCTAAATTACATCCTCCAGTAGCTCCTTTAGTGATGATTTCTTGGTGGGAAATTCTCAGATTTTGTTTATTCACAAATGTGTTTATTTTACTTCCATTCTTATTTATTTATTTACTTGAGGGAGGGTAGGGGGAAGGGGGAGGAAGAGGGACAAGCAGACACACCCTGAGCGTGGAGCCCAGGGCTGGGCTGGATCCCACAACCCTGAGATCATGACCTGAGCCGAAATCGAGAATGGGACACTGAACTGACTGAGCCACCCAGGTACCCCTACTTGCATTCTGAAAGAAATAGTTTTGCTAGGTACCAATTTCAAGGTCGGTTATTTTCTCTCACCACTTTGATGATATTATTCCACTGTCCTCAGAATCCATTGTTGCTATTGAGAAGTGTGGGTCATTCTAATTGCGTTCCTTTGTGTTCTTTTTTATTTTATTTATTTATTTTTAGGATCTTCTCTTTGTTTTTGGTGTTCTGTAATTGTACTACCAGGTGCCTAAGTGTGAGTTTCTTTTTGTTTGTACTGCTTGTGTGCAGTTCTTGAATCTGTAGATTCATGTTTTTAATCAATTTTGGAAATGTTTTAGTTATTCACTTGCTAAACATTTCTTCTTCTCTATTAGGTCTATTCTCTTCTTCTAAGACTCTCATTTTATTTCTATTAAACTCTCTCAGTTCACTCTCCCAATTCTTTAATGTCCTTGTATTAGTCAAAGTTCTCTAGAGAAACAGAACCCATAAGAGGTGCATGTGCATGCGTGCACGCACACATCTCATGGAGAGACGAGAGAGAGAGAGAGAGAGCGAGAGAGAGAGAGAATGAAAGCTTGGCAAGTCCAAAATCTGTAGGGTGGGTTAATAGGCTGGAGACCCAGGGAAGAGTTGCAGTTGGGAGTCCAGAGGCAGTCTGCTGGCTGAATCCCCTCTTCACCAGGGAGGTCAGTCTTTTTTCTATCAAGACCTTCAACTGTTTGGATGAAACCCACCCACATTATGGATGATAACCTGCTTTATTAAAAGTCTACTGATATAAATGTTAATCTCACCTAAAAACTACTTTCACAGAAACATCTAAAATAATGTCTGACCAAATATCTGGGTACCATAGCCCAGCCAAGTTGCCACAAAAAATTAACCATTATAGTCCTGTTCATGCTTTCTCTCTGGTTTTTCTATTATAAGTTCTGAACCATTTCTTTGCATCTGTCTTAACCACTGTCTAGCTCTCAGATTCTTTTCAGTTGTATAAAATCTGCTCTTTAATAGTTAATTGAGATTGTTTCAACAGATATATTTTCAGTTTCTATAAGTTATTTAAAACATATTTTTGCTTATTCTGTATATTCCAACAGTCACTGGTCAGTCATATTTGTGAGTCATTCTTCATTTTTTAGACCTTCCTTGTGTAACTGCTTCATATTGTAGACTTAATGAAATTCTAATATCTGTAATCCTTGGGCTCAAAATCTCTTTGTTTGTTGGTTTTGCATTCTAGCTTGCTTTCTCATATGATGATCTTTGATTACAGTCCCACTGACTGATCCTAATAGGTGGGAATCCTGTGAAGCCTGAGCCCCAAGGCCTGATGGGAAGTCCTGCAGAGTTGTAACATCAGTGAATTGCTCCATTCTACTTGATCTCTCATACAAAAGTAAGGGTGCTGGTGGGAAGGATGTGGATGAAGATATTTGGGCAGACACATGTGAAGCTGAGAGATTTCAACCCTCCAATCTTTGAGACTCTCTTTTGACAGAGGAGTCCTTTCCTGCTCTTCAGGAAATCAGCTTAAGTCTGCATTAAAGTCTTTCAATGAGTGCATCCTAGGGAGCTGTTGCACAAACTGGCACCGATTCTTCTCAGGACCCATCCCCTCACTATTTTTTATTGTCTCTGTCCTTTACATATAAGAATTATATTACAGGTGCCTGGGTGGCTCAGATGGTTAAGCGTCTGCCTTCATCTCAGGTCATGATCCCAGGGTCCTGGGATCAAGTCCCGCATCGGGCTCCCTACTCCTTGGGAGCCTACTTCTCCCTCTGCCTCTCTCTCTGTCTCTCTGTCTCTCATGAATAAATAAATAAATAATCTTTAAAAAAAAAAGAATTATATTACAACATGGTCCAGGTAAAGAAAAAATAACAGGACATAGTTTCTGTCCCAACAGGTACAGTACCTCACCACATGCTGTTGTTAGGAGTATGAGGAGCATGCATGGGAGTGAGTTCTAATGGTGTTCCCTCAAGGAGGATGAACTAGAAGCCTTGACTGGGCTAAAGTTTTTGCTATGGTGAGCTCACATGGAATTCTGAATTTAATGTGTTGGTTCAAATACTTGTGATGGTATCACCAGTGTCTACCACTCTGGAATTCCACTTTTGGTCACTGAGGTCAGGGAACCTAATCCCATTGCAGCATCTTGTGCCACCATCAATGGTTTACTCAGGACGGCTACCCGAGAGCTATGGAAGGATGGCGATGCCCCCTCCTCAATATATTTCTTAATGCCTTGGTGACAAAAGGATCTTAAGGCCTCTTGAGGGGTATGGCTAGGAGATGGCTGAGAATATTGCATATGCTTGAAGCCTTTGAACAGTTCCATCTCCCTGAGCTTTCAGATGCTTTCCTCAATATCTTGGTTCTCAAAGTGTGGTTCTAGTACCAGCGATGTCAGCATTCCCTGGGCCCCAACCCAGCCTACTGAATCAGAAACTCTGGGGTGTATCCCAGACATCTGTGTCTTAAAAAAAACCCTCCTGAAATTCTGTTGTATGCCAAAATTTGAGAACTAGTACTACATAGCTCTGAAAGCACACCATGTAAGAAGTCCAGCTATTCTGAGGTCACCATACTGGAAAGACTATGTAGAGAAACTACATAGAAATAGAGAAAGATGCTCAAGGACCCCCAGCTGATCCAAATCCCCGGCTGTCTGACAGTCACTTTTAATGTTTTCAAAATGTCTTTGAATAGATACAGGACTTTGAGAAGTATGTAGTGTTGTTTGGGTGTATGTGTTTTTAATTTACATAAGGAATATTGTCTTGTACGGTTTCTTACATTTTTCACTTGACAGTACATTGTCATGTATTTCTCACCGCTGCATGGTAATTCATGGTGTGTATCTACCACATTTAACATTCTTTCTCCAAATGATGAGCATCCAGTTTGCTTTCAACTCCCCAGTACCAGAAGCGATTGATCAACATCCTCATTATGCCCTGTCCCACTTCATGAACCTAGGAACATTTCTATGAGGAGTATACTGATGGAGAAAAACTTAAATTCCCATTTTTATTTAGAAATAATTCTGGTAGAAGACAAGGCTCTTCTGTCAGAAGTTTTAAAAGACTGGTTGGGGAACAGTCAATAGAAAAAGTCTTGATTTTTTTTAGTTTTATATATAAAACATACCACATAATACAAGCACATACATAATTCCATATTCTTAGTTTTGGGGTTGAAACAAACAAAAACGTCACACAAGTGACACATTGCTAATAGCTGTGATATTTGCTGCTGAAGTCAATACTAATTGAAGCTTTTCTTATAAACTATGTACACATGAAACCAGCTGAAGAGTGCAGTTTCCTGTGGGAATGTGAATTCCCTAGATGGTTGGCAACAACATAGTCTCGGTAAATATAACCAGATGTCAGTTAGGAGCATGGGCTAACAGTAAATGCTTTAAGAATACTCATGGACTTAATTGCTGTCTTGACAATGGGTCATTCTTCAGGAATTATATTGGTATCTGTTGTTTTGTAAATTTCTTAACCATTCAGGAATAAATGTTGTCCTAACATCCTTAGAAATGAATGCAGTACATATACTCCATAGATCTCTTGAAAGCACTTCTAGTTTATTATGTATTATGTAAACTGTGGATATCGGGTACACATAAGTTAACTTTCTATTACCCGGGCTTGAAGGAGAAGAATAAGGAGTGAGTGTTGTTAGTGTGAAGTTTCCCCCAATTCTACCACTTCCTCCTTTTCCCCTCTGGGGCTGTCTTGCTCATAGAGTGGTATATACAGGGACTAAGCCAATCGGGGAAACGATGATAGACTTTTTTTTTTATTATTATTAAAGAAAGGAAATGGCTCTGTTGCTTTTTAGACTTACTTTTTAATAACCAGGAGTGTATCTGGTACTTCAGGTCAAGACTAGTAAAAACAGAATTGGCTAAGCCAGAGAAGTATCTGCTAAGCACTTGAATATATCCAGGCTGGTGGACCTCCTAACTTACTCACCCAGAAAAGGACAGAGGAGGGAAACTGCCTGGTAGATTCACCAAAGGAGGCTGAAGTCTTATCCACCACGGCGTATGGAAACAGGACCTAAGGGCCACCTGGGTGACTCAGTCGTTAAGCGTCTGCCTTCGGCTCAGGTCATGATCCCAGGGTCCTGGGATCGAGTCCTGCATCAGGTTCTCTGCTCAGCGGGGGGGCCTGCTTCTCCCTCTCCCTTGTGCTCTCTCTCTCTGTCAAATAAATAAATAAAATCTTAAAAAGAAAAAAAAAAGAAACAGGACCTAAAGGAAAGGATTGGTTTGGCATCTTCCTTTAAGGCACAATAAGATTGTGCATCAGGTAATTGTGGCCTAATGAGGGTTGATCCCTTCAACAAATATTAACTGAGAATGTATTTAACCAGATACAAAAAAGAACACACTTATCTTTACTGTAAGGTTCACAGGCTAGAACATTTCTCAGAATGTGTATTCCAGAAACAGGTGCTTGATGCAGAAGAGATCTGTGGTCAGGAATGTTTGGAAAATGCTGGCTTGTTTTGGTCTGTTCAGATTATTCTAACAGACTGGGTGCCTTACACAGCAAGCATTTATTTCTCAGTTCTGAAGGCTGGAAATCCAAGATCAAGGAGCCAGCAGATTCAGTGCTGGTTAGGGCCAGCTTCCTGTTCATAGTTGGCTGGCTGTCTTCTGGCTGTGTCCTTAAAAGGCAGAAAGAGTGAGATGGTCTTCTGGGGTTGTGGCACTAATCCCAGTCATGGGGGCTCCACCCTCATGACCTAATATCTTCCCAAAGGCTCTACCAGCAGATACCATCACATTGCATGTTAGGATTTCAACATATGAATTTTGGGGGGACACAAATATTCAGGCCGTTGCATGGGTTATAAATGTTAAACAGATTGCTTTTGGCAGGACTTAAGCATTTAACATGCAGACGACATTGTGATTCCCCAAGAGGAACAGAGACTATAGTATTTCCCAAACCCCATAAAGGACTAACGTTCCACTGAAATATATTTTAAGCTTCCTCCTCGATTTTCAGGGAATCTAAGCCTTCAATGTTAATAATCTGTTTATGACTTCTTATTAAAAAGAAAAATTACTATTTAATTCTAAAACTTGATTCGCCCAAATTCTTCCTGCTGATAATGAAAAGGATGGTTTTGAGAGAAGGAAGTAGATCTGGCTCTAAAGTTACTTTTCAAAGCATATGAGACAATAATTTTGATTTTAAGTTCATCTCCCCCCACACTGTCTCTCTTAATGGTAAGTCATTACAGAAATATATCCTTAAGCAGGGCTCTGTGAACTGAAGAAAAAGGTACCTCTTCTTTCTTTGTCCCCATCCTGTGTTAAATGCTTGTTTACTGAATTGTCATCAAATGTAATTTGATTAAATTGTGCTCATTCATGCTTACATTCCTGTATGTAAGGCTAGGTTGTTATCGAAACTAACAAAAATCAGGGGCACCTGAGTGGCTCTGTCAGTTAAGCATCCATCTCTTGATTTTGGCTCAGGTCAGGATCTCAGGTTGTGAGATCGAGCCCTGATTTGGGCTCCCTGCTGGATGTGGAGCCTACTTAAGATTCTCTCTCTCCCTCTGCCCCTCCCCCCTCTCTCTCTCCTTCTCTAAACAAAAAGCAAAAAAACAAACTAACAAAGAAGGAAGAAAATAGTACAGTTCCTTTCAGTTTCATTGTCCTTTAAAAAAATGAAAATCTATGTCTAACTTTTCTGATGTTTAATTTTTAAGAATTGTTGGGTATGAAGTCAAAGTTTTAATGGGACTAGAATAAACTTTAATAAATTTTTGTGTTATGGAAATTTTTAAACATACACAGAAGTAGAGAGAATAATACAATAAATCCTATGTACCTCCCCTAGCTTCAATATCTATCAACATTATATTATCTTTGGACTAGATTTAAATATATGAAAAATGAGTCTTCATTACCAAAAGAAATCCAGTCTTCAGTACTACATCTAGTCTTAAGACTCAGTAGATTATAAGATATATCTTGATTTCACACCACACTATCCTAGAATCAGTGAAAAAAGTTAATAACTGAAATTGTCTGGAGAGCAAAGGTCCAGGGCTGAGGAGGGGGAGTTCCCCACAGCATGGCTGAAGGCAGTGGTAGAAGGGAAAGAAGAAAGCTTTTTCCTTTTTTCTTGTTTGTGCCCCTATCAGATTCATCCTATTTAATAAAATAATGGTTACTATTAGTATTAGTCACATTTGTGTGTCTGCTCTGTTCTAGGCAATTTGCTATTTCCTTCACAAATATTTCTTTATTCAGTTTTCACCAACCCTACAAGCTAGTTATCCCCAGTTTTCAGACAAGACAGTCGAAACTCAGAATGGCTAAGTAGGTTTCTAGATTGCACAGAATCTAGGGAACAGGGCTGCGATTCAAACCCACGTCTGCCTAACTCTCAGTCAGATCCCACCACCCTCCACCTCCAGCCCCAAGGCTGGTGTCTCTCCGCCTGTCTCTGTGACTCCTCTGTGAGCTTCCCGGCAAGTCTCTTTACCTTCACGTAGCAGATGCGGTCATTGCCCCGCCAGTCCCCCGGCATGCGGTATTGCCGTGCATGCTTACCTACGCTTCTGATTGTCAGAACCTGCCTCAATGCCCGAGAGTCTTCTCTCACCTCTGGAGCCAGTTCTGCCCCAGCAGAGGATAGGCCAGATGTTCCAGAGAACATACCACTCCCCACTCAGGTAGTGATTGATGGGAGCTCAATATCCAGGGCCCTCATCCTTGGGCAGGATAACTCTGCAGTGCTGGCTCCAGAGATCCTCAGCAGTATTAATTCTACTTGCACACAGCGGAAACTTGCTTGAAAAATATACCCTTTAATGATTTTCTTCCCTTCCAGTCGCCTTTTCCCACCTCCCACATTAACTTTTTGCACTCAAATTCTGTCAGGATCTGCTTCTAAAGGAACTAAGACTCTTTCAATGCCGCAGTTCCTTAACTATAAAAAGTGAAGGTGTTCTTTGAGAGGAATTCAAGAATCCTATAGTTCTATTGTATGATGGTCAATGCTATGTACCAGACATCAAATACGGCCTTCTTGTCTCTTATGAGCCAGATCAAATGAGCTCAATACCATCGACTCTTAAGTTCATGGCTATGGGAATCCTAAGCCTTCTCAAAAATTCTGAGAATTCCTGAAGGACTTACGGCAGTTGGCTCACGTCTACTTCCCAGGCTTCTGCCATGTGGACCCAGATGGGGATCTCAGCTTTGACTTTTCTTAAAGCAAACAAAAAACAAATAAAAACAACTTCCTAAAAGCATGTGTAGCTTAGTCAGACATTAGCGAATTTCTGGAGAGAAGAAATTCTCTTTGGCTCTTCCCTCGTCTCTCTCCTTGTTACTCTCAGGAGCAGTAACATCCTATCCCCTGTCCATGCAACCCAGCTTCTCCCTTCTGGAATGTTTTGGTACATGTTTGTCATCTAAGCCTTAATGGCCTTGCTTCTGTGAAGTGACCTCATCGATTTCTTCTCCCAAACAATGACACATTCCTACTTGCGGGGAATCTGGTGGTAATGGTTCAGTGAATCATTGCTTCCCTTCCCCCCACCCTTTTCTCAAGTGAATCAGATAAAGCTCTTTTCTTTCTCTTCATCTAGTGGGCGCTGCTGTTATCTCTTTGACTTACCAAAACAGGACTCCTCAATTAGTTTTTACTTTTTCTGTGTCTTGCTCTCTTCTTTCTCCAGCTAGCTGGTACATGTAGTCCCCTTTTTCAGGCAGTCCTTGATGCCGGTCTCTGCCTCACAGCAAGCACGTCACACCTTTCCTAAGTTGCAGATGGCTTCTCACTGTTCCACTGAAATGTGCACACATGATGGGTCTTTCAAAGAAGTCCTCCTGTATTGCGCAAAATAAGCACACACTAATTCCTTGTGGCTCCCTTAGGCTGGCTATGCTGCACCTTCCCTACAGTTTCTACTAACACCTCAGCTACGCTCTTAAAAGTGTTCCTAGCTGTCAAATTCATGTTCCCTGCGTTTGTCTTCATCCACTAAGAAGCAGGCGCCAAGATGGGATGAGGTGTGTCGGAGATTTATTGGTGGAAGTGTCAGTGAAAGCTAAAGAGGGAGATGTAGGAAGTAGAAAGAGCCGTCAGACCATGATGCAGGTCTCACTGGAATAACAGGAGCGGAAGGAGGAAGGACAACTGGGGACAAAGAATTTCAGACGATAGCAGCACAGTTGTCAGAAAGTTTTGGTCAGTCTGATGAGGAGTCCTGGAGCCTAAGTTGCCTGTTGGAGGAATCCCACATCTGCAGGAATGGGCCACACTAGTGCTCCAGCCATTCTCTTTCATTGACTGAGTGCAGGCCAAGGGGAGTGTGGCCTCAGTGAATGCAGGGCTGGGTCTTTAGAGCAGCAGGTTGGCAGTGAGGTGGAATTCCTCAGAACAGCTGGGTGGTGCATTATTTATTTATTTAGAAAAAGATTTTATTAATTTATTTGAGAGCGAGTGAGCATGAGTGGGGGAGGGGCAGAGGGAGAAGCAGAATCCCCCATGAGCAGGGAGCCTGAAGTGGGGTTCAATCCCAGGACCCTGGGATCATGACTTGAGCTGAAGGCAGACACTTAACCCACTTTCATTTCTGTTGGTATACTCTTTTTTAAAAATTACTTTGCCCATTACCTATATAAGTTGTGTATCTAATACTAGCAGAAAATCTTTAGAAGATAAATATTACATGAAATAATTATGTATGATAAAGAATTACAATGATTTCACATGGTAATTTTGAGAATAATTGTTTTCTCCTGGTGATTTTTATTCTAAAATGGATGATTTTATGATTTCCAAGACGAACAAAATTCCTTTCAACTCAAATATCTGTTTATCCTTTATCTTTTTAAAAAAAAATAGAATATTCAGATTTTGTAACTTCTAAATATTCTTTAAAGGTTATTGAAATGATACCTTTTGTAAGGGCCAATTATAATTGTTTTTTTAAAATATATATTTTTAAAAAATAATTGGTTTTTCAATTATATGAAAAATGAATGATTACAGAAGAGATAATAGGTGATAAAACTTACTATCGGTAGGATAAGAATCACTTCACTTGTCAAAAAATTCAAACTGAAGGGGCGCCTGGGTGGCTCAGTCATTAAGCATCTGCCTTTGGCTCAGGTCATGATCCCAGGGTCCTGGGATCAAGCCCCGCATCGGGCTCCCTGCTCAGCGGGAAGCCTGCTTCTCCCTCTCCCACTCCCCCTGCTTGTGTTTCCTCTCTCCCTGTCTCTCTGTCAATTAAATAAATAAAATCTTTAAAAAAAATTCATACTGAAAATAACCTCATAGTTAGTGACAATGATATTGAACATTGTTAGTTATATTTCTTAATGGAAAAATTTCAAATCAATTTTGATTTGATTTGAAATCCCGCTGCCTATTATTCCAAATGTTCTAAAGGGAAATGAGATAAAAGAACATCCAGAAAAATACAAACTTGGTATCATTAGTGATGGTTCCAACATGCACTGACATTAACTTTGTATCAGAGACTATGTTAGGTGTTTTGGATGAATATTTTACTTAATCCTCATAATACTTCATTCTTATTCCCAATATACAGATAAAGAAACTGAGGGTTGAAGAGGTTAACTAACCAACCGCCCAAGGTTCCTCCATCATGGTGACACTAGAAATAGAACTTGTAATTATCGAAGGATTTATTTATCTACTGCACTATCTTGCATTTCTAGCTAAGCTCCTGCTCAACTGGGCTTGCAGTGTGTGAGCTATAAGGCCTCTTTCTCCTCCTATAGATGAAGACAGAATTTCAAAACTCTTAGTCATATATGAAACACTTTCATGAATTTTGTCATACTCTCAAAATATTTGTACTTTTATTCACTTAATATTTTTAATTGACTCATTTTTTAAAAAAACAGCTTCATCGACAGAAGTAATGTCCATGAGACTGATGTGCTAGTTATATTTTCCAATTTATGATAAATTAAATAGACATCATAGTTACATTCTCCTAAAACTGAATCATGTGCCACAGTGGTCCAGATACAAGTGTTGGAGACACGCCAGACTAAGATATAGACTAACAGCAGGCTGAATGGCTGCTCTCTATCTACTCTCACTGGTCTTGGCTTGCTGGATCTTATCCCTGCAATGCTTATTAGGTGTGTGTGTGCACATGTGCGTGTGTGAGTGTGTGCCTGCTCTGGGTGGGGTGTGGGGTGGTGGGACATAGTGTGATAGGGTAAGGTAGGGGATGGGAAGATGCCAAAATATCATGCCTTCAGTAAGGCTTACAAAAAGGATAAAAGCATTCAGCCAGTTAGTTCCTACAGACTCAGTGGTAGACGTCACCATGGACATGCCAAGGTGGAGGCAGCCAAAGCTGGTTGCTGGAGATAATCATTGGGATGCAGAGATATTTGGAGAGTGGGCACGTGGGATGCAGACGGCCAACTGTGTGGAGTGGCTGTGGACTCCTCCCACAGAGACCCTCACTGATCACTCTGTGGTGCAGTCCTATGCCTTGAATGTGACTAGTAAATACTGGCCAAAAATATTATAACAAAAGACTTTTGAGCCTAGAAGCTTTTTTCTAAAGATACTCAAAATGTAACCAGGTCCAGACTCGCATATATTTATCACTCTCCCATTAGCAAAACCAAGAGAAAGATTTTAATAAAAGGTTAACTCAACATCAAATTAGGGAACTTCCCAAACATAGACAATAACAGAAGTATAGGATAATAAACCTCCCTGTATCATCCCCCAGTTTCAAAAGTTATCAGTAATTTTTCCACCTATTACTCCTTCCATTTTTGGGGGCAGGATTATAAAATTCTTCAGTATGTATCTCTGATGAAATTTTTGTTTTATATATAACTGTCATGTCATTATCACATCTAAGAAAATTAAGAATAATTCATTTATAGTATCTAATATTTAGTCTATAATCTGATTTTCCTGATTGACTCAAGGGTTCTTTTCACAGGTGGTTTGGTCAAAACAGGACACAAAGTCCACACATTGCATTTCATGATTATGAATCTTTTCTTTCTCCCTCCCTCCCTTTGTCCCTCCCTCCCTCCTTCCTTCCTTCCTTTTTTAAAATTTATTTATTTATTTGAGAGAGACAGAGAGAGAGAGAGCACATACAGGGGGAGGGGCAGAGGGAGAGAGAGAATCCCAAGCAGCCTCCCCCCTGAGTGTGGAGCCTGACACGGGGCTCTATCTCACAACCCTGAGATCATGACCCAAGCTGAAATCAAGAGTCGGATGCCCAACTGATTGAGCCACCCGGGTGCCCCATGATCATGATTTTTAAATCTTTTATTCTTTAATCAGGCCGTTGTTTTTTCATGCCATTGATTTGGTAGAGAAACCAGGTCATTTTTTTTTTTAATTGAATGTTTGACATTCTGGATTTGACTGATTGCTTTCTTGAGGTGGTTTGGTTTTCAAACTCCATTCTTGGTCCCCTGTATTTCCTATTAGTTCTAGAGGCTGGATTAGATTCAGATTCTATCTTAGGCAAGAAGACCTGATAATGGTTCTGGGTACTTCTGATTTTATTATATCATGTTGCACATAAGGTCTGGTTGTTGGAATTTTAGGTTTTAGGTTTTTTATTCCTTTCTTATCGCAGTTGCTCTGTCTCTTTGGGGAGATTCAAAACCGTTCTACATTACTATCTTTGCCCAACCAAATAAAAAAAAAAAAGCCAAAATTTAACAGGACAAAATGACTAGGCAGAAAAACTGATTCTGAGTCTCTTGGACAATCTGTATTTGAAGAAAGCTTCTCCTGCTTCACACACAAAGGGATTGACTGTATAGGGGAAAAACATGTAAGCTACGAACACTTAGGGATTACTAAATGTAAGTTTAGAAAAAGCACATCACTAATTAGTATATTTAGAAACTGCACTGTTAAAAGTCAGGATGAAAATAGCTGAAATTTAATGAGTCATTTGCTAATTATTTAGCTTATGGATTTCCAATGCCATTTGCTTCTAGCCCTTTTCCTCGTCCTTAGGCAATTTTTGGTGGTATTTTACTGCTTTTTAACACCTCCAGAAAACACTGTATGCTGGTAACTGACCATAAATTGTACACTTGGAGAGATACATAAGAGATTATGACTCAGGATCCATGCTTGTTGCTGACTGAGATAAACCATGAGTGGTTTGCACCACAGTTGAAGATTTTCAGAGCCAAAAGTAGTTAGAATTCTGTGGACGACCTAACGTGCTACCTATCACTTGATAAAGAAACAGAGACATAAATCATGAAGATCAATGTGCCTACTGAAGAAAGAGACGGTGTTTCACCATGCTTCTCAGATGCTAGATGTACTCTGCTATGGGCCCAGCCCAGGGGCTCAAAGCCATGACTGGACCCGGGGAGCTTTTAAACACTGATGCACAGACTCACCCTTAGAGTTGAGTCTGGTTCTCTAAGGTCCCAGGTACTGGGATTTTGACAAAGTTCTTCAGGTGATTCTCATATATGGTCATCTTCAATCAGGCCAGCAAATGAGAGGTGCCATTTATAGGTCTCACTCTGTGCAAAGGACTGTGCTGAACATCTCTTGCACGTAAGGAAACAGATCCTTGGAGGGATGTTATTCGATCTATGTTTTGCTACAAAGCAGAGTTTCACATCCAGTCTGTCTGGCTTCTGAACTAGGGGCTTTTGAACTTTTTTTGAACATAATCCAAAGTAAGATAAAAAAATTTACATCATAACTAAGAACACATAACATAATGAAACACAAGTGTAACAAACAATACTTAATCTTATTAGGTGTGAGGCACACGGATATTGTTTTATTTAACTAAAAAAATACTCCTCAAAACCCACTAAAATGATCTCATGACTTGCACTTAGAAACACTCTTCTAAACCATGACAGTGCAGATTTCCTTTCTGTTCCAAACACATGGTAGGATCTTTCCTCCATCAGTGCTTTCTCATTTTGTTTTTCTCATGTGGCGAGCCCATTTTTTTTTTCCCTATGCATTTTTTAAAGACCATCAAGGTGGTTCCTGGCTAAAAAGTGTTTCCCAGACTACTCCAGTTTATGGTGACTCTTATTTCAAGGCCTATAGGTAACACACAGCTCATCACACATTTTTAAATACTAAATTATATGGTATATTGTGATTCTCTATAATTGTCTTATAATATCTTAGAAGGTTAATGTCTCCTTGACTAAATTTAACTTCTTTGAGGATAGTGGCCATGTTGTATGCTTCTGTTTCCGTACTTTTTGCAATGCCGAGCACAGAGCTGGGCACATCACAGATGCCAAATAGCTGCACAACCCTAGACAAGTCAATCTCTGAGCTTTCATTTCTTCCATGAAATAAAGGGGGCTGCTTTAGCTTCATTCGAAAGTCTCCTCCAGGTTAAGTCTATTTTTCTATGATACATACACACTTCTATAAAATAGAGGAATGAAGGAAGAAAATAAGAAACACTTTTGTGAGCAACTACAAGAAAAGTTCTTGTGCAGGAAGAAAAAGCCTGAAACTGGCATTTTTGGTAGCAAAATATAAACTCCTGTGCTGTCTGAAAAGATTAAAGAAGAACTCATTGGAGTTAAAAATGAAGTTGGGCCCTGTGTCACTTGGATACTGAAATATGATTATTTATAGGCCTCATTTCTTTCTCCAGTTGAATGATCACACTGTATAGGTAACAAGACATTTCCATGGGCTCTTATCCGGTTGAATGGATTATATAATAACACAAAGCTTAATAAGGAATGTGGAGTTGGGGGCATGTAGAAGCAGAGGTATCATGATTTAGGAAAAAAAATGATTGAATACAATTACATTTTAGATACTGTTTGTTTGCAAGTGGTTGTGAAATATTACTGAGCACCTTCCCAGGGCTTCTGAGGCCAAAGAATGTGGCTAACTGTAACCCCAAGACCATTGGCATTCTCCTGGTCCTGAGGCTATTGGTGGAGAAGCCAGAGAGGTAGTCAGTCCCTTTGGTGCTGTGTGTGTGTGTGTGGTGGGGAACGGGGGGGACCTAAGATCTATAGTCTTACTTACTCAACATTCATTTTCTCTTTATTAGGAAAACTAATTTTCCTTTTGGGAACCTCTCCTCTCTTCCACTCAGTTCATGTGGTTTAGGTGTACAGGGCAGGGGGCACTAAAGCTATCTCCCTTGATCTTTTTCAGACAGTCAAGTGACCCCCAACCTGCAGTGCATATTTAAACCCATGGTTACAATGCTCAGTTCAGAGATGGGAGTAGGGTCCAAGTTAGTCCAATAAGACTCATTCTTTGGCCTGCTCTCTTGCTAATGGGATCAGTTGCTAAGGAGGCTGGAGGAGAAAGTAAGCCTGGGGCTGTCAATCTAGGCCCTGATTAGAGAAAATAAAACCTGTACAATGAAAGCACAGCACAATATGGAGAGAAATGGAGTCCTAACATTCTTTGATCATCTGGAGGAAAAAAAAAAAGATTCAAAAAAATAATAATTCTTCTTCTTCTTCCTTTTTTTTTTTACCAGATCTACTCTTGGGATTTCAAGCATATGAACCAATACATTCCAACCTCCTCCACTGTAGGTTTTCTTGAGTCACTTTGAGTTGGGTACCTATTACCTCCATTTTTCTGACTATATAGGAATGTATCATAATAGAAAGATATCCTTCCTCTTGTTCACTGCCATCCTCCTCTCTCATCTTCCTATTTGCTCCAGGAAGGACCACATCTGCTTTTATAGAGCCAAAGGCTTATTTCTTCTCCACATTGTAAGAGAAATTGCTCCAACCTTTTGCACATTGTCTCCTTGCCCTCTTCCTCCACAAATCAGCATGTGCTTGCTATACAGCTGCAGATGGTAGGACTGAGGTCCATTCTCAGGCAACTATGCCAGTACTTTTGTGTGAATTAGAATCTACCACTCCCTCTGAGCCCACCCCCCCTGGGAGGCAGTTCTTTGTAAGCCCCCACTGGATCTTAACCCGTTTCCACCTCAGCCAAAGGACACTGTGCAGGGTACAAATGACAGCCTATCTTGAAGCCCCACAGTACCAAGAAGTAAGAATTGGAGCCATGAGGTAGAAAAACAAGCCCTCTGCTGCCCACACCCACTGTGACTGTGGTCCGTTCCTAATGTGTTGATGGCTGCTGATGCAGTGTGTCTCTGTGGCATCTCCCCACTGCGCATACCTCACTGTGGTCTCAGCAGAGATCACAAATGATGATAGCTAGGAAAACAGTATCACTGTTACTTGAAAGCAGCATTTCCCGGCATCATTTAGATCTTAAGATGGTAACTTTTCTGGAGGGTCCTCCTGAGTTCATTTGGGGATCTTTACAGCCAATCTCTGTTGATGAAAGTCAAAGTCCACAGTTAAGAAATCCACCTGGAGGCCATCTGGCAATTAGCCATCGGAGAACCGAGCACAGGGTAAAGCAGGACATTTGGCAAATCTCCCATGCCCTACACCACTGACACTTTCAGGGATCAGTCTAGGGGCCTCCAAGTGGCCTTTAGTTATTTCAATCTCCAGCGCTCCTGGGGAGACCCTCATCACTGTGTGGGAGATAGAGGAAGAATATGCGAGACCCACGCGAGGAAACGCAATTCCACTGGGCAGTAGCCAGCGGCGCGCAAGGGCTTTGGGGGCGCGGGCGACGGCGGCGCTGCGGTGCGGGCAGGAAGACAGGACCCAAAAAGGATGGGGGCGGTGAGGAGACTGGGCGAAGTTCCAGGGGCAATCCTGGCGCAAGCCAACGGCGAGAGCGGCGCCCCGGTGCCGGGTCCCAGCACTTGTGCTGCCTTTGCCCAGGCGGAGGGGTAACCAGACCTGGCGGAGAGTGGGGGAAGCAGCCGGAAACGGGCGAGCGCGGCAGCCCGGGAGCAGCCTGGACGGTGGCCTCCGGAATCGCTCCGTCTCAGCCTGCCCCCTCCCTCTTTATTTGCCTCCGCCCCCTCTCCCCTCCTCCCCCTCACCTCGCGTCCTAAAACGCGGCGGGCGCCTTTAAGAGGGAGCTTTGGTTACCCTGGGGGCGGGAACCCCTCGGCAGATTGGGAGGCGGCGGCGCTCGCCCGCGATGCTCCTCACTTTCTGCTCCAGCTCCCGCCGCTGCCGCCGCCGCCGCCTCCTCCGCTTCCTCCTCAGCCTCGAAGCGTCGTTTTTCTGCAGCAGAGAGAAGTGCTATGTCAGGAAAGTTCCGGGAGGGACTGGATGGGGCCATGCTCCCTGGGTTCTTCTGCAGGCGCCCGCGCGCAGCCCTTTGTATGAGGTGAGACTTGGGGTCCTTGGCCCCCCGGACAGGTAGCCGCCCGCGGGGAGCGCTTCGGTCCGCCGCGTTGGGGAGGCTGTGCTGTTGGGCGGAGTGTGTGGCGGAGAAGGAGCTGGTTAGACCGAAGTTGTGCAGAAGAAGCTCGGGTTTTCGGGAAGGTTTTGCGGCTGGACTTGAGTGATTTCGGCAGCCCGCGCCGCACGGTGGGGGCCCGGTCGGGACTCGGTTTCCCGGGGTGCCGCCCGCCTCGCTTCCCGACGCCCCCTGTCGCCATCCCCTGCCCGCTGGAGCAGTTAGGCCTTCTAGGAAACTGGGCGGCTGCAGGTTGGCACCCAGCGCCGGCTTTTTCTCTGCGGGGCTTTCTCCTCCAGAAGCTAAGTGTCGGGAGTGAGAGAAAGGGGATGGAATCCTCTTGAACTTTTACACTGTGCTCTCTTCCCTATTTAGGGGTGAAATTCACCTCGTTTGCCCAAGTCGGGAGGCTCTCTGCGAGCTGCAACAGTTTGAGAGCTCGCCTCTTACATGTGGGTGAGCTTGCGGCGCTGTGTGTCTGTCTTTCAGCCCTGGTCGGTTTTCGGCGTCGCCCTGATTTTAAGTCCTCTCTTCCCCGCCCCTTTTGGGAAACATTCTCTCTCTCTCTCTCTCTCTCTTTAATATCCCTGAGGTTCAGGGTGCTGAACACACACATACACACACACACACACACACACACACACAAGACCCCCTCCCCAAATATGTTTATGATATGTCCCCTGGGGCTGACCCAAAATTTCAAAGTGATCCTGTAGTCTCTGATTAGATATTTAGACTTGGTCAGGACACTTACGGAATACAGGTATCCCCCGTAGTAGGTATGCAGTTTTTTTCGGTGAGACAAGGTGAGATTTTAACTGTACCGTTTTAAGATAGGATTTCCTCTTTGTTTGTTTATTGGTGAATATGGTTTTCATTATGTCTTGGATTAAAAGGCTCCAACTAATTTTAAGGGTAGTATTTCTAAGAATCATAAAAAAAAGCAACCTGATGTTTCTTGCATAATCTGACATTACTTCAGACAGTTTTACCCTTGGATGAGGTATGTAATATGTGTAATTATTTGATGGAACCTAATATATGAGTACATTTATTACACAAATGGGTAAGTTTTCTTTTTTCATGTGTCCTGTGGGTGAAGGAAGCCCATTTTCTCACACCCCCAGGTCTCTGCCACACCTGTCTAATCCTGTTTCTGTTCTCTCCACTCACAGTGCACACATCTGGCGTCAGCTGCAAATCAAAGGTGCTGATGAAAAGTCCCTATATTTTGTGAAGTGTTGCATAGCCAGAGTTTTAGTGACATAATTGATTACATCATCCAGATTATTTTAAACAGAATGTGGGAGCTTGTTTAAAGAAAAGAATATCATAAGTATTTAAATTCTCAGTTATATGCTTTATGTGTAGTCTCTGTGTGAAAAAAATATTCTCAAAATAGAGAGGGGGTATTGTAGGAAACATTTGTAGTGAGGAAGTTTTGAAAGGAAACCATTACGGGCGCCTGGGTGGCTCAGTTGGTTAAGCGACTGCCTTCGGCTCAGGTCATGATCCTGGAGTCTGGGGATCGAGTCCCACATTGGGCTCCCTGCTCAGCAGGGAGTCTGCTTCTCCCTCTGACCCTCCCCCCTCTCATGCTCTCTATCTCATTCTCTCTCTCTCAAATAAATAAATAAAATCTTAAAAAAAAAAAAAGGAAACCATTACAGAATAACCATTAATATTATGACATTTTGTTTGGGATATAGATTTTCACCTCTGAGCAAAATTTTAATCACTCTGCTGTCAAACATACCAGAACTGAAACTTAAAGAAAAAATAACTCGCTGTCCAAGCGTTTTCTGAAAATTTGCAGCACACTGACCGTTCTTGGAAAAAAATTTGCTTAGAAAAAGTCACATACTTAAAATCCTCCCTGCGGTTATCGTTTTACCTTAAGTTTGCTGGAGTCCAGACAAGAAAGTACTGCATTCAATGAGAATTTGGGGTTCTAAGGTAGATAGGACTTAGTTCCTAGAATATACAATTTTCTAGGAAATTTAGCAATTTTGAGATTTTGTATATGGTTTATTTGATTTGAAATGATTGTTTTATGGATATGCTTTTTTTTTTTAAGTAATCTTTACTCCAGATGTGGGGCTTGAACTCACCACCCCGAGATCAAGAGTTGAATGCTCTACCTACTCAGCCAGCCAGGTGCCCCTGAATTACTCTCTCTTTTTTTTTTTTTAAGATTTCATTTATTTATTTGACAGAGATACAGCGAGAGGGGGAACACAAGCAGGGGGAGTGGGAGAGGGAGAAGCAGGCTCCCTGCCAAGCAGGGAGCCCGATGAGGGGCTCGATCCCAGGACCCTGGGACCATGACCTGAACTGAAGGCAGACGCTTAACGACTGAGCCACCCAGGCGCCCCCTGAATTATTCTTTTTAAAACTAAATATATATATTACACACACATGCACACACATCATCTGTCTATATCTATACATACATATTTATACATCTATATCTGTAACAGGGAAAACTATATAGGGACTTGATAATATACATGCACTAGAAACACAGGTCTAAGAGATCAGAAGCTAAAAATAGTTCCCGTTAAGGCTTGCTATCTCTTTAGCATTTTCATCAATTTCATCAACATCAGTTAAGTTAAAAAATACTGTGTTCTCCCACGTGTTCTTGTTCTTGCACAAGGCTCGTACCAGGGGGCCATATGCCAACGATCTTAACCACATGTTTATTAAAATGGACTGAAGTATCCCATCAGTGGATGATTGAACCTGAATGATTGAACCTGGATGATTGAAATGCCGGCATTTCTCATGCTTCAGTAATTTATCTTCAGTAGAGGAATCCCTGGGAAAAAATTAGCTTGTCAATATGATGTTTTCTTTTTTAACACTTCAAAAATGACCTTCAGGGCATTCTCCGAAGTTCTGAGACTTAGTAGATCTTGAAGGCATGGGAGGCAAACTTTGGGAAGTTGTGGTACTCCAATTTGTGAATGATGTCCTAAATAAGTATTTGGTTTGAAAGAGGTATCCATTAATGCTTGGGTAAATAATAGCTATGATACAGTGCTCTAATCACTACAAGCAAAGCTTTGGAGTATTTCTTACCACATTCCACAGCTGAAACTGCTACATTCTAACATATGTGTATGAAAATTAGAAAAGAAGTGAAATAATCTTTTAGACTGATTTTTGCTTTATTTGCTAGGCATTTTTTTATATGTGTTTATATTTGCCACAAATACCCTTTACTTTGTTGCAGGTGGCACTTTTATTCCTTTTTTGCAACTATGAGGTGTATTTTAGGGTGAGTTCTTCGTGTTCACTCGAAACAGACAGTAATGTGTTTCATTGAGTTTATGTTGTGTCTCTTTGGCTTTCAAAAAGTAACATTTGAGATATTTGATTATGAGCCTGAGATCACACAGCCTTTCAGAACTGATGGGATCTTGGTCAGTTATAGTTTCAGTTTCCTGGGAATTTTTTGTTTGAAGGTCAGATATGGCCCTAATTTTAACTGGATGATCCACAAAATAGGTACTTTTGTAACCACAAAACATGGAGAACATTCCAAATAATTTGCAGTTTGGGCAGCCCAACATGCTTTAGTGTTTAGTTGGCTTGAGGCAGTGTGCCATGCTTGTAAAAAATGGTTTTTGAAGTTGACAGTGAGCTGTTTCAGTCTTTGAGTTTGACACATAGGATAAGTGCCTTTTAGCCTCTATGCTGGCAAATTCGGACAGGATTGGTAAAAAAAATTTGTTCTCATTTCTGTCTGTATGACAGAAGATTTAGGAAATTCAGGCATGAAACTCTAGCTTAATAGACTGGAAAGCACATTCATGTTTATTAAAAATGTAAGGAAGAGTTGGGAAGGTTGGATTTTAACATAGCTTTCAAACCTTGGGCAAAAGAGTGTATATTTGCAGTTAGGAGGGTAATCTAGTGGTCACCTATTGAAATTAATAATAACACTATTATTGTCAGCATTTCCTTTGAGTGATAATTCTAAAGAAATTATATTCTCTTAGTCCCAGTTTAGATTGAAAAACATCCCCAGCCAGGTACTGTACAAGTAACCAATCACCTGGCATATATGTTCCTCAATTCTTAGATAATTTTCAGTTGAAACCCTTATGTGTCATTTTAACCGTAAGTTTTACATACCATTTGGGGTTTTTGACCAAAGCTGCTTCATTAGTTTCTTTTCTCTCAATTGACTAAGTCCTGTCTGTATCATTAAAGCATTTAAAAAATAATTTAGGCAAAATGTTTTATGTGGGAACTCTAATGTTCTGCCTTGAGGAGGTGGTGCAGAAGGGACATGATTCTTTGTTCTGTTACCTTCCAAAGGGAGGTACTGTCACCTCTTCCTGGTTTTTTTTTTTTTTTTTGGTTTTTTTAATTTAATTTAATTTTTTATTTTATTTTTTTAAAGATTTTATTTATTTATTTGAGAGAGAGAGAATGAGAGATAGAGAGCACGAGAGGGAAGAGGGTCAGAGGGAGAAGCAGACTTCCCGCTGAGCAGGGAGCCCAATGTGGGACTCGATCCCGGGACTCCAGGACCACGACCTGAGCCAAAGGCAGTCGCTTAACCAACTGAGCCACCCAGGCGCCCTGTTTTTTTTTTTTTTAATTTTAGAGAAAGAACATTTGCAGGCATTTAAAGATGCTTGAAGTTTGGATCACAACAAGAGTTTCAACGGAAAGTTCCCTAAGAATCAGTTAACATTTGTTTATGTCGGGTGTTCAGTACGGTCTCTGGCTGAGGGTGTCTGCTACAGGTTTTTTGATCTAAGTTGGTCCTGGGAGGATACAGATTCCAAGGGAGGTAGAGTGGAAAGGGGACTAATCCAGGTATAGCATCCATTGCCTTCCAGAGGGCATTTTGGACACAACTCTAAATGTGTACTTGTAATAAAAACCCATTCTTTTCATCATTTTAGCTTATTTTTGCCATTACCTCCAGGCAGGATGTGAAGTAGGCCGTCTTCCTGCCCCATTTTGATAAACTTTGCCCAAACCTTCTGAAGTTTTACACTGTCCAGCAGTAGCAGGAAGTCTGTTCTTTAATTCTTTCAGCTGGTTGCCATTCAATACTTCTTCAGACATTTTTCCTTTTTTTGAAATATTGAGCTCTTTCATGAGAGGAATTTGGGATTTGAAGCTCCCCCATTTTCCATAATAGGCTTTGGGTAAATTTGTTCCTACAGAGAGGTGTAGTGATGTTGGGAACTTCTCATTTTTGTTTCCATATTTTATAAGTAGTTGCTATTGTAAGGTTTCAAATCTTTATTCTTTATCCTTATGCTATAATAGATATTTTTTTCTTACGATGGAAGTGACACATGTTCATTATAGAAAATTTAGAAAATCCAGACCAACAAAAAAACCAAAAGAACCCCAAACCAAAAAAACAAACAAAAAAAACAGAAAAAGAAAATTATGCCCACAGATAACAATTGTTAACATTTTGTTGTATATTTTTATATAATATAGAAAAATACTGTAATATTTCAGTTTCTAAAAATGATATTGTACCATATATTTCTTTTTTAATTTTAATTTTAGAATTTTTATTTTATCTTATTTTTGGGGGTGGAGGGGTAGAGAGAGAGAATCTTAAGCAGGCTCCACACCCAGCATGGAGCCCGAAGTGGGGCTCTATCTCACATCCTCGAGATCATGAGCTAAGCCAAAATCAAGAGTTGGAGGCTTAACCAACTGAGCCACTCAGGCGCCCCAGCATATATTTCTTCTTAATTTTCACACAAGGATGAACCACATTGCAAATCATGGAATGATCTTTCATAACATATTTTGAATACTGAATAGTATTGTAGTCTATGAATGTAACAATTTATTGGCGATATGCCATAATATCAGACAGGTTTTCCTTTTTTGTTTTTTGCTACTATACAGCAGTAAATATCTTATAGCTCAGTTTTTTGTACACATCTATGATTATCCGTTTGAGTAAAGCCCTAGAAGTAGATTTTTTTTGGTGGGGGTAAAGGGCATTGATGTTTTTTGTTGACCTTAAGGCACTTAATTATTCTCAATATCTAATCTATAGACTTGGTTATACTTTTCCTTCATTATCTTCTGCAGTTTTTTTTTTTTTGTCAGTGTAATATGAAATGCTCAAGTCAGATAGGATTTGAACCCAGACATGAATGACTAGGGCTTTATTCAAATGAAATAACCCTAGATATTTCTAAGGACTCAACTATAAGGTCCAGCCTCCACTCCAAATCATTCACTAGTGCTCAGTCATAGCTATAAATGCTATTTTTACCTAAACAGGTACAGCAGTTGGAATGTGCCTGAGAATGTTCTCCATTTTCATTTTCAGTCTCCTTGCTATATTACCATCTGACCTGCTGCCCACATATACTGACGCATACACAATTGCTGTATGGTAGAAGGAGTAGATATTGTTTTCTGTGTAATCATCTCTAAGATTTAAAAATGTTCTGTTTCCTATCCTTTGCTGCCAACTCTGGGACTCTTAAAAGTCTGTGTAAATGGGTCTATTTCTGTATACCTATATTTTATCTGTATCTTTCTCCCATTCTGTCATTAATATAAAAACTCATCTTAACCAGAAATTACCTTTTGAAACCAGGTAAGTATCACTCTGGCTATCACAGAAACATAGTCACTTCTAGGAACAAAACTAGAGATAAAAAGGGGCAGAAACCAGGAAAAGGTCATGTGTGGAAACTTAAAGATGGATGGTTAAACATAGAGAGCAATTCTCGCCTTCATTTTTATGACCATAGTTATATTTAGCCGTCAAACATGACCCTAATGAATGCAGAGTCACATTTGCATTTTCATGCATATTTTTCATTTTTAGAATTTGGTCCTGGATGTAAAAGGAAAGAGAAAGTAAACACATACACACCAAACATATTTTCTGGGCCAGTTATTCTTTTTTCAGACATTGTTTTCTCCACTGTGAAATAATCTGCTTTCCTCATTTCTGCGAGCTGGACTGAGGTTCTCCATTCCCTTAGTACGTACTTCAACATGAATTTTTTGTTTAGGGTAGTATCATTTCCCACTGTAATATCTCAAAGAACAAGAACCATGTCTTTGTATTTTGGCATGGAATGTCACAGGCATGTAAAGATTGAATAGGTAAATTTTTTTCAGGAGATCATGTGAATGTTCAGTTTCCATGGGAAAAGAACATTTATTGTGAAGTACATTGTACATATAAAAGTGCATGAAACATATTTGTAAGTTAAAAAAAATTGAATACCCATGCTCTACTACCAAGATTAAAAAGTATGATATACCTAGAATCCCTCTGTTTCCTCATTCCCCACCCAATAGCAATGCTTGCTTTATCCCTAAAGCAGCATATTCTTTAGTACAGGTTATTTTTGGACTTTATACAAAGGGAATTATACATTACATACACTTTTCTTCTTGCTTATTTGTTCACTGTTATGTTTTTGAGATTTGTCAATGTTCATAGCCATAATTTGTTTTCATTTTTGTTCGTGTTTTAGTGTATGAATTCTATAATTTATCCATTCTACTCTTTAAGGAACATTTGTCATTGTAACTAGGTTTTCAAAAGCACAAACTATTATCATAAAGTTTTCCATCTTATTCTTTTATCTATTTAATCATTGATGCATCTGTGATATGTCCCAATTTTTTAAAGCTCCTGATGTGCTAAGTTCTGTCTCCTTCAATCCTGAGGTATATAATTTCTCTTAATCTGTCCAAAGAACCAGGTTTTGGCATTGCCGATCATCTCTGTTATATGCTTGTTTTCCAACTTTTTCATTCTTGCTCTATTTTCTTTCTTCTTTGTTTTCAAGTTTATTCTGCTATTTTTCTAATTTCTTAGATTGGGTGCTTAGCTGATTAAGCTGTGAATCTTGCCTTATTAGAGGACAGTTAATTTCCCTTGAATCACTACATTAGCTGCTTATCAGAAATTCTTATATAGTGTTTTTTGTTATCATACAGTGCTATTTGCTGTGATTTCTTGAGAATGGTGTTTTCTAATTTCTAAACATACTTAGTTGTTGCTGCTGATTTCTGACCTACTTGTAGTGTGGTCTATCATACCAGTTCTTTGATGCTTTTTGATGTAAGCTTCATGGGCTAGCACAAATGTTCTCATTTAATAAATAAAACATTTAATAAATGTTCCATGTGTAACTTGAAAATAACGTGTATTCTCTAGTTTCTGGGTGCACTGTTCCATGTGGGTCCATGTGTATTCCTAAGATTAAAGTTTTAACTGTGTTGTTTAAATATTCTTTATCCTTATTGATAGTTTTGTCTCCTTGATCATTCACTTACTGAGAAATTATAATAATGGATTTGTCATTTTCTTCTAGATAATTTACCTTTGCTTTACATATTTTGAGGTTTGTAATTGATGCTTTTAAGATTAGATTTTTAAATATTGTATGGTAAATTAAGCTTTTTATGACCTTCTAAATCTCTAATAGCAGTATTTGACTTAATGTTTTTTCTTTGATATTAATAAAATGATAGAGGGTTCTCTATGATCAACTTGATATAGCTAATGTTTTTAGATATGTCTCTTGTATAAATAAATAACATAGCTGGATCTTTGCTTTAGAGTTTATAGTCTTTTTATATTTAGAATAAAGACTTTTATATTCAGATTCATTTATTCTCATATTATGACATATTTTCTATTTTACTTTTTCGTGTCTTTCTCCTCTCCTTTGTTGCTTTCTTTTGGATAGATTGATTTTCCACTTTCTTTACCATTTTTTGTTTTTAAGATTTATTTATTTGAGAGAGAATGAGACAGAGAGAGTGCACAAGCAGGGGTTGCTGCAGAGGGAGAGGAAGAAACTGAAGCTCCCTGCTGAGCAGGGAGCCCTATGCAGGGCTTGGTCCCAAGACCCTGAGATCATGACCTGAGCCAAAGGCAGACACTTAACTGAGTGAGCCACCCAGGCGCCCGTTTAGTATTCTTTTTATTTTGAGGGTTAGGAATACCCAATTTTATTATGCATACTCATATTAATATTGTCTAAAGTTAATATCTTTGCCTTCTGATATGGACTGAATTGTGTCTCCCCAGAATTCGTATGTTGAAGCTCTAACCCCCAGTGTGATTTTATTTGGAGATGGGATTTATAAGGAGACAGTTAAGGTTAAATGAGGTCATAGGGGTGTGCCCCTAATCCAAGAATATTGGTGTTCATATAAAAAAGAGGAAGAGACATTCGAGTTCTCTTTCCCCCTTTTGCACTTGCACAGAGGAAGGGTCATGTGATGACACAGTGAGAAAGTGGCTGTCTGTAAGCCAGGATGAGAGGTCTCACCAGAAACCAACCCTGACAGCACCTTGGTCTTGGACTTCTAGCCTCTAGAAGTATTAGAAAATAAACTTCTGTTGTTTAAACCACCAGTCTTCGGTATTTTATGTTAGCCCTAGCAGACTAATACACTGTCCTTTTAAAAAAAAAATTTTAATTCCTTAGAATTTTTTAACTCTTATGATACCCTCTTCCAGCTTACGTGTTATTGCTATTGAGTATTTTAGTTCTAGCCTGTTTTTTTCTCTCATAAGTTAGATGTTACTTTTATTGTTGTATACAGCATCTTTATGTTTAACCATGTATTTATTAATATCTATTCTCACCATTCCTTCTTGGATGTCAGACCTTCTATGTGGGACCATTTTTTTCTGCCCAAAGTACATGCTTTACTATTCCTTTATTGAGTGTGTGTGTGTGTGTGTGTGAGAGAGGGAGACAGAGATGGAGAGATTTTTGTGTGTCCTTTTATTTCACCTTGTTTCTTGAAAGAGACTTCTTGGTATTGAGTTCTATTTTGACAGTTATTTTCTTTGTGTACATCAAAAAATAGAATTCCTTTGTCTTCTCAATTTTATTGTTGCCATTGAGAATTAAGCAGTCAAGCGATTTTTTTTTCCCCCCTCTGTGGGGGAATCCATCTTTCCCCTCTGGTTCCTTCTAAGATCTTTTAAAGATACTCAGATATTCTCCTTGTTAAAGATATTCTCCTGCTCTCTCTCTCTCGTTTCTGAATTTTCAGTCTGATATTTCTGGGTATGAATTAAAAATCTGCTTGGCATTAAAGAGACTACATTTGAGAACTAGCATCTTTTAGGAATTCTGAAAACCTCTATTTATTATCTCTTGAATATTTCCTCTATTAATTTAATGATCTCCTTCTGGAACTCTTAACTGTATGTTTGTTAGACCTTCTATATTACCTTCCTTGTCTCTTCTCTCTTTAATCTCTTGATTGCATTTGGGAAAATTTATGTTTCAACTTGCATTTTACTAATTCACTTCAGCTATGCCTAATATTTCACTTTGTTGATTTCGTTTTTAATATTGGTTATTGTATTTTTATTTCTAGAACTTTATTTGCTTCTTTTTCACATTTGCTTATCTCCTCATAATTTCAACTATTATTTATTTTATATTCTAATAACTTCTATAACTGAAGTCTTTTGGTGGATCAGTTTCTTTTTTCCTCCTGCTTCTTTTTTTTGAGATTTTATTTATTTGAGAGAGAGAGAGAGTGTGTGCGCCCAGGTAGGGGGCCGGTGCAGGAGAAGAAGCAGATTACCTGCTGAGCAGGGAGCTGCTGTAGAGCTCCATCCCAGGATCCTGGGATCACGACCTGAGTGGAAGGCGGATGCTTAACTGAGCCACCGAGGTGCCCCTTCCCCTGCTTATTAATCACTCATGTTGCTTTTATTATTTTAAGGTTTTGTGATTTTTTTTTAAAGATTTTACTTATTTTTCAACAGAGAGAGAGAGACAGCGAGGGAGGGAACACAAGCAGGGGGAGTGGGAGAGGAAGAAGCAGGCCTCCCGCTGAGCACGGAGCCCGATGTGGGACTCGATCCCAGGACCCTGGGATCATGACCTGAGCTGAAGGCAGACGCTTAATGACTGAGCCACCCAGGCGCCCTTGTGATTTTTAAAAAAGATTTCATTTATTTATTTGAGAGAGTTAGCATGAGCAGGGGGAGGGGGAAAAGGGAGAGGGAGAAGCAGACACCCTGCTGAGCAGGGAGTCCAGTGTGGGGATTGACCTGGGGCTCAATGTGGGGCTTGATCCCAGGACCTTGAGATCATGACCTGAGCCAAAGGCAGACTCTTGACCAGATGAACCACCCAGGCATCCCAAAGTTTTGTGATTTTGACTATGAGCTGCTCACTTTCTTTAGAATTTTGTTGTAGTAATTGTGTCAGGCCTGGGTTGAAGGTGGGTTCCTGCAGAGGGGAAATATATTTTGCTTCTGCTACTAGGTTGGGCACTGTATTTACCTGGGCACATTTGAAATCAGATTTCTGCTTGAGGGTTGTTGTTTTTTGTTTGTTTTTTTTTGTTTGTTTGTTTTTAAATCTCAGTGCTAATTTGTGGTTACAAATCCTTAGGGGAATTATTTCCCTCATCCATCTAAAATCAGGATCAAGACCTGCAGTTTTCTTTTTGTTTGCTCTTTTGGCATGGAGGAGTTTCACCTCTAACATAGCAAATGTAGTCCTTTGAAGTCCTGGGTACTGTTGGGGTCTTCTGACAAATAATCCTATAATCCCAACTCAAAATTTGATTTAAATAAGACTATACTAAAGAAACTATTTTGTTTCTGAGATTGTAGACATGTCCAAAATAGAATGTCTTTTTTTTTCAGCTTAGTATTTAAACCTTAACTAATCATTATAGGGGTTTGCTTTTAAAAAGAAAAAGCAGACACTAATGTGTCAAGATATGATGGCAAGCTGCTTACTTTTCCCCCCTTTAACTCCAATTTTATAATTTATTTTCCTCTGCTGATAAATTTGAAATATTGGTATTAACACTTTTTCTTTGAAAACTGTAAACTTCATCTTGTTTACAGTCACTTTAACTTTAGTTTTGTATTTTGTTCCTTAGGGAGTTAGTGTAGGCATCTTTTTTTAAATTATTTGGTTATACCTGGTTACATCTTTGAGTTTGAAGAACACTGCCAGTCACGTTTAGTTCTCTGTTTCTTCAGATTTCTGAGTTTTGCCTTTAAAATGGTAGTAAGGAAAGTTAAAAAGCCACCCATGGTCCACGTTGCCCTTATTTATACTCTCAAAAGCAGCAAATGAAAGATGGCAAACTGCAGCGTTCTTCTGGGTGGCTCACTTTTGAAAAGGAGTAATTATTCTATGCTTATTTCAGATGGTTATATCTTGGTAAATATTTTAAGAAGCATATAGTTTTTCCTTTTGTTATTATAACATACTCATTTTTTTTCCCTTTAACCTTACGTGGGTTATATGCGTGGGCACAGCCTTGGTTGTGATGAACAGTTAAAGTCGAAGGAGTTTAAGAACTTTACATTTATTTCTCTATACTCAGTTACTGTGGATTAGCTATAAAAACTTAGATACAGTGAAAATGAAGCCAAAAAAAAAAAGAAGAGTAAAGTAATTAACTTGATTACCTTTGGATAATTCTTCCATTCATCAGGTGCTAATTATCCATGCCATCAAGTTAGCTTTTATTATTTTCTGTGTTCTTTTTATGAAATAATTTTTCTTTTGCATTCTGAGTTTTAAAGTCCATCTTTTTGTCCTACTAATTTTCCTCATCTTGCATAATGAGGCACCAGTACAGAAATGATTTCTGAAGCCTGAATATTAGAATCTTATGATGGTAAGGTCTTTTTATTTTTTTAAGATTTATTTATTTATTTGAGAGAGAGTGGGAGAGAGAGCGTGCATGTGTGTGAGTGGGGGGAGGGGCAGAGGGAGAGAATCTTCCAGCAGACTCCCTGCTGAGTGTGGGGCCAGATGCGGGGCTCAATCTTGTGACCCGTGAGATCATGACCTGAGCTGAAACCAAGAGTCAAACACTCAACCAGCTGAGCCACCCAGGTGTCCCATTATTCTGGTAAAATCTTTGCTCATATCTAGATTCTAAGTTGGAATAAAGTTCCAGGAAAAGATCTTTCTGGTAATTTTTTTTTTTAAAGATTTATTTATTTGAGAGAGCGAGAATGAGAGAGAGAGAGTACATGGCGGGGGTGTCAGAGGGAGAAGCAGGCTCCTCGCTGAACAGGGAGCCCGATGCGGGACTCGATCCCGGGACTCTGGGATCATGACCTGAGCCGAAGGCAGTCGCTTAACCAACTGAGCCACCCAGGCGCCCTCTGGTAATTTTTTTTAATGAATAGACAGAGAATACTCATACAAAAAGCCATATTACATAAAACATCCATTTAGTTTGTGGCCCTGTAGAAAGGGAATTTTCATTTATCTAATATAAACTTGAGACTTGGATTGATCATTTCACTGGATGCTGTCCCTTCTAGAATCTATGTTTTACTCAAATCCAGCATAATAAAGTATTTTGCACATAAGAAGAATTTTTACATTTGTTTCATCAACCATTAGGCAAACTCTACTTTTGGGCCATTCTAGTGCAATGGTTCTTGCCATTATTGAATATATATATTGAATACACACACACCTACATGCACACACATGCACAACTTTTTGGCATCACTCTTTCTTTCATAGGCTGTGTCTGCTTGGGGAAATCAAGTGAGATGTGGGCATGAATAAAGAATAATACAACTAGAAAAACCCCACATAACTATAAGCAGTGATGTTTGTACAGGAATATTTAGTGCTCTTCTTCCCTTTTGTGTGTGTGTGTGTGTGTGTGTGTGTGTGTGTAAGGGGAAATCCAGGAATTGCAGTTTTAATTCCTGTATGTGCAGTTGACATTGGGCTAGTGAACTCCCTATGGGTACTTGGTCTTACCAGCCGTATGTCAGTTGCGTCAGCACCTTGTGAACTTGCAAGGCTTTTACTGATGCTGTGATCTTTGAGCAGAGGACTAAAGGACTAGCAACAGGCACCGTACTGAATGGCAGCATCACTGGTACACTATCAGTGGGGAGTCCACTAACGAACAAACACTACAACCCAAATCCTTTCTCCCTGTGATTTTGTGATGCATGATAAGAAATTGTTCTTTGGAGATTAGAATATAACCATTTTATCACCTTGATTTTTTTTTTAATTTCTAAAGGTTCAAAATGATATTGCAGATTTTCTTTAAAAAATTTGTTTGCTGAGGGGTGCCTAGGTGTCTCAGTGGGTTAAGTGTATGATTCTTGATTTCGGCTCAGGTCATGATCTCAGGGTCCAGGATGAAGCTCCGTGTTCAGTGGGGAATCTGCATGAGATTCTTTCTTTCCTTCTCCCATTGCCACTCTCCTCCACATGCTTTCTCTCTCTCTAAAATAAAATAAATAAATCTTAAAAAATTTTGTTTGCTTAGGCATGATTTTTTTTTGGGAGGGGAGGAGCAGGGTGGGTGTTGGGAGGTGATATGCAGTACTTTGAATTTAGAATGACAATTATGTAACACATTTTGCTTAGAGTGATCCTTTCCCATTGTTGGATGTACAGCAAACTTGATTGAAAATTTAAATTTAGAAATAACAGAAATGGAAATAAGGTTGGGTTAGAGGAGATAATCATTTTTATGCATGAATTCTGCTTTATGGTAGGGTTTAGTAGAGTCCTTCAGCTCGGTTTCAAGAACCATTTTCATGAATTTAAAATTATTTGTCAAGGGGTGCCTGGGTGGCTCAGTTAGTTAAGCAGTGGAGTCTGGATTTTGGCTCAGGTCATGATCTCAGAGTTGTGAGATGTATCTCTGGTGCTGGGCTCCGCGTTCAGTGCAGGGGGTCTGATCAAGATTCTCTCTCCCTCTCCCTCTGCCCCTCCCTGCCCTTGCTTGGGCACACCCCCTAAAAAAATTATTTGTCAAAAATTTGGTTTTAGAAAACTTTTTTCAGGACCACATGCATTTTGTAAAGTTTTATTTATTCTTTCAGTAAAAGATTCCTGCTTTTAATTTAATTTAATTTTATTTTACTTCTTACTCCCTATGACCTATATTCTCCCGCCCCGTACCCACTAAAAAATAAAACAGAATACAAAATAAATGATAACTTTAAAACCAAAATATACTAGTCTTTAGCCTGGTACTTTTGGATTCATCATAGTGGATAATATCACACTATCACAGAACCTGAGATTTAGAGGATGTTGCAAGAATGTATGGACACATGTAAAGGAAGAATTATGTTTTTTTCTGTTTTCTTCTCTTTGAGAATCCCGAGTTTTCCTTCACAGCACACATATTCCATTGGTTATTTTGTGTTTGTGTGTGTTTGGTATGAGTCAGGGCTCTCCAGAGAAACAGACAATAGGAAATACATGTGATTTATTATAAGGAATTGACTCATATGATTATAGGTGGAGATGTCCTATGATCTGCCATCTGCAAACTGGAGACCCAGGACAGCTGATGGGTGTGGTTCTGCGAACTAGAGGACCAGCGTAGTATCAATTGAGGGTAGATGATTGGTGTTTCTTTTTTTTTTTTTAAGATTATATTTATTTGACACAGAGAGGGAGAGAGAGGGCACGAGCAGGCAGAGCAGCAGGCAGAGGGAGAAGCAGGCTCCCCATTGAGCAGGGAGCCCAATGCAGGACTCGATCCCAGGACCCTGGGGTCATGACCTGAGCCGAGGGCAGATGCTCAACCGACTGAGCCACCCAGGCACCCAGAAGATTGGTGTTTCAGCTCAAACAGTCAGCAGAGTGCAAAATCCTCTGCCTTTTGGTTTTCCACTGCCTTTTGGTTTTATTCAGGCTTTCCATGGATGGATAATGCCCTACCACATTGGGGAGAATAGTCTGCTTTGCTCTGTCTACCAATTCAAATGCTAATCTCATCCAGAAACACCATCATAAACATACCCAGAAATAACGTTTAAATCAGGCACCCTCTGTCCCAGTGGAGTTGACACATAAAATTAACCATCACAATGAGTCTCCACACTAGACTTGTGAGTTACATAAGATCAGGAGATATGTTTTTTTCTCCATAGTATGCTGTGCTTAGTCAGAAGCTGGCTTAGAGCAGGTGCTTAATAACTATTTGTTAAAGGAAAGAAGGAAATTAATTTAAAGAAGCCTATAAGTCAAGCTGAAAATTATATGTCAAAGATTTATATAAAATACATGGGTAGAGGGATACCTGGCTGGCTCAATCAGTGGAGCATGCGACTCTTGATCTCGGGGTTGTGCATTCAAGCCCTGCATTGGGTGTAGAGATTACTTAAAAATAAAATCTTTAAAATACATGGGTAGCATGGTGGAAGACTGAACATCAAGGCAGAATATGCAAGTGAAGGTAATTTCAATTGGCACATGATGACTCTGTTGATGTTTTCTTTGTCTTTATCTGTGGCTACTTTGAATACTAAAACTAAAATCTTACTTCATAGATTTTTGAACTCTAAGTATTTTTAAGTATGACCTTTAGATTTTTCAGAATCTTCCCAAGTTAACCAGAATTATTTTGATGATGGCAGTGAATCAAGGTCAAACAGATCTGCCATTATTTCTGAGGATGAGTCAACACTGCTCTTCAGCAATCTTATTTTGAAATGGCACACTAGGAGCAGAATGATCTTTAATTCTGGGCTGTTACTCCTGTGTTATCTTCTAGCTTCCCACTCATGAAAAAATTTAGTAATTGCATATTTTCCCTTATGTTCATTATTGGAATTTGCTATGGTAATGAATTATATTCTTATATGACAGGACCAAGGGACCAATGATTTTAGCAGTCTTAAAAAAAAAAGATATACAGTTGACCATTATATATACAATAGAGAGGTTATTTGAGGTCCCTGGTGATATCATTTAGGTCTTCTGATTGTACATTCTGTGAAATTTCTGTGATACTGTAGGAGAACGTAATGTCCAGTCATTGCAGGTGAGGTGAGGTGGTAAGGTGGTGGGGTAAGCTGTCTTATGCCAAGAGATGTTTGAACCATCTTAGGCAGTGACATTTCCCAGATATATGTAGGAAGAAAGAGGAGCCTATAATATAGGCATATTTGTTCCCTCTTGGTTTTAGTAGATAGATAGCATGTCATATGAATCTCTATCAACTAGCACAGTACTTGGCACATAGTTGAGGCCCTTGACATTTTTGTTGACTTGACTTGGCTGGAGTTCTCAGGGGCGGTCACAGTCATGAAAAATGTTGTTACGAAAAACAAATAGGCTGTGTTATAGTTGCACCTAGAGATATAGGAATAAACTGGACATGGTTGTAGTGGACTGTTTCTGAAAGGTCTAGGAAGGAATATATAGACTTCTAACATGTTTGAAGCAGTGAAAGAACAAGAGAAGCTGTATCTCTTTTGTTCTGAAAGGAGACTATTAAAAGTCACTGTTCTGAGTAAAGGGGGCAGAAGTTGGAGTGGTGAAGGTCAGAGGAAGAGAAACAAAGGTATGTCAGAATCATAGTGCAGAATCTTGAAGTGAGAAACAGGTTTAAATTCAGTTTGGGGTGGGGGCGCCTGGGTGGCTCAGATGGTTAAGCGTCTGCCTTCGGCTCAGGTCATGATCCCAGGGTCCTGGGATCAAGTCCCGTGTCGGGCTCCCTGCTCCTTGGGAGCCTGCTTCTCTCTCTGCCTCTCTCTCTCTCTCTCTCTCTCTGTCTTTCATGAATAAATAAATGAAACCTTTAAAAAAAATAAATAAATTCAGTTTGGGGTGAGATATGGAAAATAGTCATTTGCAAGCATGAGGGAGGAGTATCCCAAATGTCACATAAGTGCTGGTGTTGTGGAGGACATGGTTTTCTTTTCTGGCCTAGGTAGAACTGCTAGCTCATATTTATTGAGCGCTGATTACGTGTCAGTACTTTACATTTGCTGTCTCGTTTAACACTTACGG
Organism: Eumetopias jubatus; assembly: GCF_037043125.1. Taxonomy (NCBI): domain Eukaryota; kingdom Metazoa; phylum Chordata; class Mammalia; order Carnivora; family Otariidae; genus Eumetopias; species Eumetopias jubatus. The sequence continues at coordinate 63,189,587 of NW_028274812.1, forward strand.
CAGCTTCATGAACTAGGGTGTATTACGATCATCTCCATTTTTCTGAGGAACTGAGAAATCAAGTAACCTGCCTGATGACACAGTTTGTAAATAGCAACCAGGTACTCTGACCACTGCTAAGGTGGACATAGTGGGCTTCTGGAGGAAGAGCATGGAAGTGCTCAATAGAAAGCTTATGGTGGCCCTTGACTATTTATTACCTCCAAAGGACATGTCAAAATCATTTGTAGTAAGAGGCAGTGGAGAAGAGAGTACCAGCAGTTTTAGAAGAAATACCAGTATGATGGCGGAAAACATTGAGCTTTGATTTGATAAATTTATTTGAAGGCCTTGGAAACAAACTCTCATTGCGCTTTGTGACTATTAATGAAAAATTAGGGGCACTGGGGTGGCTCAGTCAGTTAAGTGTCTGCCTTCGGCTCAGGTCATGATCTCAGGGTCCTGGGATGGAGCCCCCCTTTGGGCTTCCTGCTCACCAGGGGAGCCTCCTTCTCCCTTTCCCTCTGCACCTCCCCTTGCTTGTGCTCTCTCTCTCTGTGTCAAATAAATAAAATCTTAAAAAAAAGAAAAATTAAATGTCTAATTCTCATGCAGATAGGCATATGGCGTCAGTTGGGTAGAGTTACTTAAGAGAATAGGTTTAAAGAATAGAGCAGCAGATTGGGCTGTACCAGAAATTCAGATGATGCTAAAGTGGATTTAAACAACAACAACAACAACAACAACAACAACAACAAAACCAAACTCTTGTGGAATAGCATGAAAATAAACAAAAATAGGCAGGCTTTTTGTATGTTTGTTTTGGTTTGCTTTGAAATTGCATTGATTCCCAGGTGATGTTTGTGCAAACCAGAAAGGTGATCTAGAGATTAATATGAAAAAGTAGGCACTGTTTCTTTAGTTTGGTAGGTAAATAATTGGAGGAAATATGGGGGTACTTTTTAAAAGTAGTAACTAGATAAATTATCATATTTAAAATTTGCAGTTTTGGGGATAACAAAATTCTATTCTCCTCATAAGTCTGTTATACCCTTTATTGATGAGAATACATTTCTTGCATAATAGCAGAAACAGTTGAGTCATTCCCATCAGTTTCTAAATTTTTAAATCTTGTATTATGTTCTAACCATGGACAGTAGGCATGATGAGATAGGAGGATGCTTATTTTGCTTTCTTAATGTCTTCTTAAGTAGTAGAGTTTTTTTTTAAGAAATATGTCTTAAAAAAAGAAATATGTCTTATGATCATTAAAAAGAACTATTCATATATATATATTTATAATATATGAAAATGTTCAAGCAGAATTTTTTTTTAGAATTTTTTCTTGAATATAGGAAAACTTACAAGATTTAGAAAATACAGGAAGATACAGAAAATACAGAAAAAAAGTATTACTAAAAAACTTACTGGTCAGAAACCTCTGTTCATGTTTTGATGTGTTTCCTTCTGAGCCCTTTTAAAAATTAAAAAAAAAAAACACAGCAAGAGCATATTGTATAAACAGCTTTGTAGTTTGTTTTCTTCACTCAGCATGCTTGCATCATATTTTCTTGTGTCATTAAATACTCTTCAAAAACAGTTTCAGTGTTTTAATGGCTATACAGCATTCTATGATATAAATCACATAATTAGCTCAAACTATTTCACAAATGTGAACCTTTAGGTTGGCTTTATTTTCCTGCTGTCATGTCCATGAAATTTTTTAATAGCTTTATTGAGATATATTTAACATTTCATAAAATTCAGCCATTTCAAGTACATAATTCAGTGGTGTTTAGTAATTTTACCAAGTGGTACAACCATCACCATAATTGATTTTAGAACATTTTCTTCTCCCAGATAAGATCCCTCACATCCATTTACAGCTAATACCTCCTCCCATACCTAGTCCCAAGCAACTGCTAATCTACTTTCTGTCTCTATACAATTTTGACTTTTCTGAACAATTCATATAAGTGAAATTATGCAATATGTGGTTTCTTGTGACTGATTTCTTTTGCTTACCATATATTTTTGAGGTTATCCATGACATAGCATATGTCAGTACTTTATTCCTTTTTATTGCTGAACAGTATTTCGTTGTAGAGATATAATACATTTTGTCCATCTTTTCATCAGCTGATGGACATTTAGGTTGTTTCCACCTTTGTGCTATTAATAATAATGTTGCTATGAATGTTCATGTGTAAATCTCTGTGTGGACACACATTTTCATTTCCCTTGGGCCGGCCAGTACCTAGGAATGGAATTCCTGAGTTGTATTGGGAGTTTTGTTTTTGACTGTTTGGGAAACTGCCGAACTCTTTTCCAAAATGGTTCCACCGTTTGACATTCCCACAGTGATAATCTGAGGGTTCCTATTTCTCCATATCCTTACCAACATTTGTTGTTGTCTGTCATATTTATTATAGTCACTCTAGTGGATGTGAAGTACTTCAGTGTGGTTTTAATATGCCTTTCCCTAATGACAATAATATTGAACATCCTCTCATATACTTGTTAGGTATTTGTATATCTTTGTTGAAATGTCTATTCATATCTTTTGTTAATTTCTCAATTGGGTTTGAATATTACTAAGTTCTTTTATTTGATATGTGTTTTGCAAATACTTCAGTCTGTTTCTTGGCTTTTCGTTTTCTTAATTATGTCATCTGAAATGCAAAAATTTTGAGTTTTAATGAGGGCCAATTTGTCACTTTTTTCTTTTATGGACTGGTTTGTTTTTGGTGTTATATCTATGAATTCTTTGCCTAACCTAAGGTCTGGAAGATTTTATATATATTTTAATTACTTGAACTTTTAAAGGATATTTAAAAATACTTCTTAGGAATGGATCCTGAGAAGTAAAAGTTCTACAAACTTATAATTATTTTTAATGGAAGTTTAAAAAAATATTATATATAAGCAGGAAGATGCACAAATCAAGGGTATAACTCAGTGAAATTTGAAAAAATGAATACATGTGTGTAACCACCGTGGATGTACCAGCATCCCAGGAACCCCTGAACCTTCTAGAAGGCCCTTCCCAGTCATTAATTGTACTCTCCCCAAAGGTAACCAATAACTTCCAATACCAAAGATTCATTTTGCCTGTTTTTGAATTCTAAATCAATGGAGTCATGCTGTATATACACTTTTGTGTCTGTGTCTTTTGCTCGGTATTATTATTGTGAGGTCAATCCACGTGGCTCATGGCAGTAACTTGTTCATTTTCGTGGTTGTATGGTATTTCATTATACAGACATATCACATTTCTGTTGATGGACATTTTTGCTGTTCTAATGTTTGGCTGTTTTGAATAGTGCTACTAGGAATATACTTGTACTTGTGCAGAAATGTGAACATTTCTGTTCAGCATATACTCAGGAGTGGGATTGCTGGGTCGTAGAGCAGATATAACTGCACATTTACCATAAATGGCAAACTGTTTTCCCACAGACAGTTACCAATATCCATTCCCAACAGTCATGTATGAAAGTTCTGTTTGTACCTCATTGTGACCAACACTCACTTTAATTTTAACCATTCTGTTAGATTTGTCTTTTTGTGGTTTTTATTTGCATTTCCCTGATGAATAATGAGGGACAGCACCTGTTTTCGGTGTGTGTGGGGGGGGCTATTGGAGCATCCTCCTTTGTGAAGTTTTGGTTTAGTTCCTTTGCTTGGTTCTCAAGTGGATATGTTTGTGTTTTTCTTAAAAATGTATCAGCATGAAAAAAATGTATATATATTCAGGGTATGAGTCCTTTGTCAATTATGTGATTGCAAATGTCTTCTTCCTTTTGACTTGCCTTTTCATTTTCAAATGATGCCTTTTGGCCAACTTATCAATCTTTTCTTCATAGTGCTTTTGATGTTCCATTTGTTTCTCAAAAAATAAACTTCATCTGGAAACTTAAGAAACCTAAACTTAAGCATACTAGGTTGGTGTTTGGTTGTTACGAGAGCTCTTCGATTTCCTGTCCATGCCTAGTCCAAGAATGAAGTCCTTTGGAAGTCGTTCCTACCACCCCCCCAGGAGCCCTTGACACCAGCTTCCAGCTTTGGGACACTGCTACAGACTATGCTCTGCTCAGCATCTCAGCCTCCCAGCTGCCTCTCTTACTCAACTTGAAGCTTCTCAACTGCTTTTAAGCTTTTCAGCTGCCGCTTTTCAGGCTCTTCACCTCTCAGCTGCCTTGAGAAAAAGCTCTGAGCTTGGCTTTTCAGAACTGGCTCATATCTCAGGGGAAAAGTCTCATCGAATGCAGAGCTACCTTATGTTGCCATGCTTCCTTCTCTCTGAGATCTTGACCTCTCAAGTTCTCCTTGCTTTGGTAGCTCTTAGATCCTTCAAAAAAGTTTTTAAAAAAACTATCCCGCTTTTTCAGTTGTTCTTGGGGGAGCATTGGTCGGCCCCAAGCTTGTCTTTCTTTGCGAGGAAAGGAAGACCCTGGGAATATCTTTAAGGCTGTTGATGGAGCATGCTGAATTACTGTAAGGTTGCATTTCCACTGGTAGAGTATCAGTGTCCTAGAACTATTTTCATCTTTTTTAAACCTTTGAAAATTTGTTAGGCAAAAAAATAACACTGTATTTTTCTTTTAATTTTAATTTTAGTGAAACTAAACACTTTGAAATGCTGGTTGATTTTTTTTTTTTTTTGCATCTTCTGTTTATGAGTTATCTATTAATCTCCATTATTTCTCATCAATTTTTAAGAAAAATTTAAAATTTTACTAAGTTTTAAATTTCAGTTCCAGTAGAGTTAACATACAGTGTTATATTAGTTTCATGTGTATAGTATAGTGACATAGCAATTCTGTACATTGCTCAGTGCTCATCATAAGTGTACTCTTAATCCCCCTCACCTATTTCTCTCATCCCCCTACCCACCTCCCCTCTTCTCATTTATTTTCAAGAACTATGTAACATTGCTATTATTAATAAGAATTCATGCATCTGAAGATAAAGGATTATTGCCTTAATGGACTTAATAATTAGCCTTTCCATTATTCTTTATAATTGTTTCAACACTTTTGAAGGCAAGGATTATATCTCCTTTTCTTTTGTATTCTTTCTTGGTATCTGGTGCACCATACAGCCCATAATAGGGGGAAGCAGATTATATTAAACAGTCATGTAGAGATAGGAGCCAGGAGCTCTAGAAGATTTTTCTCTATGTCATGCTGTGTTCAGTGATTAATCACTGTGAAAAATTTCTTTAGTTATTGGTTTATATTATTTCGTCTAGGAGCATGGCCTCAAGTCTAGGTCATGAGGCATCCCATTTTTGTCATTACTTACTTTTTCGCATCCATCCGAATCACTAACTTAGGGTCAAATTCTCCTTTGTGATATACTACATCCCGTGGGGATAAGTATCTCGTCATAAACCTCCACAAATGTAAAAGGGGGGATTAAATGTCTTACCTTCCAATCACATGAAGTTAAATTAGTGTCATTCCTGGAAGTGTTATCTAAATGCTGAATGGCAACCTTATTGGTTGCATTTTGAAAGATTCAAGGGGTAAGGGAGTTTTAGACTGCAGAGTTCCAAAGCATGCCCATAAAAATTTTAGCAGTCTACAGCATTCTCCACTCACATAGTTTATCCAACTCTAACCAAGTGTTTGGATTTCAAGAAATTATCCAGTTTAATTTTTAGTCAACATTATAAAAGTGATGTCTGAGGATGAGGGATAGTGGAATTTTCCTTATCATGTCAGGGATACTTTGGCTTTTTTAATTGTGGAAGTTAGGATTTTACTCCCAGAAATGGCTTTGTTTTAGTTACTGCTTTCCTTTTTTTTTGGTCTTTTCATCAACTCTGTGTAAAACATGGTATCTTCTCTCATGCTGCTTCTGGCCCTCAGGGAATGGTGTTCTGAAGAAAAATTGAAGCCTTTGGGGAAGGCTGGACTAAAAATAAAATCCCCAAGGTGTTAGACCAGGAGAATAGGCCAGATCTAGAGACAGCATTTTTAACATCACAAATTGCTGTATTAAATGGAATAAAAGTCTCTTTCTCTTTCCTCGGGTGATGAGGGAGGCACTCGCAAAGCGTTTCGTAAAGAGCAGGAACTTTGGAGCTGGAGTGCCCTGGGTTCCAATTCCATCTCTCCCATTGTTTGTGTGACTGGAGGCATGTCAAGCTCTGAGCCTCGGTTTACTTGTCTTCAAAATGGGGAAAATAACTTCTGTCTTTGGGGTAGTTTGTCAGGATTAGCAATAATACATGTGAAAGTCTTGTACATGGTGGGTGTTTTAAGGAATGGTAGCTATAATTGCACTTCTTAAATTCTTTCTCTTGTTCTAGAATAAGACTTTTTCTCCCTCCCTAGTGGGCTGATGATTCACAGACTAGAGCCGGGTTACACAGGTGCTCACCCTAGCACTGCTCTTGCGCGACCTTGGGCTAGTCGCCTAGTTTGTAGCTCAGCTTCCTCATCTGTCAGTGAGGTCAGTTATGATGCCCACCTTCTGGAGTTGTTAATTATATTAATATTTGTGAAGTTCCAGAATAGTTTTTGGCTAATATTTAAGCACTAGTTAAATATGTGATATATAGAAATGAACACTTAAAGCCGAGGTTAATTGGTTATTGTAGTTAGTAAAGGAGATAGGATTAGAGGTGGGGCTAGAGACAGCAGTGCTGAGTCATAAATGACAGCCTACAGGCAAGGGAAGCAGGCACAAACAAATTTTGTGGGATAAAAATCAGACAACTCTGAAGCTGGCACAGATTCTCATGGCTGCTGTGGATCAGTAGGAAGATCAGAGCAGTGGAGATAGGTACTTTTAGCTCACTCGGACAACAACCTGAAGAGAAATGTTATCACCAGAGTGGTTTCTGCTGTGTTTTTCACTGTCAGGAAAGAGACCAAAAGGAGAAGGAATGTGACTTAAGCAGAAAATACTTCCATGCAGCACTCCAGAACACCATACACCTTCTCCTTTGGTTGAAATATATATAATGGGCATACATATATATACAAATATATTTTTATATTATTATGTTTCAGATAAGAAGGCTGGAGGCCGAACAAGTATTTGGATTCTTTTCTGAGTACCATTGGATGTCATTGTGCACAAAATGTTTTTTTTTCTTTTTAAAGATTTTATTTATTTATTTGACAGAGAGATACACAGTGAGAGAGGGAACACAAGCAGGGGGAGTGGGAGAGGGAGAAGCAGGCTCCCTGCTTTGCAGGGAGCCTGATGCGGGGCTCGATTCTGGGACCCTGGGACCATGACCTGAGCCAAAGGCAGACGCTTGACTGAGCCACCCAGGCACCCCTGCACAAAATGTTTTTTTTAATTTACTTTGAATTAGCATAAATAATACCAGAGTTGTCTTTTTCATTGAATTTTTATAATTTTATTTTATATCCTGCATTTGAGCTAGTGCCAATCTTCACATAAGGCTTCGTTTTAATACAAATTGATTATCTGGTAGACTTACGCAGATGCTCATATGTTTGCTGTCCTTAATGCTCATGCTTATATTAAAAAAAGCCATAGCTACTGCCCAGAGATAAGTCAAAGAATAGAAGACATCTTAAAGGTAAAACAAACTTGTGGGGGAAACTCAAGAATGTGTACACGTTTAATGAGAAATGAAATGCTTTTTATGGCAGAGTGATTTTTCTCTCCATCTCAAATTTTCCGGAGATTTTTAAAAAGAGAAAGAATAAAAATAGAAGGGTTCAGTAGTTTCTTAGCAGGAATATTGAGAATACTTTAACCCCTGAGGATTTTTGAAAAGTTCATCATGTTTTGTTTTCTGCAGACCTCCATTGGCCATAATAGGTATTCTAAGGGAAAGATTCAGGGTGCTGAGTGCAATGAATGGAGGAGGTAGAATGAATAGTTAGGCTGTGCCCCACACTTGGCACTGTTTTTCCTCTGCCTGCAACCCTACTGTGTGGAATAGAGCAGCCCATCATTTTACCCGAGTTGAAAACTAGAGTCTTCTTTTCTCAAGAAGTCAAAGGAAGTGCCTGGTGGAGATTTGGAACTGATAAGGGCAGTGCGCCTGCAGCAAACAAAGCCCCTTGTCTTCTTGGTATTTGAAGGCCCACCCTCTGCTTACCTTAAAAAATAGTCAGTCTTTTGACGAGTCCAACGTCTCCACACACAGGACTCTCTGCCAACTGCCTTTTTATAGGAGAGACCAGCAGAAAAGCAGAGGCAACCCACAGCAGTCATAGAGGAAAAAGTCACCCTGGCCTTTACTCAGAAATATGCATTAGATATATGAAAAGGAACAGCAGCAAAAGAATGATAGCGTAAACTGAACAAATGTTCCTAGAAGAGGCAGAGATTAAGGAATTGAGGAGAGTACATAAAAGAGAACTTGGCATTTTAAGAAGATGACATCTGAAAAATAACAGGATGCAGAAAAATAACAGGATGCAGTTTAAAGAAGAACTCTTCAAAATCAGAAATTTGTTTGCTGAAATTAAAATAGTGCTACGGAGGGGGGGTGCCTGGGTGGCTCAAATGGTTAGATTTCTGCCTTCGGCTCGGGTCGTGATCCCAGGGGGCCTGGGATCGAGCCCTGCATCAGGCTCCCTGCTCAATACAGAGCCTGCTTCTCCCTCTCCCTTTGCCATTCCCTCTGCTTGTGCTCTCTGGCTCTGTCTATCTCTAGGTTGAAGAATAAATAAAATCTTAAAAAAAAATAGTGCTATGGAAAATTTGAAAGATGACTATAAGGAAATCTCCTAGAATGCAGTGCAAAAAGAGATGCAGAAAACTTACAAGAAGGGCAGAGATAGGCTCAGTCAAGTTGGTCCAGTATCTACATATTTAGAATTCTAAAAGGTATGACAGAATTAATGAAGAGTTGAAAAGATCAAATTAATAATAGAAACTTATTTTGTGCTCTGAGACACGATCTGAATCTTCACAGTGACAGGTTCTGAGGGCTCAGCAAACTGGATAAAGACAACTTGAAGTTTAGACTAATTCTTAGGAGATGTAAGAACACTAAGTGTAAAGAAAAGATCCTCAAAGCTTCTAGAGAGAGAATTGAGGTTGTCAAGTCCTCTTTAGTCTTGAGCACTTCTCTGAGGCACTCCTGCCGCCTCTCATTCTTTTCCTATCCAGACCTGGGGTCAGCCACCTTCTTAAGGAGTCTTGGTTTCTTTTGATGGGCAATGGTGTTTGGAAACCAAGACTGGAATGTGATCATTGTGTCTGGAGTATGGTGGCTTCTCGACCCTTTCAGTGGATAAAGCTAGGTGGCGAGGGGATATAAATATATAAATGCTTTATCCTGTGTTATGTATACAAAATAATTTTACCAAATATCAGTATCTCTACTAACAACAGTTGTGCTAATTAAAGTCGAGTTTCTTTGCAGATTTTTTTTTTTGCCCTTAGAATATAGGGTGTTTTTTTTTTTTTAAGATTTTATTTATTCATTTGAGAGAGAGAGAGAGAGTGAGCATGAGCCAGAGGAGGGGGAACAGAGGGAGAGGGAGAAGCAGACTCTCCAAGGAGCAGGGAGCCGGAAGTGGGGCTTGATCCCAGGACCCAGAAATCATGACCTGAGCCCAAGGAAGATGCTTAGCCATCTGAGCCACCCAGGCGCCCCAGAATATAGGGTGTTCTAAGGGCATACTATAGAGTACTATGTCCAAAAGATAAATTCTTTCTTCAGTGTGATTATCAATTTGGCATATAGATTCAGGTTCATTTGTTTTTGTGTATATTTTGAGAGTTTACATACCCCTTTAATGTTTTTGAATATACAGAATACTTAAATGATTCAAAAGTCAAAACTGTATAAAAATAGGCCGAGAGGCCCTACTGACACCTCCATTTTTCCATCTCAAGATCTTGTTAAAATGCAGATTCTCAGCAGATCTAGAGCCTGATGTTCTGCATTTCTAACAAGCCAATAGGTGATGCAGTTGCTGCTGGTCCACAGACTGCCCTTTGAGTAGCAAGTTACAATATGACAGATTTGCCTATTTTTCATTTGGGATTTTATATACAAGGGACAGGATAGAAAATGACTTCATATTAAAGGCTTATCCTTTGAATCACATCAAAGAATATGAGTGAAATGACAGGAGATAGAAGAAGACACAGGAAAAGCAGGAGGAAGGGGAAGCAGATAGCCAGTGTCATGGAGAAGTCCTTCCCAGAGCATCAGCAGCCTGTACTGCAGGAAATAGCAGCACTGGTGAGGGTGGGGGCTGAAGTGGGGCTTGATCTCACTTCGAGCAAGAGGAGCAATCAACAGCAGATGTTGGAATAGCTCTGCTGGGGTATTGGAGGCTGGGGCTGAATAGCTAGCCACCTTCCCTTTACTGCGTTAGCCTCTGAAAGCACATATTGGGAACCTCCTTGAAATGTGTCTCCTGATGTGGGCTTCACATACAGCTCACTAACTCCCAGGGACAACCATCTGTTCCACTAGGGAAGCAAACCATTCTGAACCTGTCTTTCTGCCATCCTTTGGGAGCTCTCAAGATGTAAGTAGCAGAGCAGTCATGAAGCTGAGTCCTTCCGCCCCGTGTCCTACACGTCGGATCTGCCTCTTTAACAACACGGCAGTATAACCAAAGAGGCTAGGAGAGTGAATAGTACTTGTCGAAATGTGTTGGAAAGTTCATTCACTAACCTCAGTTTAGCTGGGTTACTCAGTTCCAATGAATAATTCTTATAGGCTGAGGTTTTACTATATTAGAATTTCATTGAGGTGTGGCTTTATGAACTCTTTTAAAATATATTGAAATTATTCCATGGGGTTCAATTTAATTATTTTTACTTTCTCATAGAAATAATAAAAGCACATTAAAAATGCAGTAAGAAAAGAAAGAGTTCACATTCGTACTGTAATTTACATATTACACAGCATTTGGGTGATTATTTCCCTTGAGCTTGTGTGTGTGTGTCTTTGTAAAATGGAGTTATAATTATACTGTAGAAGCAATATTACACCCTGCTTTTTGTGATTTTATATTATAAGCAATTCTCCATGTTTTTAAAGTCTTCATAAATAACACTTAAAGTAACTGAATCATGTCTTATTGAGTTAACCAGGCCCCTAAATATTGGTCATTTAGGTTGAAAGATCCTTAAAGAGTTGTCAGCATTTGAAATATATGGGATGGGAAAAGGAAATGTTCTTTTGTTCTTTTTTGGTACCTTTTTTTTCCCTCTTAAGTGTAAAATTATCTCCAAATCTTGAAAAGTGTGAAACAGTTCTGTTACTTTATTAAAGGGATTCATAGAGATGGGTCTTTTACTTGGTGGGTAGTTGTATGTAACACAATGTATTTAATCCAAAAGAATCCCAAATTACTTTTTTAAAATCAGTCTTTCCTCACCACCTGGCCTCAGTTAAAAGCCTGATGAAACTTCCTAACAGGTACCTTGCTCTTGGGGAGATAAGGTCACTGTAACACAGTGCTGACCTAGAGGTATGCAGAGAGTACAGCTGGAGTGCAAAGGGAGAGTGCTTAGTCTAAATTGCAGCCTTGAGAAGGTTTCCTGGAGGGAATGATTTCTTAAAGGAAGTGTAAGAGTGTAGAAGAGTGACCTGACTGAAATGTGGAAGGTCCTCTAGGTAGAGGGACCAGCAGGTGTCTTGGGCCCATTCTCAGACCAGTTGCTGCATGGAGATGGAGTGCTTAGTAGTCACATGACTCCCTCCATGGCCCAGGAACCTTGTCCTTATCAGATGATGGGCAAAGACGCACTAGTCAGAAACAATAACAACAACTACAAAAAAGAAAAACAAGTGGGCATATTATAATCTGGGAGAGCAGAGAGGAAGGAGGCTTTTCCTAACTACTCAAGCGTCCTTTAGGAATTCTTATACATATTTTTTGAGTGACCATCCTAATGTACTCCCTTGTCCCCTGAACTCTTTTGAGTATGTTGGATCCCTAAGGCTTATTGAGGAGACAAAAAAAAAAAAAAGGTTGGCCACCATTGCTGTAGTTGAATCCATCAAGTATTTAAATGATTAGAATTGTGATTTTTAAAATATTAATTCATCTGTCCACAGTTGGCTGGTGAATTTAAAAAGGGAGGACAACATCAACATAAAAAGCTTCTGCACAGTGAAGGAAACAACCAACAAAACCAAACAGAAACCTACAGAATGGGAGAAGATATTTGCAAGTGACATAGCCAATAAAGGGTTAGTATCCAAATATATATAAAGAACTTAGACAGCTCAACACAAATAATCCAATTAAAAATGGGCAGTAGACATGAACAGACATTTCTTCAAAGAGGACATACAGGTGGCCAAGAGGCACATGAAAAGATGCTCAACACTGCTCATCATCAGAGAAATGCAAATCAAAACCACAGTGAGATATCATCTCACACCTGTCAGAATGGTTAAAAAGCATAAGAAACAGCAGGTGTTGGCGAGGATGTGGAGAAAAAGGAACCCTCTTATACTGTTGGTGGGAATGCAAACTGTGCAGCTACTCTGGAAAAGAATTTGGAGGTTCCTCAAAAAATTAAAAATAATTCTAAAAATAGTTCTAAAAATAGACCTACCATATGATCGAGTAATCACACAGTACTGGGTATTTACCCAAAGAATACAAAATCACTAATTTGAAAGGATATATGTACCCTATGTTTATTGCAGCACTATTTACAAGAGCCAAAGAATCACACTACTGGATATTTACCCAAAGAATAGAAAATCACTAATTTGAAAGGATATATGCACCCCTATGTTTATTGCAGCACTATTTACAAGAGCCAAATTTGGAAGCAGCCAAAGTGTCCATACATATATAATAGAATACTATTCAGCCATAAAAAGGAATGAAATCTTGCCATTTGCAACAACCTGGGTAGATCTAGAAAGTATAATACTAAGCAAAATAAGCCAGTTGGAGAAAGACAAATACCATATGATTTCATTCATATGTGGGATTTAAGAAACAAAACAAATGAACAAAGGAAAAAAAGAGACAAAGCAAAAAAACAGACTCTTAATTATAGAGAACAAACTGACGGTCTCCAGAAGGGAGGTAGGCACAGAGGTGAAATAGATGAAGGAGATTAAGAGGATACTTACCTTGAGGAGCACTGAATAATATGTAAAATTGTTGAATCACTATGTTACAGAACTGAAATTTCACTATATGCTAACTATGCTGAAATTAAAATAAAAAGGGAGGATGAGACTGAGGCAGAGAGACCATTTGGTGGGCTCCTACCTGGCTTGGAGACATGGTATGGGGGGTAAGGAGGAGAGAAAACAGTTAAAGAACTACTTAGGGGGAAAATTGGCAGGTGGATTTGGTGTGCTGGTAGAAGGATGAGAAGAAACCGTGTTTGATTCCCAGGGTTTGGGTTGAAGTAAATGGATGGTGAGGTCATTAACTGCAATTGGGAAGAAAAGTGGTGGCAGTAGTACCATTTTAGATTAGTATCTCGTTTTCAGTGCTTTTGTGTTTCTTAGGTGGGGTTTCCTAGACTCCATAGCAGGAGGCAAAGCTAACATAATGGAAGGCTGTATTGGGAAGTGCGATCCCAGGGCGGTGAAAGTGAGGGGATAGGAAAGGGAGACGGGAGGAAGGAAAAGCACATGCAAGGTTGTGTGTTACTGATCTGGTTACAGCTTCATCAAGTGAGTTATCTTCTAGACAGGTTTTAAAGAACTCTCTCTGGGCCTGGTGCTCATTCAGGGGCATAACTTTCCATTTTCTATGTCTCTCAGGCTGAAGTTTATGCCATGGAGGTGTTGTTTTACCTTCACCCTTGGATTTGGGGTAAGGGGTTATTACTCTGGGCAGCCAGTGGGAAGCAGATCCCATGTCCCATAATGTGGTGAGTAGTATGAGTCGAGGAGTGGTTGGAGATCCTGTAGAGTCAGATTTGGGCAAACAGCTGAGGTTCAAGGGATTTATGGAGGTACAGGTGGCAGGGGCGGGAGTGAAAATAGAGAGAGGCATGCAAACAGAGTCCAAAGCACTTTTTCAACTACCCTCAACCCTATACTCTTTCCCTAGCTTCCCATTTATAGTCTGAGAGTTTTAGGATGCTCTGATTATTACTATACTGTTTTATTTTTAGTACTGCTCAGGTTTTAATCTTAGATTCATATTCTTCTAGTTTATGAACCCAATACCTCCATTCACATACTTTCTAGACTATAGGTTTAATATAATTGTGTTCCCGTTTTTTCTTGTCTGTCTGGGCTGCTATAACAAAATACCACTTACTGGGTGGCTTCTTTCTCACAATTCTGGAGGCTCAAAGTCCAACATCAGGGTGCCAGTATGGTTGGGTTGGGGGCCTTCTTCCAGGTTGCAGATCCCTGACTTCTCATTGTATCCTCTCACAGCAAGGGAGCTTCGTTGGGTCTTTTTTATAAGGGTATGAATCCCATTTATGAGGGCTCCACTATCATGACCCAGTCATATCCCAGAGGCCCCACCTTCTAATACTATCACCTTGGGCCATTAGGTTTTCAGCATTTGAATTTTGTGGGGTGGGTGGCGGGGGGGAGACACACAGTCAGACTATAGCAACTCTCTGGCTTATTACCTAGGACAGAAAGACTTCCCTAAGGGTAAGATCCCAGTAGGTGTTTGATTTTGTCTGTTCCCTATGAATTCCTATGCTCCTCTCTGTAGCTTGCTTCCAGAACAGACAAGATACACCAAATGATTCAGTAAAGAACTTTAAAGGCAACGCTTTAGAATAGACTCTTCTTTTAAGGATGTCATAAACAGGGCATAAAAGGAGACATTGCTTTATGAATATGATGTCAGAATTTTTTTAAGTTAATGACTCAGTAGCTTTTTATTGAATGTATACTATATGGCAAGCTCTTAACTTGAGTTTAAGGATACAGTGCTGACCAAAAAAATGTCCCATTTCTGCTTTCATGGAATTTTCTCTCTAGTTGGGGCAGGGGCATGGCAGGCTTGGGCATAGGCCTGAGTCAAAGGATGGGATGGATCCCTGTAAAAATGACTGCCGCCTGAGTGTTATCACAGAGAAGTACATGTTGAAATGAGACAACGGGATAGCTTGGTCAGGGAGCCAGAGAACACTTCCCTAGTGATGGAAGAGTGAGAATTCACAAAGTAAATGGGGAATGGGGATAGGTGGTAGCGGGAGGCTGTTCGTTCATTTGGCAAGTGTTTACTGAACACTTAACTATGTGGTAGCGCAGTCCTAGATATTGGGAATCCAGTTGTGAATAATCCAGGCAAAAAGTCTACCTCATGAGAGTTGTTGGTAGTTTGGACGAGGATGATGATGGCAGAGGAGGTGAAGAAAAGTGGCTTGATAGGAATAATATTTAGGAGTCAAAATTGATCATTCTTGGGGAAAGGACTGAGTTATAGCTGAGAGAGGTAGATGTCAAGGTGACTCTTGTTTCTGGAATGTATAACCAGATGGATGGCAATTGTCACTGAGCATGGGAACACTGGTGTGGGGTAGCTTAGAGTGGGGAGGGACCGTCCCCCTACATCTAATTGGACGTGCAGACTTTGAAGTGTCTTTGAGATGTCCAGGTGGTGATGTTAAAGGAGCAGTTGGATACATGAGGCTGGAATTTCAGAGGTCAGGTTTGGGCCATTAAAACACACTCAGCAGGTGCCTGCATCAGTGGGTAATGGCACTGGGAAAAGGGGAGATTGCTTATGGCACAGAAGAAAAGAACTAAGTTTTTAAGCCTTTTTAAAAAACCTGTGTTTTTCAAAACCATATGAAATTATATTGCTTTTAATTAGCATGTGGATTTCAGTCTGAATGCTGTATACTCCCTGATGAAACAAAACTTATTTTTACTCTTGCCCTATGCAGATAGTTTATAGGTGAGAAGAGGAGATACTCAAGTTTTAATGAAGCAGTTATAGATCTAGGCAGTATGATTTAAGATTCCAGTTCCACTATTTAATAAGCCTTGGTATTTCCTTCCAAATGTTGAATTTACAGTCAGACCACCGTTGTAAGAAACATCAGTGGTACATAAGTATCATATCTGTGAACTATTCAAAAAGGCTGATGAAATTAAATTGGCCTGCATTTTCCCCAATAATAGTTTCAAGGCAGGTAAGGATTCTCAGCAGAACAATGATCTAAGGAATGTGAGCCAAGGAATAAGAATTAGAAATAAGAGACAAAAGGAATATGAACAAAATCTGTCACCCATGGGGCTCATCATTTTTTTTCTTCGTGTTATTTCTAGAAAGGTTCCAGAAGGTTAATCTATTAACCACTTAAAAAATATATTTTCCTAGTTTGTAATTATAATTAAGTTACTTTTCTATTAAATGCTGACCTTTCTTGCTGCTTGAATTTCAGTTTTAATTGTCATCAGAAGTCACTTAGAATATTCTCCTTTGAAACAGACCCTTGCTGACATTTAATTTCTCAGTATTTGTGGGGAAAAGTAACATGAAGCAAATAAATCCTTGTGCTTATTAATCTAATTTTTTAAATGTCCATGGAAGAACTAAATGTTCCTTGAACATTAGAAAAATTCTTCTCTTTTGTAGTAAATATTCTGGTTGGAATTAGAAATATATTGGGAATGGAACAGTGTTATAAATAGAACACTGCTTATAGTTCATATTTAAAATGTGCACACAGTATTTTTTCCCTTTAGCTTTATTGCATATAGGTTTTAAGTTAGATATACTTTGAAAATAAGTGAAATTTTGATTCAGTGAGGATTTTCTTCTTTATAAAAATAACTTCAAATAAGTTGAAGCTACCCCATCCACTCCACTTGATTGTTGGCATATTTTCTTCTGGTTAGTTTGTTCAAAGCTTCCTTTTACTACTCTACCTACAGATAAACCAAAAAATAACAGAATCCAGCAAAAAAAAAAAAAAAAGTAGACATTTTTATAGTAGTATAAATTTATCTCTGGACTGTTCTTTTTAGTTGTACAGCAGGGGCAGAGTTGTACAGAAGAGGGAGAAACAGATTCTCCACTGAGCAGGGAGCCCAATGCGGGGCTCAATCCCAGGACCCTGAGATCATGACCTGAGCCGAAGGCCGATGCTTAACCGACTGAGCCACCCAGGCGCCCGGTTATTGCATTTTAAGCATCCCTGTAGTATACAGCTTTGTGTTGGGGCTGGTAGGTTTAAAGAAGGTAGGCTCTAGCCTACATCCTCAAGGACTTTTATACAGGAAACAGGTGACACACTAATAAAGATCAGTATTGATTTAATGTGAAAAAAAACCTCTGTAAAAACCAGAAGTAAATAAGGAAAATATATTTTGCACTCTTATTTGAACACTAGAGAGGAAATCCTTTTTGTCAGTTTGGTGTCTCTTCCTCTGTTTATGTGTCCATACATGTGTGTGTACAAGTACATATAGTGTACAGACTTATACACACATCTGTGTACATCTGTCATAGGGGGACTGTGTTGTATGTCATTCTGTAAGGTTTTTTTCCCCCCCTCAGTGTATGATGAATAATGTCTGGTATCACTATTATAAATTAGCTTAATGTTTGTGATTATTATTTTATAATCCACTTCCACCTATCTTGTTTAATTCTGAAAACCACCCTGTAGTGTGGACACTGTAAGGAAAGAAAATTACAGCCTTGTCTGGCTTGGGTATCAGGGTTGATGTTAGCCTCATAAATGAGTTTGGAGGTGTTCCTTTCTCTTTGGTTTTTGGGCAGAGTTTGAGAAAGATTGGTGCTAATTCTTTAAATGTTTGGTAGAATTTACCAGAGAAGTCATAGTCCTGGGCTAAAAAGTCCTGGACTTTAATTTGTTGGGAGGTTTTTGATTACTCATTCAATCTCCTAGCTCATTATTGGTCTGTTTAGGTGTTCTGTTACTTTATCAATCAGCCTTCATAAGTTGTATGTTTCTAAGGAATTTATCCTTTTCTTCTAAGTTACCTAATTTGTTGGCATGTAATTGTTTAGTTTCCTCATCCTTAAAGTGGGAATTTTAATAGTAATAATCTCATAGAGATGCTGGGAAATTTTAAAAAGCTAATTTATATTCAAAAAGCTAAAGACTTTCTTTGACATTATCCTTCCTAACAAAACTCAGGAGAAAAGAATTTATTCTCTTTAAGAATACCACAGATGAAGTTTGAAGAGAGGGTCAATGCAGCAGGAATAGGAGCTATGGGAATGTGAGCCACTTGCTCATGTTACCTAGCTGTGCCCTTGGGATCTGCCAGGCCTGATTTCATATATACTACTTTTGCTTATGGTTGAAGTGCTCTGTGCACACCCAGCTTTATGGCTTCAGAAGGTCAGTCAACCCCAAATTCATGTGGAGTGCTCTTGTTGGCATAGCTTTGTTCTAAAATCTTAAAGGTCCGTGTTGTGATTCACCTATAGCAGGCCTGTCAGATGCAGTACAGAATCCCTATCTGTCACAGAGACGTGAAACACCAGGGAATCTGGGTTGTATAACCCAAGTGGCAGAGTGGCTGCCATGGCAGCCCACTCAAACCTGGCAGATTTTCAAGCTACTTGATGGATGGGTTAGAATAACATACCCATATAAGGTATATGATGCCTTCAAAATTCAAAGAAGCCTACTAAGAGGTGGGCTTATTTTTTAGTGATAGGGAGAGCCAGCTATCACCTTAGAAGAGGTATTTTGACATAGTACAAGACTCCTAGAAAATGTACAAAGATGGCAGGCCTTTGAAGTTTTGTAGGAATCTTCCCCACCCTCAAGCACATATGTTTCTCACCAAGGTTTGTAGAACAGGTGCTAGTTACGGTTCACTCAGCATGTAATGGAAAGCATGGCATTTTGTGGAATGGAGAGACAAGTGGGGTCCCTGGGGACTAGATTATGACAATGTGCTGGAGAGTTGATAGCTTTGGGATAGGACAGTAGGATGCCAGCTGGAGGCAGACTGCTCAGGTGTTCTTTGCTAACACATATATAGAAAAAAAAATAACAATTTGCCAGATCAATAGCTGTGTGCCAGATGCCGGGGAATGTGTTGATTTACTACAGCAGTGAAGTCACATCTGCTACAGCATCTGCTCTCTACAAAATCCATCTGTTTTCTATAAGGCCAAACAGGCAAGTTGAATGTGGATGTGCTAGGAACGATCACCTTCATCCTCCAAGTCCTCGATGGTGATCCTAATTTCTGCAGTCTCTGCAGAAATGAAGTGTTTTTGACTATTTTCAGAGGTAGAGAGAGCACTAAGAGTTTGTACTTGATCTTATTTATTTATTTGTTTATTTATTTTTTAAACCTTTTAGCCCTTACACATCAAGGAACCAGTGAGGGAATCTTCCCATTGCTATGTCTGTTCCAACTCCATATTTCAGAAAATAATGATGGCATGAGTTCTGGGATGAGTGGGAGTTGGAACTGAGCCCAAACTCCATTAATCACATGATTTCCCTAAGCCTCTACTCTGAATGGTGCAACATGGTACCATTTTGGGTCTTCAGGAATGAGTGTCAGTTCAGAGCCATATTTGACAATCCCACAAAATTCTGATTATTTCCTCTTCCCCAGTGTATAGTCATTCTGGCAATTGGCTGCAGGTTTTTTGAGGAAGACTGGGAGGAAGACTTATAGTACAGATTGTTGGCTGTGTAGCAAGGTCCTTCCTCAAGGGGACCTGGCTTCCTTTTACTCAAGGGACGCTAGGTCTGTGGACTGGCTCAAGTTTGGGAATTGATTGAGGGGCTGCTACTTTCTATTTTATAGCCTTGATGCTTATAAATATCAAGCAGGACTTGATAAGCTTCTAATTATTTCTCTCTTAGAGTCACCATGATCAGACATCCACAGGATTAGACTTTGGTTTAGTTTTCAGAAACCTCATCTCTGGGGCTCTAGCAGATAGAAGTTTCTTCCACAGTGGTTACTGAAACTTTTTGGTTTTTCACTAATCCTTGAGTCTGGAATTTAAAGTTCTCCATTTACTTTTTTCCTTTTTCTAGAAATGCAAATTCTGGGACCCACCCCAGGCTACAGAATTAGTGACTCAGGTTGGGATTCAGCAATCTGTAGCTTAACAGATGCTCCAGGTGATTCTTATGAACCCTCACCTTAGAGAACCACTGATACAGAGCACTTTCAGAATTCTGAGAGAAAATTATTTTCATTGGATAATTCTAAACCAAGACAATTAAGGGACAGAATAATGACTTAATTAAAACATACAGGGACTCAAAAGTTACCTCCATTGTATTCTTCCTTTGAAAGCAATTGGACAAACAGTTCTTGGGAAAGAAGGAAGTAAACAAAGGAGGCAGTGAAGTGGAAGACAAAGGGCCTAGGAAATGTGGAAGCCAAGAGCCAGCGGCAGAAAGGAGGATTTCCAGGATGGTGGTAAAGGGATGTCTCAGGCTACCTTCTGGGTAGCAGACCCAGAAAGTAACTGCTCTAGGGACGCCTGGGTGGCTCAGTCGTGAAGCATCTGCCTTTGGCTCAAGTTATGATCCCAGGGTCCTGGGATCGAGTCCTGCATTGGGCTCCTTGCTCAGTGAGGAGCCTGCTTCTCCCTCTCCCACTGCTGCTCCCCTTGCCTGTGCGCTCTCTCTCTCTCTCTCTGACAAAAAAAAAAAAAAACTTAAAAAAAAAAAAGTAACTGCTCCAGGGAAGGTTAGGAGGACAAAAACTATGACTCTACGATAAAAATGTAGTTGATAAATTTGACCTTTCAAAATAAAATACTTGTAGGTATAAAATCTATCTTGTGGACCAGGTAAAAAAAATGATTGATGGTTATTTTTAAAAATTGAAAATAAGAATAAGTAAATTGGAAATCCAAAATTTATACATGATAGGAAAATATTCTCTTGGCTTATCAGCAAGTGTTAACATTAATGTCTGTTGTAATTCAAATTTTCAAATAAGATTTTGGTAGTATGAAGGGAGGAGAAATAAGTTGGAGGCACTGTGACATCTAAATGCTCATCTATCCTAATAGGAAGTCGAGATTTAACATATAATATTGATAATCAAAAGTAGCAATTTCTTCATATTATTTAGATATATAAAGAATAAGTACTTGAAAGACCTTTAAAATAATTAAAAATGGCTACTTCAGAAAATGTTAATGGATTGGTGAAGGGTGGTACAGGGTTTGACTGTCATTTAAAAAACCATTTGATTATTTTAGGGGTTCCTGAGCGGCTCAGTTGGTTAAGCGTTCAGCTCTTGGTTTTAGCTTAGGTCATGATCTCTCAGGGTCATGAGATCGAGTTCTGATTTGGGTTCCATGCTCAGTGGGGAGTCTGCTGGAGATTGCTCTCTCCCTCTCCATCTGCCCCTCCCTCGCTTGTGTGCACATATTCTCTCTCTCTCAAATAAATAAATCTTTAAAAAAAATCATGATTATTTAAAAAATTATGTGCATATATATTATATAAATAAATATTAAAATGAGTAAAGAAGAAATTCCCTGATCTCACAAGACATAGTACAAATGAATTTAATTTTCCAAATGTGTATCGGGCTGTGTGTAAAGCATAGTAGTCATAGGGAACTATGAGATTAAAGGAGAATATAATCTTTGCAGAGAATAAAACAAGTATCTAAAGCACTGCAGTAGCAGGTAAGACTAGAGAATACTACAACCTCCACTGCCCATTCTAGCCACTGACACCCCAGTAATTGTGACATTCTGGCACAGTCCAAACATGAAACACTTTTCTCATATCATTAACCTAGTTACCCCAGTTTCTGTGTTTGTTCCTGCAGATGCCTTAAGAAAAGGGAAAGAATCATAAATCCAATTACTTCTGCCATAACTCAGTGAGTTTTACGTGGGCACATACATGTGGGGTGTGTATATATACATGTATGCACACATTCACACAGAATTGTAAGTTTTCTGATTTCAAAAATGTAAGAGTTTCCACCAAATAGCAAATAAAGACTGGTCTAGATTAGATTTAGCATTAGGACTGTTAAGCAGATATTATCAAACTAAGCTAATTTTCTAGTTCTCACATTGCATTTCCTTTGGAAATGCAAACTGTATTTTATTTTTTTGGAAATGCAAATTTTGACTATAAAACTTTTATTTAGTCTAATATAAATTTCAAAAGAAACTTCAGGTCACAATAGTATTTGATGAGAAGTCCTGGAGGAAAGATCTTTTAACATAGTTACTGTGAGCATTCAAAGCACTGCTTTGGTTATTATGCTTCCCAGTAAGAAAAGGAAGAAGGCCAGAGAATATTTACATTTACATTGTGGTGAGCTCGGAGTATAATGAATGAAGAACACCGTATATACCAGGGCAAAGGCATTAAGTCCATGCATGCTGTGTTCCTTGATATTATAAATTCTGGTTCTTTTCCCTAATGTTTAATTACAAAATTGCCTTTGCTTAATTCCTTTGTAGATTCTCTATATATTAGAGAAATTGGCCGTTTATATTTAATAGGTACAGAAAAGCTGAATAGAAGCTCTGTGTGCATGGGTTAGACTTGAGAGTGCATGGGCTTCAGTATACAAGGTGATTGGGCACCAAACTAGCATTTTTCTTGGGGTACCATCAAATGTTAGGATCTAGAAATTTTTCCTCTAGGGCTTTTTAGTTACTGGAATACACGAATATCTTAGCCCTGCATGGGTAGCATATGTCAGGCTGCTGGCACTTTGGGAACAGGGTAGAGGAGAAGACTAAGTTCTCCTGTGGAATGTGCAGACATTCAGTCAATCTCCCTGTTTTCAGCCCTGCACTCATAGTCTCAAGTTTATGCTCATCAGATTCACCTGTGCCACAGACTTGGGCTGCTGGAATGGGCGTGTGTGCTTTCATGTGATTGCTCAGAGGAGGGGAGACCTGGGCGTGGAGTGGGACTCTCATGACCCTGGAGATAGATTTTCAGATAGTGTAACAGTTTTTAGTGCCACCTACACTTTCTGTGGGAACTGGTGCCTTCCAATTCAGAGCTGCCCCACAGGGTGTGTCAGCTGCTTCTAAGCATATTTTCCTGGAAGTAGTGAGGGTAAAGAGTTTTCTGTTCTGTTCAGTCAGCTACTCCATCTGCTTTTTGTCTTATGACACTTAAAAAAAAAAATTCCCTATCTGTTGATGTGTTTTTCATTCATACCTTTTGTCCTTTGAGATTGTACATTTTGTTTAAAAAAATCCCTTTACTGTCATTTCAGTGTGATTTTGAGATGTAGGGTCTATGGTCAGTCTGCCCTTTAACCAGAAGTCTGAACTATTTGTTCATTGCTGTCTCTTTAGTGCCTGGCACATACTAGGTGCTTAAGTAAATATTTGATGAGTGAATAATGGAATGAATTATAAGTTAGAAGTTTTTATGGTTGGGCGCCTGGGTGGCTCAGTTGGTTGGGCGACTGCCTTCGGCTCAGGTCATGATCCTGGAGTCCCGGGATCGGGTCCCACATCGGGCTCCCTGCTCAGCAGGAAGTCTGCTTCTCCCTCTGACCCTTTCCCCTCTCATGCTCTCTCTCTACCTCATTCTCTCTCTCAAATAAATAAATAAAATAAAATCTTTAAAAAAAAAAATTCAAAAAAAAAAAGTTTTTATGGTAAAAGGGGGCTTTGATGGCAGAGAAATATTATGACTATATATGATTATATAAGAACCTAAAAAGCATCTTTTAAATTGTGGTTTTGTTTTTGTTCCTCAACACGGTTGAGGAAACCAAGTGTTTCAATGTGTGGCCATCAACAAAATGAAAAGGCAACCTGCTGAATGGGAGAAAATATTTAAAAATCATGTATCTGATAAGGAGTTAATATCCAAATTTATAAAGAACTCCTACAATTTCAATAGCAAAAAAACAAACTATCCTAACAAAAAGTGGGCAGAAGATCTGAATAGACACTTTCCCAAAGAAGACATACAGATGGCCAACAGGTAAATGAAAAGATGCTCAATATCACTTATCATCAGGGGAATGAAAATCAAAACTGGTGAGGTACCACCTCACACCTGTTAAATGGCTATTATCAAAAAGACAAGAAATAAGTATTAGTAAGGATGTGGAGAAAAAGGAACTGTCATACGTTGTTGGTGGAAATCCAAATTGGTGCAGCCGCTATAGAAACAGTATGGAAATTCCTCAAAAAATTAAAAATAGAATGCCATATATTCAGCAATTCCACTCTTGGGTATTTATCTGAAGAAAACAAAGACACTAACTCAGAAAGATATATGCACCCCCATGTTCATTGCAGCATTATTTACAATAGCCAAGATATGGAAACAACTTAAGTGTCCATTGATGCATGAATGGATAAAGAAATTGTGGTATATATACACAATGGAATATTCATAAAAAGAATGCAATCTTGCCATTTACAACAACATGGATGGACCTTGAGGCCATATACCAAGTGAAATAAGTGAGACAAAGACAAATACTGTATGATCTGTCTTATATGTGGACTCTAAAACAACAAGCAAAAAATAAGAAAAAGCCCAAGCTCATAGATACAAGAGAACAAGAGATTGGTGGTTGCCAGAGGTAGGGGCTGGAAATGGATGAAATGAGTGAAGGGGGTCCAAAGGTACAAACTTCCAGTTATAAACTAAATAAGTCATGGGGATAAAATGTATAGCATGGTGACTGTAGTTAATAATACTGTATTACATATATGAAAGTTGTTAAGAGAGTAGATCTTAAAAATTCTCATCACAAGAAAAATATTTTTTTGTAACTGTGTGGTGATGGATGTGAACTAGACTTACTGTGGTGATCATTTCTCAATATATATAAATATCGAGTACGTTGTACAAATGAAACTAAATAAAGTTACAATGTCAATTATGTCTCAGTGAGAAAAAATAAATTATAAAGCATGTGCTACTTCAGGATGGAGATATGTTTTACTTGGTCAAGCACAATTAGAACTATTAGGTTAGGCTTAAGATACACATTTGCCTATTTATAATTTTTCTTTAGAGATAGACTTGTATTGAAACTGATTTATGTAGCAAGCAAAGTCTTTATTCTTATTTGTATGTATATTTAGATAATTTTATTTATTTATTTATTTTTTATATTTAGGTGATTTTAAAGAGACTTATGGTGATTATGTTGCAAAGCTTTCCAGGTACCACTGCCCCCTTCCCATTGGACCTCTGTGGTTAATAAAGTTTGAGAATTACTGGATTACTGTGGCCTCTTGTTCAAGTATATTTTGCATTTCAAAGTGAACATGTGAAGATGGATGAAATCTAATAGGGATAAAGAACTTAAGCTATAAAAATGAGAGTAAATAGTAAAATGAATATTTTGATCAAACAGGTTAGTATTCTCCTTACTCATAAAGGCAGCTGTGGACAACAAAGAGGGGACTGTAGAGAGATAGAAATACAATAGACAGCCTGTGATTTGGCTAGAGTGCTGGATCTTGGGTCTTGCAAATGGGATGCCTCCACACTTCAAACCCCAGGAAATGAATAAGTGAACTTCTTTGCATTTTCCCCTAAAATTGATGACTTAATTCTAAGTTCAAATAATGAGCAAATTACAGTGTTGTTTTAAACCTCCATGCATTTATTTTCCCCCCAATCTTTGAGCTTTATTAAAGGCATCTGCTCATAAATCCAAAGAGAGGTCTTTCTAATTAAAGAGGTTGCCTCCCCAGTAAAGAAGGAAGAGGCCATGCCACAAAAGTGGTTTAGTAAGGTAGTAGATTAAGAAAGTCCCTTGTGGACTCGTGCGTGAGGCGAGCGGAGCCGGAGTCAAGACCAGAGGCCGAACTCGGGATCTGACAAGATGGCCGGGCTGCCCCGCAGGATTATCAAGGAAACCCAGCGTTTGCTGGCAGAACCAGTTCCTGGCATTAAAGCAGAACCAGATGAGAGCAACGCCCGTTATTTTCATGTGGTCATTGCTGGCCCCCAGGATTCCCCCTTTGAGGGAGGGACTTTTAAGCTTGAACTATTCCTACCAGAAGAATACCCGATGGCAGCCCCTAAAGTACGTTTCATGACCAAAATTTATCATCCTAATGTAGACAAGTTGGGAAGAATATGTTTAGATATTTTGAAAGATAAGTGGTCCCCAGCACTGCAGATCCGCACAGTTCTGCTATCGGTCCAGGCTTTGTTAAGTGCTCCCAATCCAGATGATCCATTAGCAAATGATGTAGCGGAGCAGTGGAAGACCAACGAAGCCCAAGCCATAGAAACAGCTAGAGCATGGACTAGGCTATATGCCATGAATAATATTTAAAATCGATCTGATCATCAAGTTCTCCTGTTCTCCTGTTCTGCCAAGACTTCTTCCTTTTTTGTTTGCATTTAATGGACACAGTCTTAGAAACATTACAGAATAAAAGCCCAGACATCTTCAGTCCTTTGGTGATTAAATGCACATTAGCAAACCTATGTCTTGCCCTGATTCACTGTTGTAAAGCAGAGGCTAGAAGTACCATCCGGATTGTTGTGAAACGTTTAAAAGCAGTGGCCCTTCTCTGCTTTTATTCATTTCCCCATCATGGTTTGAGTATAAAGCACTGTGAATGAAGGTAGTTGTCAGGGTTAGCTGCAGGGGTGTGGGTGTTTTTCTTTATTACTTTTTTTGAGGGGGAGAGGTAGTTTTATTTTAATTTTTTGGGCTCCTTTCCCCCCTTTTATGGTGATCTAATTGCATTGGTTAAAAGCAGCTAACCAGTTCTTTAGAATATGCTCTCTAGCCAAGTCTAACTTTATTTAGACGCTGTAGATGGACAAGCTTGATTGTTTGAACCAAAATGGGAACATTAAACAAACATCACAGCCCTCACTAATACCATTGTGACTTGCTGTCAAGTGTAGAATCCTTCCTTCAAGAAAAAGCTTGTGACCATTTTTTATGGCTTGTCTGGAAACTTCTGTAAATCTTATGTTTTAGTAAAATATTTTTTGTTATTCTAAAAAAAAAAAAGAAAGTCCCTTGTGGAAAATTCTAGGGTAAGAGAAAGGTGATAAACTGGAGCAAAGATAACCAGATATCTTTGGGGCACCTGGCTGGCTGAGTTGGTAGAGCATGCATGATCTCAAGAGTTGTGAGCCCCATGTAGGGTGTAGAGATTACTTAAAAATAAAGTCTTAAAAAAAAGATAACCAAATATTTTTGAAAGTTTTCTATAATAGATTCTCCACACCTGAATGTTTTTCTGGTTATCTTCTTTAGAATCCCCATCTTTGTTATTTGTTTGACATCTTTTATCAAGTTGCTAACATACAATCAAGTCGGTTTTAGGGAGAAGAAATTGAGAAGATAAAATATATAAATCAGAAATTAAAGGATGGAAGTGGGTGGGCATGGGAAAGAAGACAGAATATGAGAAGCAAAGAGAGCTTTAGAAAAAGAAAAACTCTTGAAAATATGACCAAGACTTTTTACATGTAATTTTTTTCTCCTCTTGAATAACTTCTCCAGTATGGTTGGTGTTGGGATTTCTGAGAAGAAACATGAAAAAATAGAAAGCCAGGAACTTGTTTCAGACCTTTATAGAAAATAACCTAGTACCTCCTTATATGGATGTTAGAGAACAAAAGTGTGTGATTATAATGCAATCAGTAGGAAACTGAGTTCAGTGTTTTTTGCCAAATAGTTTTGTGTTAATGTAAAACTGGAATATGAACCTGTACCAAAGAGTTATTAAGAAAAATATTAGTACTTTCAGGAGAATCAGATACTAAAATCTGTATTAATAGTGACTGTGGAAAGGCCATGCTGCTATTGGAAATTTCAAAGAAAAATTAACAGGAAGGTTATAACTTTTGCTTTTGAGGAAGTGATACATTTTTGATTCTCTTCATTTTCACTTTATATATAAATGTCATGAAAATTCCATCATGGTTGACAAATATAAAACAGAACAACCATATTTTAGCACTGACGAGGCCAGAGACTTAAGTATTTTTCAAGGTTTAAAAAACTTGTCTTTCTCGATGAAAGGTAAGAAGTCAAATATTATTTACAAAGCCCATTTCTCATTGGCTTTTTGTGTTTTGGGCTTGTTTTCAGGCAAAAGGACTGCTATGGAAGATGGAGCTCTTTGTCCGTTTTCCAGAATGTGTTTCCATCAATGAAACATGATACTGCTGTTCTGTGTTGACATGCTTGAAGACCACCCACATCTCTGCTCACGCCTTCCATCCTGCTGAAACCATGGTCTTCTCTGCAGTGTTGACTGCGTCCCAAACTGGGGCAACCAACACAACATTTGTAGTCTATGAAAACACCTACGTGAACATTACGGTCCCTCCACCATTCCAGCATCCCGGCCTTGGCCCGCTGCCCAGATACAGCATGGACGCGATGGCTCCCACTGGGATGGGGAGTTCCTTGACCGTGAATGGCACAGCTGCTCCCCCAACACCAGCAGTTTTTAAGAGCCTAACCTTGCCTCTCCAGATCATCCTCTCTGCTATAATGATATTTATTCTGTCTGTGTCTTTCCTTGGGAACTTGGTTGTTTGCCTGATGGTTTACCAAAAAGCTGCCATGCGCTCTGCAATTAACATCCTCCTTGCCAGCCTGGCATTCGCAGACATGTTGCTTGCAGTGCTGAACATGCCCTTCGCCTTGGTAACTATTGTTACTACAAGATGGATTTTTGGGAAATTCTTCTGTAGGGTATCTGCTATGTTTTTCTGGTTGTTTGTGATAGAGGGAGTAGCCATCCTGCTCATCATTAGCATCGATAGGTTCCTTATTATAGTCCAGAGGCAGGATAAGCTAAATCCATATAGGGCTAAGATTCTAATTGCTGTTTCTTGGGTGGCTTCCTTTTGTATAGCTTTTCCTTTGGCTGTAGGAAACCCTGACCTGCAGATCCCTTCTCGAGCCCCGCAGTGTGTGTTTGGATATACAACCAACCCTGGTTACCAAGCTTATGTGATTTTGATTTCTCTAGTTTCTTTCTTCCTACCCTTCCTGGTGATACTGTATTCGTTTATGGGCATCCTCAACACCCTTCGGCACAATGCCTTGAGGATCCACAGCTACCCCGAGGGTATATGCCTCAGCCAGGCCAGCAAACTGGGTCTCATGAGTCTACAGAGACCCTTCCAGATGAGCATTGACATGGGCTTTAAAACGCGTGCCTTCACCACCATTTTGATTCTCTTTGCTGTCTTCATCGTCTGCTGGGCCCCATTCACCACTTACAGCCTTGTGGCCACATTCAGTAAGCACTTTTACTATAAGCACAACTTTTTTGAGATTAGTACCTGGCTACTCTGGCTCTGCTACCTCAAGTCTGCATTGAACCCACTGATTTACTACTGGAGGATTAAGAAATTCCATGATGCCTGCCTGGATATGATGCCCAAGTCCTTCAAGTTTTTGCCACGTCTTCCTGGTCACACGCGGCGGCGGATACGTCCCAGTGCTGTCTATGTGTGTGGGGAACACCGGACAGTGGTGTGAATATTGGCACTGCCTGACATTTGGGGTGATGGTTGCTCTTCATCTGACTTTGAATTTTCTTTTACATGGGTTCTCCAAGTGTACCTTATTGGTTTTTATAGGGTTTGTGTGTATGTGTGTGTGTGTGTGTGTGTGTATGTGTGTGTGTGCGCGCGCGCACTCAGCGTAAAGAAAGAGTGGTGATTAGTTATAATTCTATTACCAAGGATACGCAATAGGGAAATGATCACAAATGTTACCTCCAGGGTTCAAGAGAAATCCTTGATTTAGGGTGGGGAGATGGTGTTTTGTTTCTTTGATTGATTTTGTTTTTGAAGCAGGAATCAAGATTGTGCTTTATTGAGCCTGCAGTTATATTGAATTGTAGGTGTTTTGGATGCTGCTAAGGTATGCTTAATTAAGTTTATCATTTTTTTTTCCAGAAGACATTGCTGCTTTTTGTCATCACATTGGAGCCAAAACCACATACATCTCAGTAGATAAATATTTACTTTTATTGAAAAAAATAACCCAAGGCAGTTAGTGACATTTTAAAGGTCATTAATACTTACTTTGGTGCACTTTAAGAAATAATGTACAAACTAATTCAGTCATGTTTTTCAGAATTGTTTTTATACATGACATGTTGTGCTTTAGGGAACATTGCATTATCATTTCTAGGAAGATAGTTTTTAAAAAATGTTTTGTTTGCATGTTGAGTTTTAAAGGAGAGAACATAAAAATGTAGACCTTCTTCTAAGCACAATAGCAATTCTTCAGAGCTGAGTTGAGGAGACAGGGCATCCTTGCAAATGTAAATGGGAGGCAGTGAGGAGGTAGCTGGCATGGGCTGTGGTATTTCCTTTGACTCAAGGATTCTCACTGAGTCCAGTGGGGAGAAGGACCTACCATTTATTGGACACCTGCCATCTTCCAGGCACTGTGCATTTTTATCCTCACAGCATCCTGTGAGGTAGGTATTCTTTTTTTCTTTTTACGAAGAAAGTACGTCTCAGAGAGATGAAAATCCTGCCCAAGGTTAATGGTAGAGCTGGAATCCAAGAAAGTCTGTCAGAATCCTGAGACTGCTGTTCTTCTGTGCCACATAGACATACCATTCGGGTTTAAGTATTTCATAGTCAAGAAGGAACTCTGTATCTTTAATTTTTTTAGACTAAAACCTTCCTTTTAAAAGTAGTTTCACTTTTTTTCATTACCAAAAAAATGTGAAAACATTACAGAAAGTGTGGAAAATAGAAAAAAATCACAACCACCCTTTTACAGTGGAACTTAAAAATCTCAGACAAATAAGGATATAAGGAAATAAGGTGATTTTTTTTGGTCTACAAAATAAGTGACTGACAACGACGGAGAAGTTAAATACAGCTGTATGTGGGTCTTGGCCTTTGCAGGGTCTGAGGTTTCCAGTTGTCCAGTCGTTTCTAAATGTTCTGGGCAAAATAGCACTGTTGCCTGAGGGCTTGCCCATAGCAGAGCTGGAGTTTGTGAATGTGCTCAAGAGTGTGTCTCCTACAAAGAAGCAAAGATAAGTCCTGGTCTGAGCACAGAGCAAGTTTTAATAGGGCAGGTCTGGGGTTTCAAATTATTTTTCTCTTGCCGAAGACCTGCCCCGCCCCCCCCCCCCCCACCAGGTACATCCAGAGCCTTTGGTCCCCTTGCTCTGTGGCCACTGACACACTTTATAAAACAGCTGACAGGGATGGGGCTGCAGACTAAGGTCACTAGGGTTGAAAGTGTAGCCTCTTGGCCACATCATGGGCTTTATAAATAGCTGAGTTAACATGAACACTTTTTGGATTTTTATAGCATCTTTGCAGCATTTTAGTGCTTTGTGAGCCAGTGGTAAAAATGAGCCTCTGTTTCTTCAGTTTTACAACCACGGAGTTGGATTAGATGAATCTTGCCCAACTCTAATGTGCTTTCCTCCATGTGAGAGTAGAGATTTGTGAAGAGCTTGGCTGACGTCAGCATCAATCTTTGGTCTCCAGTGTTACTTCTTTGCAATTTACTTATTAGCTGTTTCTCAAAATGGAATGTCTCCTGAATGTTGGAAGAGCCCATAGCACTGTATCAGGAGTTAGGACTTTGGAAGATAGATGACATCTTGAAGGACCTGGGGAACCCTGCTCTCTAGGCAGTTGTGATGGTTTTAGAACTCATTTTCCAGTTAAAAAACTCTTTTGGGACTCAAAGCACTTACTCAGCATGTTGTTTTGGGATCAGCCTTTGCTGATAGTCACCTACCTCTTTGGTTTCTAATTTATATTATTCACAGGTTAAAATTGTTTTTGTCCACTAAGGATCTTACGGAACATAAACACTGTAGTAGATACCTAGGAACACCTGGAAGTGTATCATGCTTTCCATTTTCAATATAAACTGGATTTCAAGCGGATAATAATACGTCTATTTGAAATTAGACTTTCTCTGATGAAAGTCAGCATGATCTGTATTCATCTCCCATATTGGCAGTAGGTCTTGAGACTCCTTTTGTGATAGGAGTTGAAACTGAGCTTTGTTTCCTTTGTCCTTTCTTATGAACAGTCCTTGGGTACTTCTGTGCTGCCTGGTAGGCAGTGCACTCTTGGGCAAGAGCGAGAGCTCGGGGTGCCTGCTGAGATGCTCCATGTTTGTGAGAGAAGACTGTGCGGGGCCTTAGTGGGAACTCAGCACCGCCACCCAACAGCAGATCTCTTTACACTGGAGACTCTTGATAGGGGGCAGTTTACAAATCATTTTGAACGTGTTTGTTATGTATACATTTTGGAAGCTTTAAAAAAAATGTACTCTGATGTACCTTTGAAAAGTTTAGGTGCAGAATCCTATTTTTCCTATTCCCCTGTATTTTCTTGAGGGGGTAAAGAAAAATACCACTACTAATTATTGCCGCTGACAGACATAATCAGAAATGTTTTTGTTTTCATTTTCCTTCTGGCAAATAGGTAAGAGGCATGAGAGAGATCGTCAAATATCTACGATCAAGAGAGAGTCAAAAGAAATCCCCAGTAGTCTGGAGTAGTGATATTTAAATTTTAATAGGAATTTGTGTCTAAGTATTCCCAGGGGAGCTTGTTTTTTTTAAATTTTATTTTATTATGTTATGTTAGTCACCATACAATACATCATTAGTTTCTGAGGTAGTGTTCCACAATTCATTGTTTTCATATAACACCCGGTGCTCCATGCAGTACATGCCCTCCTTGATACCCATCACCAGGCTTACCCATCCCCCTACCCCCTCCCCTCTAGAACCCTGTTTGTTTCTCAGAGTGGTTGTTAACAATACAGAGGTCTGGGTTCCCCAGAGGGGCTGCGGTTGGGCCCAGGAATGCACACTATTTCGTTGAACACTCTGCATTCCCATGCAGGTCCCTGGGTCCCTGATCCTGAAGCACAGGTGCTTCAAGAAGCACTCCTGTTGAAAATATACCCATTTTAAGATTGTTTTACACAAAAATGTTAGTGTGGGAAGC
Organism: Eumetopias jubatus; assembly: GCF_037043125.1. Classification (NCBI taxonomy): domain Eukaryota; kingdom Metazoa; phylum Chordata; class Mammalia; order Carnivora; family Otariidae; genus Eumetopias; species Eumetopias jubatus. The sequence goes on from NW_028274812.1 coordinate 63,222,383, forward strand.
CATTCATTATCTCCTAGTGCATGGGTCATCCACACATTGACAGGAGAATCGACACAAGGTTGTGCCTAATTTGCTGCCAGGTGTGTTAGTGCTGGGTCTCGCCAGTGTTAGCTGTATTTTCTCTCAGCTGGCAAAATTCTGATGGGTCATGTTGTTTCATACTAG